>NC_045779.1:47562456-47871972 GCF_008692025.1 Phocoena sinus
CCCACTCTGCCCTTTCTCCAAATTCCCTTTAAAATGAGATTCCCATCAAGTCCTGAGGTCAATGAGAGGCTGATGTGTTCAGACTAGGTTCCCACAGGGGATTAGCAGAGCTGGTTAGAGGAGCGGAGATAGAATGTCAGCAGTCAGGTTAATTTTTCCCCAGGGTGTCTGCAGACTGTACCTGGGCTTGTTGAGCATAAGCCATTGGCTTCTGCATGGGGAGCATGGTCAGAAGGAGCTGGTCTCACTTACTGGAAATCTCAGGATGTCCGACAAGGCGAGTGCTACCCACTTGGGGAAGGAGGGGAGCAATAGGACCGCATTGAGTTCCTTGTCCTCTGGGTCCTTCCCCAAAGAAGGCTGCACTGGTTTCTCCTGCAATTGCAAAAGCTGTGATCCTGTGGGTTTCTGTCTGCCAGCGCCAGAGCGACACTGGTGATGTGCTTCTTCAATATCCCCTCAATCTTGAAGGCGCCCAGGGTGGGTCACTTTGGAGGCTCTAGTTATTATTGTCACAGCTGCTGACCGGGCCTTATATCTGAAGCAAAGATGCGTTCTTTGCACCTTGAGAGTTAATTTGTGCTCAAAGGAATCACAGGACAACACAGGAATGTTCATCGTCCTGACTCCCCAACAAAGTGGGCGAACAGGGCTCTGGGGCTGGGGCTGGGGGCTGGGGGCTGGGAGCCTGTGTCCTCCGTGCCAGGGCTTTTGCTGCTGCCACTGACGTTTAATACCCCCCGGGGAAAACAATCAAATCCACTGCGTATGCACCTCACAGCCGGCGTTTGCTGGTGTGCGCAGGTTGATGGAGAAGCCTGGCCGCTTCTGTTTCCCATGGCAACAGCTCAGCTCTGCGTGAAAGCGGATGTGTGGGCTCAGGCTGGATACACAGACCGCACAGTTCTGCCTGGCTCCGGACTTGGACCAGGAGCTTCTCATCACTGCCCCCGTTCCTTAACTTGTTCCCTCCCACCCAGCCACACAAACATTCCTTTCATCCCGTGAAAGAGATTTGGGTCTTTGGTGATATTCTCCTGTTAACTGCAGCTGTGGTTTCCTGGCCCCAGGCTGTGGCACGAACTAGAGTTTAGGGATAAAGGCAGAAGAGTGGTAATTATTCTTGGGATATTGCCGTTGATGAAAGCATAAAAGCAGGTACATGGTCCTGGGGAGACACTGATGTTGAGATAAACATTATTGATAATGGAGGCACCGTAAAGAGAAACTGCAGGTTAAAGCGATCGGGTTAGCCTTTTAGCTGCTGCTGGAAGAAACGATGGAGAGAGAGGGAAGGGCTCAATCCAGGAGAGCAAGAGAAGGGAATAAAATAGAGCTAGAGATCTTTGGGGAAAAAATATTCCCAAGGCATAGAGAAAAACCTTTATGCATGAGACTGGAATCTGGCCTACAGCATGATTTTAAAAGGTACCAGGGAATAAAAAGAGGGTAACTCAGATGACTGGAGAAGGAGAAGGAGAAGGAGAGGAGGACGGCCGGGCAGAGAGAAGAGGGGGAAGTCACGTGGGTATTTCCCCAAACACCAAGGGTTGCAAACTGACAACCAGTAGCCAAAATCAGTGTCAGACTATTTAAAAATAATTTGAGCCAACCTTTTTTTTTTTTTTTTTAATCAGGAGATGCTACCCAAAGAAAATTAGATTTCTGGCTTTTCTTAAAAAAAAAAAAAAAAAATCAGAAAATCTGGCAACACTGGGTCTGTGTACAGCCTCGAAGAAAATCTGCTGGGCTGGAGCTACTGCTCCTGCAACTTCAGCTGGGACATGGGCTCCCAGCCCCCCAGGACCCACTGCCCACACCCATGCCCCCCAGGAAGTCTCTGTATCTTCTGATTTTCTTCACTCTTTACAGTGCCTGTCTGACCCCTGCAGGCGTGTAAAGGCTCAGTGCTGCCCACACTGCCCTAATTTACCAGCAAAGGGAAAGCCCCGACCCTAACCCCCAGCTCAGCAGAGAAGGTGGGGACCAACACTGAATGCTGCTCTCATCCCCTGACGCTGGGAGAGACGGTTCAGTTGAGAACGAATGCCCTGCAGCCTAGACCTCAGACCAGGATGGGCCTGACACCCGATGAAGATCTATAGTCAGCTCTGGAGGGTTCAGTTAGGCTGTGCTGACAGAGGAGGTGGAGGACGCCCCATGCACATGACAACGCAAGGAGAGTTTATACCTACAGTGTTGAATGGCATTTCAGGATTCGCCCATGATTGGGATCCTGGGAATACATTTCAACCAAATTTAGAAGCTACTCTTTGAGGATCATGGTAAAGAGAGTCTGAGAAACTTGCCTATCCTGAACCCTCAGTGCCACGTAAACACTGGTTAGAATCCTGGCTCTTCTACTTACTCGCTGTGTGACTTTGGGCAAGTTATTGAACTTCTCTGAGCCTCAGTTTCCTCATCTAAAATATATCTATATAATCATACAGAGCTACTGTGAAAATTAGGAATAATGTATTTTGGATGCCGTTAACAGTGGCCAGACGCTTGGTATCAACTTGGTAACTATTATCTATTATTATTACTATTTTGCTTGTCCACTTTTCTAATTATTTATTTTATGATGCCTGAAGGCAAATTTGGTATGTGGGAAATTTTAACTCCGTTGCTTAGGAACTCTGGTAGGAATTTTAAAACAGGTTTCACGAAAAGTCAGAAATGAGATGTTGATGTGATGGGAAATGTGTCACATTGTGGGAGAAAACTAGGGTCTCCCTCCCACTTCTGCCTCTAATCCAGGACAGCCTCAGCCAGCCCAGTAGCCTCCTTGGATTTTCGTTTCCTCATCTGTGGAAACCAGCAGGCCAGGTGTTGCTCATCTAGAACTGTGCTGTTCAGTAGACAGACACCAGCCACATGTGACTGTTTAAATTTAAATTAATTAAAACTAAATAAAGTCAAAAATTCAACTCCTCAGTTGCACCAGCCCTAAGTGCTCAGTTGTCACATCAGGCTAGTGCTGACCATGTTAGACAGCACAGATACAGAACGTTTCCATCACCGCTGAAAGTGCTATCAGACAGTCCTGAATTCTAGAGATTGCTAGGCAGTGCCTGGTTCTCAGACGAGCAGCCTCAGTACCAACTGGGACTTGTTAGGAACGCAAACTCTCAGAGGCCAGTCTAGACCTTTGAAACCAAAATCTGCATTTTGACAAGACTCCCCCAGTGATAACATACTCAAGTTTAAGAAGCTCTGACCTATAATATTTCTTCCAGCTCTAAAAGTAAAATTTAAGAATCTGGGTATCTGCCTGAAAAAGTCTTTGAGAAAGGAATAAGTAACCAGCTTGTCCAAATCCTGATTCCCTGATTTTTCTAAAAGGAAAGAACTGGGGCCATCTGAAGAAAGAAAGTTCAGCAGAATGACTGCACCTCTGCAGGAGCAAGAGGACAGAAATCAACAGACATCTAAAGGCAACGCGTCAAACATCAGTGCTGGGAAGGCAGTGCAATCCACCTCCTGCCTCTGAGCCTCTCATCGTTGGGACATTGAAGCCTTGCCTAAAGAGCTTCAGAGAAGGGACATTCTCAATTTGCTGTGGCAGCAAAGAAACAAGAAGAAATGGGTTGCATTTCCTAGGCACCTTGTCTCCAGGGAATCTTAACGTGCTTGCCAAAGCTTCCCTCCTTAAACCTCACCAGGAAGGAGCTCAGGCAGGTCTTTTATTCAAGTAGGGAAAATGAGGAACAGAGATTGGTGAAGAAATCAAGGCCACATTCAACAGCGACAGGAAATCAAGGCCACATTCAACAGACTGGAACACCAGCCCTGAGCTTGTGGTCCAAACTCGCCTCTGTGGCTTGAGTTATAAAATAGGAGAGAAGGCATTTGGTCCTCTTGCTGCAGAAAGTTTTGATGTCTTTTGGTGACATGCTGTTTTCAGCACCAAAACAAAGGGGAATAAAATTAGATCTTTTGCTTGTTAAGAAAACATGTGCCTCTTACAAGACAAAATTGCAGTAATATATCTTATTTAATTGTTATTAGATTTTATTGCCGAGGGCTAACATTTTAATGTATCCATAAATCTGTTTCTCACTTGCAGAGAAATCTCTTTATAAAGAACACACTGTACAAGGATGAAGGCAAAAGGAGGGAAAAATGAATCTAAAATATGCATTATTAATTTTTTAGAAAGCAAGCAACATGGTACCTCATAAAGGATATTAGAAAAAAGTAAGACAGCTGAGATTTTTGATTTGCTGTAGAGAAAAATCTGCTGATTTGAGAAACATTCTTACAGGGTAAACTATTTTGATGCAAAAAGAAATGAACAGAGAGAAATGGGTTTGTGATATACAAATCAGCTCTTAAACCGTCACTGGCAGAAAGTGTGATGTGTTTCCAGCAGACACAGTGGGCTGAGCATCCCGTCACATGACCCAGAGCCGTGGAATCTGGGCATGGCTCAGGGGGCAGGGAGACCTGGTCTGAATTCTGCTATGCCACCTACTCCCCGTGTGATCGCTGACACATTTCAGCAAGCACCCTGAGCCCCAGTGTCCACTGTGTGAAAAGCAACCTCCAGAGGCTTTAGGGAGGATGCAGAGAGATGCTATATATAAAGAGCTCCTAGGACATAATAGACAATTATTAACTATTAGTGTACCAATTACTCAGATAATGGTTTGGGGTCAAATCCAAAGCCACACCGAAGAAAGCAAATGGGGACACACCTAGCGGGAGAGGCAGCACCTCTCACAGGCAGCCTGTGGTGCTGGCTGTCCTGCCCGGTGTCCGCCTGCCCTCCGCTGACTGATCAAGTCCTCCGACCCAGGCAAGGAAGCAGGGCTGACTCGCACTGGCAAGGCTGGGGACAGTTCAGGAGCACAGGGGCTACCAGTGATCCCTGGGGCTCAGAGAGGCACAGGAGTGGAGTTGGTACACAGGAGTACTGCCAACCTCCAAATCAACCTCCAGTTCTGAAAGGAAGCAAGCTTGCAGGAAAAAAGAACTCTGTTCTTTTGCTGGTCCCCATTCTAATGTCCATTTCTTCCAGTTTCCTTTCCTCCGGATGGAGTAAAACCACCTTCTTAGGGAGGATCTTGAATCTTCTATAAGGCCAGTCCCACATGGTAATGACCCTTCTTCAACACGACGTCTCCCCGTATCTCTTCTCTGCACTGAACTTTCCCATTCAGATTACGTGCAGCAGCTGCAAGCCCTCTATATAATTGCTGAAGACATTTCCACAGGTTTGTTCCTAACCTGCCTATTTCCCCATCTCATTTCTGTCCTACATTAACCCCATTCCGCCCGAACCCGAAAAGAGAGCCATTTCTTCCCTTCAGGTTGCTGAGTTCATGCCCTCCCGCCAGTGACTGGATACCTTTCTCACATTACCAGTGTAATTCACTGGCTCAAACGGTATTAAGCTACTCCATAAATCCAGCCCCAAAATATTTGATGTGAGAAGGGATTTATTTGAGAGTGTTTAAAAACTGATCAATGTCTTCGTTAAAATTCCATACATAAGGTATAATGCTCATTAGACATTTTCATGTCAATTAAGATAGCTCAAATTTATTTTGTATCATCCCAAATGAACCCAAGCCTCTCTGAGTGCATCACACACCTAAATCTGTATGACTGACACGGCAGTAGCAGCCCCACAGCACCTTCATTTTAGATCTGGGAAAAAAAGAAAAGATGATTAACTCGGTGACAGATTATTCTCATTTTCCTTGTAAGATTCTCAGGAGAGAACTGCACTCAGAGGTTAGGAACGAGGGAGGGAAGGCACAATGGTTACAGAGCTGAATACAATGGCCTCAGTCCAATGCCACGTTTAAGTTCGGGTGCCTTTGGTTTGCTTTCTTGTCTGTAAACTTAGAGCACGAGAAAATAGATGACTGTCAGAAAGTGATCTTACATAATGCAGTTCGTTGAAATTTCAGCCTGTCCATCAACCTAAGGTCTGTTTCAGTTAATAAGACCCATGGCACAGGACTGCTGCTTTTATCAGTGAACAATCACTGTGCAAAAAAGCAGCACACAATTCAGGGGCTCAAAGTGAATAAGCATTTCTTATTGCTCAAGTATCTGTGATCAGCTGGTGGCTGGGGACTGGCTGGTCTAGGATGCCCTATTTCACATATATGGCAGCTGACTAGCTATTGGCTGAGTTGATGGAATAGACTGGTCATGTTCCTCTTGTCATTCTTCAGCAGCCCAACCTGGTATGACAGGATGAATGACCCCACCCCCCCAGCCCCAACCAAAGATGTCCATGTCCTAATGCCCAGAACCTATGACTATGTTACCTTTCATGGTAAAAGGAACTCTATATATGTGCTTGAGTTAAGGACCTTGAGATGGAGAGATTATCCTGGATTCCTTGGGTGGCCCCAGTATAGTCACAGGGGTCCTTTGAAGAGGGAGGCAGGAGGATCAGAGTCATGAGAGAAGATATAAGGATGGAAGCAGAGGTCAGAAAGAAAAGAAGATGCAACATTGCTCTCTTTGAGATGGAGGAGAGTCCACAAGCCAAGGAATAGAGGTGGCCTTTAGAAGCTGGAAAAGGCAAGCAAATGGATTTTCCCCTAGAACCTCCAGCCCTCTGCAGCCCTCTGGACCAGTTTTAGACTTCTGACCTCTAGAATTGTGAGAGAATAAATATGTGTTTCTATAAGCCACTAAGTCTGTGGAAATTTGCTACAGCAGCAATAGAAGCTAAAATACCTGGACTTGTCAACAAGTTAGTAGTAGGGTTCCAAGAGAGGCAGGAGGGAATCATAGACTCGGGATAGGCATACTATTACTTCTGCCACATTCCATTGGCCGATGGTGTCACAAGGCCATCCCAAATTCAAGGGCTGGAGAAATAAACCCCACCACGTGATTCTATTTCTCTCACTTCTTTTTTTTTTTGCGGTACGTGGGCCTCTCACCATTGTGGCTTCTCCTTTTGCGGAGCACAGGCTCCGGACACGCAGGCTCAGCGGCCATGGCTCACGGGCCCAGCCGCTCTGCGGCACATGGGATCCTCCCGGACCGGGGCACGAACCCGTGTCCCCTGCATTGGCAGGCAGACTCTCAACCACTGCGCCACCAGGGAAGGGAAGCCCTCTCTCACTTCTTGAAGGGAGAAGCTGTAATGTCACTTTGCAAGGAGGTGTAGAAACTGAGCAGGACCCTGCAGGGCCTCCCTAGGGACAGACCCTGTGTCCCCCACCTCTTGTTTGTAGAAAAGCTTTAGCCTCGTAGGCCTCCCCCCAAGTCCAAAGAAAAAATTTAATGAGAAAAGTGAGAAAATGCAGAAACAAAGGAAAACAGTCAAGTAAGACAAAATAATAAGAGTTTAGCCATAACACAAAGTCAAGGACTTTTAGTGCCTCCTCGAGGCTGTAGATAATAACCTGAACCATATCCTTGAGGTGTTTTGCAGACATTAAAAGCCCCCACCAGGTGGAAGAAGTTAACTGCACGTGACGATAAGCATGTAGACCCCAGAGGGGTTGGAAGCAGAGGTTGATGGTGTTCATTCCCGAAACATCACGCTGGTACCGCACCACCCACAGTTAGAAGGATGTACCAAGCTAATCAGCCACTCTGCAACCCTCTCCCTCACCTTGCCTTTAACAGCCCTTCCCCGAAAGCCACTGCGGAGTTCAAGTCTTTTTTATTTTTATTTTTTTTGCTGTATGCGGGCCTCTCACTGTTGTGGCCTCTCCCGTTGCGGAGCACAGGCTCCAGACACGCAGGCTCAGCGGCCATGGCTCACGGGCGCAGCCGCTCCGCGGCATGTGGGATCTTCCCGGACCGGGGCACGAACCCATGTCCCCTGCATCGGCAGGCGGACTCTCAACCACTACGCCACCAGGGAAGCCCAGGTCTCTTTTGTTTAAACCGTGTTTTTTTTAATTGAAGTATAGTTAATTTACAGTGTTGTGTTAGCTTCAGGTGTGCAGCAAAGTGATTCAGTTATGCATAAACATTTGTATATATATTCTTTTTCAGATTCTTTTCCATTATAGGTTATTACAAGACACTGAATATAGTTCCCTGTGCTGTACAGTAGGTCCTTGTTGTTTACCTATTTTATACATAGCAGTTAATCCCAAAGTTTTAATTTAGCTCTCCCGCACCTCCCCATCCCGTTATCCCCTCTGGTAACCGTAAGTTTGTTTTCTATGTCTGTGAATCTACTTCTGTTTTGGAAATAAACTCGTTTATATCAAGTTCAGGTCTTTTGAACACAAGCTGCCCGTTCTCCTAGCTTGGTCCTGCACTGGGCACCTTGCAATAAACTCTGCACGTCCCTTCACCACAATCCAGTGTCAGTGGATTGGCAGCGAGCGGGCCCAAGTTTGGTTTAGTAATAGTGTAGAGACTGAGAAGAGTAAAAACTTACAGCCATTTTTTGCAATCAATCTATCATCATGCCCTTTACAAAGAGGACATTTAAAAGCAACATCTGACCCTGTTTCTCTTTCATTTCCAGGGACAGAGAGAGCATGGGTGTCTGGACCTCAGGCACCAATATCTTCCTCAGTCTTTGGAGGACGTATGTGTCTCCAAGGAGCCTTGGATGGATGGACTTCACCCAACATTTGGGCACTTGTTGTTTTGTTGCTTTCATTTCTGTTGGCCTCCTCTCTGGGGCCTTCTACTGGTTTCTGTCCTCATTCATAGTCTTTACCACCTCCTGGATGGTCACGTGTGCTCTCCTGTGCTGCTCCAAGCACGCACGGTGTTTCATTCTGCTCTTCTTCCTCTCGTGTGGCCTGCGTGAAGGCAGGAACGCTTTGATCACCGCTGGCACAGGGATAGTCATCTTTGGACACGTGGAAAATATTTTTCACAACTTTAAAGGTCTCCTGGACAGTATGACTTGCAACCTAAGGGCAAAGAGCTTTTCCATCCATTTTCCACTTTTGAAAAAATATATTGAAGCAATTCAGTGGATATACGGCCTTGCCACTCACCTAAGTCTGTTTGATGACCTTGTTTCTTGGAACCAAACACTGGAGGTCTCTCTTTTTAGTCCCAGCCAAGCCCTGGAGGCACAGCTCAATGACACTACATACAAAGCCCTGCGTGTCTTGTACCAGGTGGTGACAGCGACAGAGGTGTTGTCTTCCCTGGGGCGGCAGCTAGTTGCCCTCACGGGGCTTCTGCTGGTGCTACTTGGCACTGGCCTCTTCATGAGGCGATTTTTGGGCTCCTGTCGTTGGAAGTTTGAGAACATCTACATCACCAGACAATTTGTTCAGTTTGACGAGAGGGAGAGGCATGAACAGAGGCCCTGTGTCCTCCCGCTGAATAAGCAGGAAAGGAAGAAGTATGTCGTCATCCCATCTTTCTGGCTGACTCCTAAAGACAGGAAAAACCTGGGGCTGTTTTTCCTCCCGGTACTTACCCATCTCTACATCTGGGTGTTGTTTGCAGCCATAGATTATCTGCTATATTGGCTCATTTTCTCCGTCAGCAAGCATTTCCAAAGCTTGCCAGGGCTTGAGGTTCACTTGAAGCTGCACAGAGAGGTAGGTGCTCACAGGCCCATCTCACTGTGTATCCCAGCTGTTTGCTGTGTGTTTGCAAAAGATCGTGAACTTTCCAAGGCAGGGCAGTGTCTTATTCCCCTCTGGAACCTCAGTGCCTGGCACGGAGCCTGGCGTGTAGGAAGAACACCCAGAATGCTGGTTAGATTGAGTTGAAACCCCAATGTTAGAGGATGAGAACATTCTGAACATTTTTGATCACCGTGTCAGTTTCCTGTGGCAGCCGTACCGCAACAGAGGAGACCATGCTTTTTGTTCATCCCATCTTTTCTCTTTTCCATTTTTCCCCGTGGAAATTGATGATTATGTAGACATTTCAGAGGATCTGGATACTGTCAGATACTTGTCTTGTTTTTAAACCTAGCATTCTGCGCTACGTGGAACGTGCACACGTAGTGTGTGTAGTCGTGTGTACATGTGCACGTGTGCGTGCGTGTGTGTGTGAATGTCATGCATGCTGGGTGGCGTGCAATAGCCTGGGCTGGTGAACACGCCATCTACTGTTTCCGTATGTCTGATTTTCCCTCCTCTTTGTCGAGCTACAATAGATTGTGCCTCTGCTGGGGAAATCTCAGAGGGGGAGGGCAGAAAGGGACCTGGAAACCCTCCTCTGAAAGCCCATTTCCTCCTGCTGCAACCATACTCTCCCTCCCCTTTCTCCTGGCTCAGCAGGCACTGTCTGGCCCCTGCCCCGCCTAATCCTGGGCTGCTTCTCGGAGTTGATTACTCTGAGCCCTCTGTTTCCTCTGAAGTCTTCAGTTAATTACGAGAACCCTGTTGCTCTACATATCTGGAGCAGAGTGGATAATGGAAGCAGTGTTTCAAATGAAAGCCAAACAAGGTTTTCAGCCGGGCTTGATCCGGGGCGGCGGCTAGTAGAAGGGCTTCTCTCCTCCTCTCCCCCATAGTCCATCCCCCTCCTTAGTCCCTTTTTTGATCTTCCCCTCTCAGTTCTTCCCTCTCCTTCATCTTTTTGCTCCTCTCTCATCTATTTCTCTCTGAGCCAAAACCCATGCCTGTTTTGTGAATTCTCACTGTTTTAGATAGATGGGGGGAGAAAAGCAAGTCTGCCTTCCAAAAAAGGCCCAGAAGGTTTCCAATGACAATGTCCTGGCAAATACATTTTGGGGTCTTGCTGGGTCCTGGGGATGCAAAGTTGTCTAGACCGTGATGGCTGCCATCGAAGGGCTCACGTCCTGGCGGGGGAGGCCACCACGTACACTCACAATGACAGCAGGGTGGTGGGCGCAGAACAGATGCGAGCACAAGACTGCTGTGGGAGCTTGTCTCAAACTCTCTCCTGCCGAGCCTGGGAGGCTGTGCCACCAGCAGCTGGCTTCCACATAACTGGCAGTGCCCTGCCCTTATCCCACGATGACTTTGGAGGTTCCTGGTCTCTCCATTGCAGCAGATTTGCAAAGGAGAAGTCAAGCAAGAAAAGAAATATTGGCTCAAGGTTTCTCCCACTTTTTTTTGTTTTAAACTTTTTTTTTTTTTTTTTTAGATGTTGGGATAGGAGTTTTATTAATTTATTTATGCTGTGTTGGGTCTTCGTTTCTGTGTGAGGGCTTTCTCTGGTTGCAGCAAGTGGGGGCCACTCTTCATCGCGGTGCATGGGCCTCTCACGATCGCAGCCTCTCTTGTTGCGGAGCACAGGCTCCAGACGCACAGGCTCCAGACGCGCAGGCTCAGTAGTTGTGACTCACAGGCCCAGTTGCTCCACGGCATGTGGGATCCTCCCAGACCAGGGCTCGAACCCGTGTCCCCTGCATTAGCAGGCAGACTCTCAACCACTGCGCCACCAGGGAAGCCCCTCTCCCACTTTTATACAATTTTAAATAAAGAAGAAAAGTGGGAAATGACGTGATAGACCTGGCTGGATAGGTGGACGCTGTAAGTAAAGATAGCTACAGTCGGGCTTCCCTGGTGGCGCAGTGGTTGAGAGTCCGCCTGCCGATGCAGGAGACACGGGTTCGTGCCCCTGTCCGGGAGGATCCCACATGCCGCAGAGCAGCTGGGCCCGTGAGCCATGGCCGCTGAGCCTGCGCGTCCGGAGCCTGTGCTCCGCAACGGGAGAGGCCGCAACAGTGAGAGGCCTGTGTACCGCAAAAAAAAAATAATAATAAATTAAAAAAGCTACAGTCTCTACTTATTGAGCACCTACTATGTGCCCAGCATTGGTCTGCATTAACTTTTCAGGACCGTCTGATACCAGAGTGAATCTTCCATCCATTACTCAATACCATCTTGGTAAATTGTTTACTTGAGAGAGGCAAACACATTTTAAAACATTGGGGTACCATTTAGTACCTTGCTCGGTATTTTGAGAGTTTGTTACCCTCCACCAAGCCCATACAAGAGTGTTGACAACCTTTCTGAAGCCCTGGCTCCCAGCTGCAAAATCCCCGGTTAGATTCCTAGACTAAATAACTTCTTCCCAGACCGGACACCCGCTGCTTTCTTATTGCAGGATTTCTCATCACTTACTCAATCGATGTGTTTGTTTCTTCAACAGTATTGAAAAGAATGCATGCCTCTGCTCTGGCTATTTAATCGTAGGTGAACTGTCTTTTTAGTAGGAGAAAAGGAGAGGCAACACAAATGCTTTCTACTGCTTAGCCACAGTGCTGGGGAAACTGCAGATCTGACTTGACATTTGTGTAGAAGTCCCAGGTTTGGGGGTTTCCAGATTTTTCACAGGTATTGGGGTAAATCGAAGGTGCGTGGTGTTCTCTGGGTGTGATTGGGTTCTTTTCAGAAGTCATTTTCCTCCTCTGCGCCCCAGGGCTCTAGGGTGTTGGAGTGATAATAACTTACTAAGTACTCCAGTCTGTAACGTTAATGCTCCATCCCCAAGGTGCTTAATTTACACTGGGAGTAGTTTATTCATGGGCAGGATCTGGTCCATTAATTCCTGTTTTACCAAATTGGAAAACAAATCCACCAAGAGACTATATGGCTTTCTCAGGTCAGGGAAAAGTAAGAGCTGAATCAGCACACACGTCTCCTACTGGTGGCTTGGCTGGGTGGCTCAATGTCATCTGCCCTCTGGGTCAGTTTGTTGAGGGCAACTGGCTTATTCTCTTGCCTTCAAGTGGGGAGGAATGCACCCCTCCTATCATCTAAGAGAGATGTGAAAATGTCCTATTTTGAGACCTCTATAAATAGGATTTTAGAGACACTTTGAGTAAATATACTCTTCTTTGTATTCTTGCATCAAGAATAATTCCACCCCCCCACCACCCCTCCCCGCCACCTCAAGCTCTAGAAGGATGACTTAGAACATAATTTAATGCCTCCACATCTTTATGACCTTGTGGTCTGCTGACGAGGTGTTTGTCGAGATGGAGAGGCTATGACTGGGCCTTGAGGGGCTCTGCTACAAAAAAAACTTCTCCCCCAGTTAAGCAAAAACCATCTTTCGTTAGTCCCACATGCTCTGAAGTGTAGAAACGGGTGTTCCATAAAAATAAGTCATGCGGTCAAAATTAATAGGAGAATCGTTGGCTGAATTTAAGCAAATTTCTCTGCTTTCTTCTCAGCACCCTCAACAGTCTCATGGCTATCGTGACTCTCTAAAGAAAGGACAGAGCAAACAAACTTATCTGATATCCTTCTCTCAAGGAAATCTATATTTCCACAATTCCCACTCTGGAAAACTCTGCAATGGCTACAACAAAAATTCATCCCTTCTCCTTTATTCCAGTCATAGCACATAAAAGGAGCTGGGATAGCCCCTTCAGCCAAAGCTCCCTGCATATTTTAAGATAAATGCTACGGGGCAGTATTGAGAAAGACAAGGACAGAGTATGAAAATGGCATGGATCTTGATGATTTTATTCTTTCGTTTTAGAAACAAGAAGCTCAAGACATCATCCATGATTCTTCATTTAATATATCTCTGTTTGAACCCAGTTGCCTCCCTAAACCAAAGCTACTTCTGTCTGAGACCTGGATTCCTCTCAGTTTTATTCTTGTGATACTAGGGATGCTAGGACTGCTGTCCTCCATCCTGATGCAACTTAAAATCCTGGTGTCAGCATCCTTCTACCCAAGTGTGCAGAGGGAGCGCATCCAATACCTACATGCAAAGCTACTGAAGAGAAGATCAAGGCAGCCAGTGGGAGAAGTAAAAAGGAAACTGAGTCTGTACTTTACAAAGGTAAAGCCAAAATAGGGTTATAATCTGTAATTAGGGAAATTTTGATTTTGAAGGGCAAATGGAATTTCAAAGCACTCTTCAACTTTACATTAGGGCTTATATCCCCGGCAACAGATAGGACACTTTCGGGGCGGGGGTGGGGGTAGGTGAACAGTGACGGGGAACAGATGTACATGGCTAAGTCCAGAAGACTCTGCAGCAATGCCGGTCCAGAGGATTCTACCAGACAGCCTTCAAAACACTGATTTCCAGTGAGTACATTCAGTCATATTGTAGAAAAGCTACCGGGAAGGCCCTCTCTAATGGCTGTTAAAGAACAATACCCAGTCAGAGTTACTTTACCGGGATAAATAAATAACAGAAGGGAAGTATCTACTACAGCTTGGTAAACTCCAAAGAATTTGCTCATTCTCCAGCATTACAAAATATATATGATGAGGGCTTCCCTGGTGGCGCAGTGGTTGAGAGTCCGCCTGCCGATGCAGGGGACACGGGTTCGTGCCCCGGTCCGGGAAGATCCCACATGCCGTGGAGTGGCTGGGCCCGTGAGCCATGGCCGCTGAGCCTGCGCGTCCGTTGCCTGTGCTCTGCAACGGGAGAGGCCACGACAGTGAGAGGCCTGCGTACCGCAAAAAAAGAAAAAAAAAAAAATATATATATATATATGATGATATATATATGTATATATTTATACATATATAACATAATGACTTTCATACACATATAAAATGAACACTTGTCAAAGATTTCATTCAACGTATTAAAGACGGAACAGTAAGAAACTCCAACCAATTCAAAGAACAATTTAAATCACACATACATACAGGCCATCTTGAATACCAAAATGAATTTGTTTAATAGATACAAAACTGGCTTCTTCCACAAGGGAGGATGGGAGGGTCAATTGTACTCTGCAGGGTGAAATTCACTTGCATGTGCATGGACAAGAATCATTTGCATTGTTGCCATCAGCTATCTACAGCTTACAGAACTGGAAAATAGTTCATGGACAATGAAAGACCGAAATAATCCCTAAGGATAAGCTTTCCCAGCCATTTCAAAGTCTTGTGAAAAGTCTGTGTCAGTGGCATTTGAAACGACTCTAATACTCATTCATCCAGCTTCGTGTCTTTTCAGATTCATTTCTGGCTTCCAGTCCTGAAAATGATTGGGAAGAAACAAATGGACACTGCCAGTGAAGACAACCTGTGAGAGGCCCCATGCAGCCCCTCGGCCACACTGTTCCAGCAATTCTCCTTAAGTCTACTGATCGTGACCCTTACTCATGCCCAGCAACAGAGAACTACACTGCAAGGTCCTTCAGCGGTTTGAGGTTGCAGGGCCAAAGTCCTTTTTTCCATAAGGGCCAAAGGGCTACCAGATAAATTGTTGTGTTGTCTGTCTCGCAAACAAGGCACACGATCTGGACTGTATCTCAGTGTAACAGCACTATAACCAGGCCCTTCGAGGAGAGTCTCAGCATAGAGTAGTATTCAAAGAAAAAAACAGAAAAAAATTGGAAAAAATCAAAATCTCTACTGCAGGCTCACAAACAAATATCAAGGAGGACATATATGTATGATGCGAGCAAAATATCTTTAAATGCTTCTATCCCTTCTCTGCCCTTCTTAATATCCTTTATAGCTATTTCCTACCCACAACTGTCTGTCCTCCCCCTGCCCCCTTATTCAAGAACTCCTTCCAAAACCCATCTCCAGCAGCTCCTGGTTTCTTCTCACCACCTCCTCTGCTCCTATCCTCTACTTTCCTGGATCTCTTTTCTTTTTCCTCTTCTACCAAAGCCTCTAGCCACATTTATTTAGAGAGCACATTTATTAAAATCATATGAGAGGCTTCCTACAATGTGCATCTTGGGCCTCTTTTTCACTATAATCAATGTACACTCTACAGTACAGGGGCCTATTTCCCCTATATTCAAAATACCTAAGAGGGAAAAATACTGATTCTATTACCTCTGAAGTGCCAGAATGGGAAGAAATGAAGAAACATTAAAATTTTAAAACAACTTTTTAACTTTTCATTTTGAAAATGTTTCAGCCTTACAAAAAAGTTGCAAAATACTAAGTACAGCGTTCCATTTACCTATCACCCCTCATCCCCGAACATTAACATCTCACATTACCACAGCACAATTGTCAAAACCAGGTAAATAACACTGAAAAATGCATACTCTACAAAACTCATTGGATTTTCACCAATCGTCCCACTAATATCCCACTAATGTCCCAAGGACTAGTCCTTGATCCAATCCAGGCTCATGCATCGCATTTGGCCGTCATGGTTCCTTAGTCTCGTCCAGTCAGGGACAGTTCCTCAGTCTGTCTTTCTTCTTCTTTCATGACCTTGACATTTCTGAGGAGTGCTGCCAGTTATTTTGTAAAATGTCCTTTGCTTTGGGTTTGTCTGATGTTTCCTTATAAGTAAACCCAGGTAATGTATTTTTGGGCAACAATAGTACAGAAGCGCTGGCATGCTCTTCTCAATGCATGAGATCAGGGGTATGCGAGGTTAATATGTCTCATTACTGGTGAGGTTACCTTTCTTCACTTAGTTAAGATTCTTCCACTGTTGAAGTTACTATTTTCCTTTTGGAACGAACAAGTGTATTGTGGGAAATACCTTCAGACTATGCAAACATCCTGCTTCTCATCATACATTTACCCTCTAATTTTAGCATCCATGGATGCAAAACTGGGCCAGCCAAATAGTGATTTTCTATTTTAATAATATCTTCTACATTTTAAAATTGAAATTTTACACTCTCCCCTGAATGAAACATTTTTTCAAAGACCGTATTTTGTTTTGGGCACCAGAGTAGGCATTTTACACATACGGTTTCATTTATGTTTCATGACAATCCTGTGAGGTAGGTAGTATTATTTCTATTTTATAGATGGGAAAACTCACCCTCAAAGACCCTGACTTAGCTGGCCTGGGCTAGGCCCTGGGCACTGGCATGTTTAAGGCTCCCAGGTGATTCTAATAGTTGGCCAGCACTGAGAACCATCATTCCAGGAAGGTGTACTGAATTGCAGGTCTTTCAACACAGGTCTTCAATGGTGAAATTTCTCTAGCAGAAGGAGCCTACATTAGAAATCTGAGTCAGCATTTCCCAAAGTGTGTTCCTCAGACCACTAATCCCTTAGTTGTTCCATAAAAGAGTTATATGATGTCAACAAATCCACACAATCTGCCTTCCAACCTTGAAGATTCATAATGCATGTTGGCATAATTTTAAAACTTTGAGAAACCCTATAATAAAGAAATCTCATTTAACCTGTTTCACCCAAAATTTTCTCAAATTATTAAACCATGGAACAATTTTACCTATAATAACTGTTAACAGCACATAGGACCAGTTCTACAGCCCTGATACTGATATAGTTGGCCTAACTTTCAACCAAAAAAGATCTGAGAAGGTGAAGATGAATTTGAAGTTTTGGCTTTTATTTTTATTTTATTATTATTATTTTTTTGCGGTACGCAGGCCTCTCACTGTTGTGGCCTCTCCTGTTGCAGAGCACAGGCTCCGGACACGCAGGCCCAGCAGCCATGGCTCACAGGCCCAGCCGCTCTGCGGCATGTGGGATCTTCCCAGACCGGGGCACGAACCCGTGTCCCCTGCATCGGCAGGCGGACTCTCAACCACTGCGCCACCAGGGAAACCCCAGTTTTGGCTTATTTAAATATTCTGATGATTTTATGCTTTACTGTGTTTTCTAAAGAAAACAAAACTGTGTTTATTAAAATTATATATTAATAAACTAATACAATATGTGATTTTTTTTACTCATTTTGCATTTATTCCTCCTACAGAGAAGGGATCTGCCCCACATTAACTAGGCAAAGAATCAACTGCTCACCTTAGAATGCACACTCTCACCATACACAAAAATAAACTCTAAATGGCTTAAAGACTTAAACATAAGATATGACACCATAAAACTCCTAGAAGAGATCATAGGCAAAACATTCTCTGACATAAATTGTACCAATGTTTTCTTAGGTCAGTCTCCCAAAGCAATAGAAATAAAAACAAAAATACACAAATGGGACCTAATCAAACGTACAAGCTTTTGCATAGCAAAGGAACCCATAAACAAAACAAAAACACAACCTACAGAATGGGAGAAAATATTTGCAAATGACAAGGGCTTGATTTACAAACAGCTCATACAACTCAACAACAAAAAAACAAACAACCCAATCCAAAAATGGGCAGAAGACCTAAACAGACATTTCTCCAAAGAAGAAATACGGATAGCCAATAGACACATGAAAAGATGCTCAACATCATTAATTATTAGAGAAGTGCAAATCTAAACTACAATGAAGTACCACCTCACACTGGTCAGAATGGCCATCATTAAAAAGTCTACAAATAACAAATGCTGGAGAGGGTGTGGAGAAAATGGAACCCTCCTACACTGTTGGTGGGAATATAAGTCGGTGCAGTTGCTATGGAAAATAGTATGGAAGTTCCTCAGAAAACTAAAAATAGAATTACCATATGATCCAGCAATCCTACTCTTGGGCATATATCCAGACAAAACTATAATTCAAAAAGATACATGCACCCCTGTGTTCATAGTAGCACTATTTACAATAGCCAAGACATGGAAACAACCTAAATGTCCATCAACAGATGAATGGATAAAGGTGTGGTACATATATACAATGGAATACTACTCAGCCATACAAAAGAATGAAATAATGCCATTTGCAGCAACATGGATGCAACTAGAGGTTATCATACTAAGTGAAGTAAGTCAGAAAGAGAAAGACAAATACCATTTGATATCACTTATATGTGGAATCTAAATTATGACGCAAGTGAACCTACCTATCTATGAAACAGAAACAGACTCACGGACGTAGAGAACAGACTGGTGGCTGCCAAGGGAGAGGGAGTTGGGGGAAGGTTGGAGTGAGAGGTTGGGGTTGGCAGATGTAAGCTATTATGTACAGAATGGATAAACAACAAGGTCCTATTGTATAGCCCAGAGAAGTATATTCAATATCCTATGATGAACCATAAAGGAAAGGAATATTTTAAAACAGAATGTGTATATATAGGTGTAACTGAGGCACTTTGCTGTGCAGCAGAAATACATGATACATCAACTATACTTCAATAAAAAAAATTTTTTTAAATCAACTGCTCAAGTTTTAGAGAAAACTGGATCCTTTGGCCTTTCGAAATTCTACTAATTAACTAACTTACTTATTTGCCTAAAAATATCACCAATATCTACAGCAAACATTTGAACAGGGCACACAGAAGGTGCTGGTGATACCCAGACAGTTCTCCTTGGTCCCTGCCTTTGGGATGCTTCCAATCTAGTCAGGAAGACAGACAGATGCTTAGACAAAAAATAACAGTATGTGGTAGCTTTTGGTAAGTGCCAAGGGCACCGGGCAGGCAGTGCCTTTAGGGAATCATGGCCAGTTTCTCTGCCCTCGTCTATTACGAATGCCCAGTTTACCCCTCCTCTCTATGACAAGGGCACTGGAGGGGTTGGGAAAAGGGTCTTAATTTCCTTGAAACCAAACTACCTTTCTGAAGTAGCAGAGTCTCTGTTGTTTCTAATGGACCGTGACTTTGAACAGTTCTCGAGACTTCTGGAGAGTGACCTGCTGTCTCTATCTGTTAGGCATGCTTGCCCTTACTCTGAAGTGCTTGTCCCTATTGGAAGGACAGACTGGCAAAGAGGTGCTGTCACAAAAGGCAATTTTCATCTTGAAAACAAGATTTAGACTTGCTCATTAGGGCCAATCTAACGTAGGGCATAAAATGCTTTTTTAATTGCAGCTTATCCATGTTAGATTTAAACAAATGGTTAGTTAAATTTCTTGAGACATCTATTGTCAAGTGTGCTTTGTTAATCTTGTAGAGGAAGAAAGATATTGCCCCAGGTAATTTAATAGAACTTCCTTTTCACCTCTAATGTTAATGGCTTATAAAAGAGTATCACATTATGGTCTAAGTCACTATTTCTCACCTAACGAATCTCAGCTTGGTGGCTGTATTTTGTTATAAGCGTCATTATGATGTCCTCATTGACTCCATATTTGTTGTCAGTTACGTTTCTCTTTGACAGTAAGATACAGTAATTCTAAACACCTTCATAGTAATAGATCTCTTTTACTGTTCTACTCAGGAAGTAAAACCTTGTCCTTCCTCTTAGATCCTATATCTGCTGCTTTAGAACCTAATCAATCCTAATTATAATATGGGATATGTTGACATCTTCACACATCATATATGTTTGTCTTAATTAACCTGAGAGAAAGAAATTAAAATATCTTATTTCTTTTTTTTGAATTTTATTTTATTTTTTTATACAGCAGGTTCTTATTAGTCATCAATTTTATACACATCAGTGTATACATGTCAATCCCAATCGCCCAATTCATCACACCACCATCCCCACTCCTCCGCGGCTTTCCCCCCTTGGTGTCCATACGTTTGTTCTCTATATCTGTGTCTCAACTTCTGCCCTGCAAACCGGTTCATCGGTACCATTTTTCTAGGTTCCACATACATGCGTTAATATACGATATTTGCTCTTCTCTTTCAGACTTACTTCACTCTGTATGACAGTCTCTAGATCCATCCACATCTCAACAAATGAATCAATTTCATTCCTTTTTGGGCTGAGTAATATTCCATTGTATATATGTACCACATCTTCTTTATCCATTCGTCTGTAGATGGGCATTTAGGTTGCTTCTGACCTGGCTATTGTAACTAGTGCTGCCATGAACATTGGGGTGCATGTGTCTTTTTGAATTATGGTTTTCTCTGGGTATATGCTCAGTAGTGGGATTGCTGGATCATCAGTGCCTTATAATTTTCTGCATACAGGTCTTTTGTCTCCCTAGGTAGGTTTATTCCTAGGTATTTTATTCTTTTTGTTGCAGTGGTAAATGGGAGTGTTTCCTAATTTCTCTTTCAGATTTTTCATCATTAGTGTATAGGAATGCAAGAGATTTCTGTGCATTAATTTTGTATCCTGCAACTTTACCAAATTCATTGATTAGCCCTAGTAGTTTTCTGGTGGCAGTTTTAGGATTCTCTATGTATAGTATCATGTCATCTACAAACAGTGACAACATTACTTCTTCTTTCCAATGGGGATTCCTTTTATTTTTTTTTCTTCTCTGATTGCTGTGGCTAGGACTTCCAAAACTATGTTGAATAATAGCAGTGAGAGTGGACATCCTTGTCTCGTTCCTGATCTTAGAGGAAATGCTTTCAGTTTTTCACCATTGAGAATGATGTTTGCTGTGGGTTTGTCGTATACGGCCTTTATCATGTTGAGGTAGGTTCCCTCTATGCCCCCTTTCTGGAGAGTTTTTATCATAAATGGGTGCTGAATTTTGTCAAAAGCTTTTTCTGCATCTATTGAGATGATCATATGGTATTATTCTTCAATTTGTTAATATGGTGTATCACATTGATTGTTTTGCATATATTAAAGAATCCTTGCATCCCTAGGATAAATCCCACTTGATCGTGGGGTATGATCCTTTTAATTTGTTGTTGGATTCTGTTAGCTAGTATTTTGTTGAGGATTTCTGTATCTATATTCATCAGTGATATTGGCCTGTAATTTTCTTTTTTTGTAGTATCTTTGTCTGGTTTTGGTATCAGGGTGATGGTGGCCTCATAAAATGAGTTTGGGAGTGTTCCTTCCTCTGCAGTTTTTTGGAGGAGTTTGAGAAGGATGGGTGTTAGCTCTTCTCTAAATGTTTGACAGAATTCACCTGTGAAGCCATCTGGTCCTGGACTTTTGACTGTTGGAAGATTTTTCATCACAGTTTCCATTTCATTACTTGTGATTGGTCTCTCCATATTTTCTATTTCTTCCTGGTTCAGTCTTGGAAGGTTATACCTTTTTAAGAATTTGTCCATTTCTTCCAGGTTGTCCATTTTATTGGCATAGAGTTGCTTGTAGTAGTCTCTTAGGATGCTTTGTATTTCTGTGGTGTCTGTTGTAACTTCTCCTTTTTCATTTCTAATTTTACTGATTTGAGTCCTCTCCCTCTTTTTCTTGATGAGTCTGGCTAATGGTTTATCAATTTTGTTTATCTTCTCAAAGAACCACCCTTTAGTTTTATTGATCTTTGCTATTGTTTTGTTTCTATTTCATTTATTTCTTCTCTGATCTTTATGATTTCTTTCCTTCTGCTAACTTTGGGTTTTGTTTGTTCTTCTTTCTCTAGTTCCTTTAGGTGTAAGGTTAGAGTGTTTATTTGAGATTTTTCTTGTTTCTTGAGGTAGGCTTGTATAGCTATAAACTTCCCTCTTAGAACAGCTTTTGCTGCATCCCATAGGTTTTAGATCATTGTGTTTTCATTGTTATTTGTCTCTAGGCATTTTTGATTTCCTCTTTGATTTCTTCAGTGATCTCTTGCTTATTTAGTAACGTATTGTTTAGCCTCCATGTGTTTGTGTTTTTTACATTTTTTCCCCTGTAATTCATTTCTAATCTCATAGCATTGTGGTCAGAAAAGATGCTTGATATGATTTCAATTTTCTTAAATTTACTGAGGCTTGATTTGTGACACAAGATGTGATCTATCCTGGAGAATATTCCGTGCGGACTTGAGAAGAAAGTGTAATCTGCTGTTTTTGGATGGAATGTCCTATAAGTATCTGTTAAATCTATCTGGTCTATTGTGTCATTTAAAGCTTCTGTTTCCTTATTTATTTTCATTTTGGATGATCTGTCCATTGGTGTAAGTGAGGTGTTAAAGTCCCCCAGTATTATTGTGTTACTGTCAATTTCCTCTTTTATAGCTGTTAGCAGTTGCCTTATGTATTGAGGTGCTCCTACGTTGGGTGCATATATATTTATAATTGTTACATCTTCTTCTTGGATTGATCCCTTGATCATTATGTAGTGTCCTTCCTTGTCTCTTGTAACATTCTTTATTTTAAAGCCTATTTTATCTGATATGAGTATTGCTACTCCAGGTTTCTCTTGTTTTCCATTTGCATGGAATATCTTTTTCCATCCCCTCACTTTCAGTCTGTATGTGTCCCTAGGTCTGAAGTGGGTCTCTTGTAGACAGCATATAGATGGGTCTTGTTTTTGTATCCATTCAGCAAGCCTATGTCTTTTGGTTGGAGTATTTAGTCCATTCACGTTTAAGGTAATTATCGATATGTATGTTCCTATGACCATTTTCTTAATTGTTTTGGGTTTGGTTTTGTAGGTCCTTTTCTTCTCTTGTGTTTCCCACTTAGAGAAGCTCCTTTAGCATTTTTTGTAAAGCAGGTTTGGTGGTGCTGAATTCTCTTAGCTTTTGCTTGTCTGTAAAGCTTTTGATTTCTCCATCGAATCTGAATGAGATCCTTGCTGGGTAGAGTAATCTTGGTTGTAGGTTCTTCCCTTTCATCACTTTAAGCATATCATGCCACTCCCTTCTGGCTTGTAGAGTTTCTGCTGAGAAATCAGCTGTTAACCTTATGGGAGTTCCCTTGTATATTATTTGTCATTTTTCCCTTGCTGCTTTCAATAACTTTTCTTTGTCTTTAATTTTTGCTAATTTGATTACTATGTGTCTTGGCATGTTTCTCCTTGGGTTTATCCTGTATACAACTCGCTGTGCTTCCTGGACTTGGGTGGCTATTCCCTTTCCCATGTTAGGGAAGTTTTTGACTATAACCTCTTCAAATATTTTCTCTGGTCCTTTCTCTCTCTCTTCTCCTTCTGGGACCCCTATAATGCGAATGTTGTTGCGTTTAATGTTGTCCCAGAGGTCTCTTATGCTGTCTTCATTTCTTTGTATTCTCTTTTCTTTATTCTGTTCCACAGCAGTGAATTCTACCATTCTGTCTTCCAGGTCACTTATCCGTTCTTCTACGTCAGTTATTCTGCTATTGATTCCTTCTAGTCTAGTTTTCATTTCAGTTATTGTATTGTTCATCTCTGTTTGTTTGTTCTTTAATTCTTCTATGTCTTTGTTAAACATTTCTTGCATCTTCTCGATCTTTGCCTCCATTCTTTTTCCGAGGTCCTGGATCATCCTCTCCATCATTATTGTGAATTCTTTTTCTGGAAGGTTGCCTATCTCCACTTCATTTAGTTGTTTTTCTGGGGTTTTATCTTGTTCCTTCATCTGGTATGTAGCTCTCTGCCTTTTCATCTTGTTTATCTTTCTGTGAATGTGGTTTTTGTTCCACAGGCTTCAGGACTGTAGTTCTTCTTGCTTCTTCTGTCTGCCCTCTGGTGGATCAAAATATCTTATTTCTGAGTGAGTAAGAACTAACTTTTTCACCCAAAGTCACTGAGGTGACTTTGACAAAGACCATTGAGGTCAATTATTTTATTGTTATTATTATTATTATTATTTTGCGGTACGCGGGCCTCTCACTGCTGTGGCCTCTCCTGCTGTGGAGCCCAGGCTCTGGACGCGCAGGCCCAGCCGCCATGGCCCACGGGTGCAGCCGCTCCGCAGCACATGGGATCCTCCCGGACCGGGGCACGAACCCATGTCCCTTGCATCAGCAGGCGGACCCCCAACCACTATGCCACCAGGGAAGCCCTATTATTATTCTTGTATTTAAAACAAAATAAGGTTTAATGATAAGGTTAACTCATTTACTTTAAGGGAGGATACACACTAGATTGAATCTGATGTAAATGATTAGATTCACCAATCCCTCACACTGCCTCCAAGTAAAAAAAGTTAAATGTTCTCAAAACGATGTTGGGTAATACTTATTTAAAAGAAATCTTTAACATTACCCTAAGACCATAATCATTAAGCCTTATGGTAATGGAAGAGGTGGTGGTATGCATTTATATAAGTACTAATACAAAGTTCATACATTAGAGAATTTATAAGGTCAGTTTTTTAAAATATTGGGTTGGCCAAAAAGTTTGTTCAGTTTTAAGTAAAAATAAAAGACATTTTTCATTTTCACTAAGAACTTTATTGAACAAGGTATTCATTAACCAAACGAAATTTTTGGCCAACCCAATATTACTTTCAAGGATGCCCAATATCTTTTTACATTTACAAAAGTGCTTACATAAATAAAACATTCCAAACTTGTTTTAAACTGTAAGCAAATTTGTTTAAAATTAATTATTGTAGAGATTTATTAATAACTATATTTGGCAAAGTTAGAGGGGGAACCTCAAAAGATGAAAAAGCAGCTTTGAAAAGATTCCCATATAATTATGTCAAATGCATGCAGAGCTTTTGAAATGAGAACTTTGTTCTTTTAAATAAAATGACAAGTTAATTGTTTGTTCTTAATAATATATCATGGGGAACCACTATATCTGTGAAGTTTAATAAGCAAGAATTGAAGAGATGAATATAAAATATCTATTTGGACAAGCACCGATTTGCAAAGCCAGTCCATGAACTATTGCAGGAGAGCACAAGAAACACAAGGAGGGTAACCCATAATATTCGTAAATTTATTACTCACAGACACATTAGAAATCAATGCTGTGCTTGGTAGAGCTTATGCATAGCTCTTTAAGAGTGTTTTTTTTTTTTTTTTTGTTAAACAAATATTGTATTTTAAAATCACAATACAGGAAGGAAAAAGTCAATATAGATTCTGAAAATGAGCTGGACAGCGACTAGAAGGTGGCATGAATGAAAAAGTCAATGATTGCTGGTGAGATTGCGGAAATTATTTTTCATATTTAGAGTTTTCTAATGTGCTATACTGTGGTATGTGATTAAGAAGCCAGACCTTCAGGCAGCAGCTTTTAAAGTATGCAGGTATATACAATCCTATGGGACTGCAAGTGTATGCCTCGCTGGCCACCATCTCGAGGTGTCCCCCGGGAAAGCAGTCCCCCAAATTGGGACTCCAGAGGAGTGTACAAACTCCTGTCTGTGAGCTATAGCAAGGCAGAGGGAGAGCGCAAAGATGCCTTACACTAGCCTACCTTCCCTGAGAGCACATCCACGTCCATAGAGCCCTATAGGTGGGCCTGCACCTCCGACCGGAGGTCCAGGACCAGCGAAGAGGCTGCACTCGCAGAGAGCCTGGGGTGGGGGGGTGCCTCAGACGGCTGTCTGTGCACTGCCCCAGGTGGCAGACCAAGAAGCACCTTGCAGATTACCATACTCCCAGGGGACCCAAGGACGCAAGCCCCATTGGCCAGCAAAGCCAGGCAATCAAGGAGTGGCTCCTGGGTGGCAGCCAGACGCACATAAAAGCTCCGCTCAGGGGACCCTGGCCCCCGGAAGCTGCGGAGGGAGAGCCAAGATGGCAGCTGCCAGCTGCGCCCCGCCCCCGCCCCGCCCCCAGAGCGCCAGCAAATGCCTGTCTGATCAGATGCCTGAGCCTAGGCCAACTCCAAGAGCAGCACGTGGGCCTCTCCCCCTACAAGTCCTGGCACCCTGCATCCATGCTTTGCCCTGAGCTTTGGGGCTGGTGCATCCCAGTGCGAACCCTTTAAGAGCCCAGGTCCGTAGAGCCTTGTGGGGCTTGTGGACAGAGCTCCCGTTAGTTTGCTAGATGTTTTGGAGGCCCGTCTCTCAGGTGCAGATCTTAAAAGTGGGAGGTGCCCAATGTGGGGTTTAAAGCTTTTCCTCCTCAGTGAGAAGCTGTGGGTTCTCAGGGGTCAAGGGGTCAAAGAGGAGGAGGAAAAGGAGGAGGAAGTGGGGTTTGTGGCGAGACTGTGTCCCAGCCTCTCCTACCGGGGGCTTCCATGTAGACCTTCTCTCATTCGCTGGATGCTAGGAGTGCCTCAGCCAGTTTTTAGGTTTTTTTCCAGAGGAAACTGTACCATGTGTAGTTGTAGATTTGGTGTGTCTGTGGCAGGAGGTGAGTTCAGGGTCCTTTTAGGTCCCCATCTTGAATGGGAAGCTTGTAAATGTCTTTTATTTTTCTTAACAGTCCTGATTGACTTTTTTTTTTGGAGTATAGTTGATTTACAATGTTGTATTAGTTTCAGGTGTACAGCAAAGCAATTCAGTTATGTATACACATATGTCCATTCTTTTTCAGATTCTTTTTCCACATAGGTTATTACAGAATATTGAGTAGAGTTCCCTGTGCCACACAGTAGGTCCCTGTTGATTATTTATTTTATAAATATATAAAAAGCTCATTCAGCTCAACATCAAAAAAACAAACAACCCAATCAAAAAATGGACAGAAGATCTAAATAGACGTTTCTCCAAAGAAGACATACACATGGCCAAAAAGCACATGAAAAGATGCTCAGCATCACTAATTACCAGAGAAGTGAAAATCAAAACTACAGTGAGGTATCACCTCACACTGGTCAGAATGGCCATCATTAAGAAGTCTACATATAATAAATGCTGGAGTGAGTGTGGAGAAAAGGGAACCCTCCTACACTGTTGGTGGGAATGTAAATTGGTACAGCCACGGTAGAGAACAGTCTGGAGGTTCCTTAAAAAACTAAAAATAGAGCTACCATATGACCCAGCAATCCCGCTTCTGGGCATGTATCTAGAGAAAACCATAATTCGAAAGAAGAATGCACCCCAATGTTCATTGCAGCACTATTTGCAATAGCCAAGACATGGAAGCAACATACATGTCCATTGACAAAGGAATGGAGAAAGAAGATGTGGTACATATATATAATGGAATACTACTCAGCCATAAAAAAGAATGAAATAATGCCATCTGCAGTAACATGGATGGACCTAGTGCTTATAATATTAAGTGAAGGAAATCAGACAGAGAAAGACAAATATCATACAGTATCACTTATATGTGGAATCTAAAAACTGGCACAGATGAACTTATTTACAAAACAGAAACAGACTCACAGACATAGAAAAGAAACTATGGTTACCAAAGGGGAAATGTTGGGGGGAGGGAGGGATAAATTAGGAGTTTGGGATTAACATATACACCCTACTATATATAATTATTTTATTTAATTTATACTATGGTAGAGGAACTGGTTAATAAAATGAATGTGTGTTGAGTGTGGTTATATATGTATATTTAAAAGCCTGTTTTATTAGGTTAATGTAAACCCTGTACAGTGGGGAGGAAAGATTTAAATTAATGCGTGTCTGAGACTACCAAACTTTCAGGGTACAAAGTACCTTTTGATTTTAATTGCTAATGGTTGCAGTGACATTTTTAGAAGTTGGAAATGACAGGGAGATGAATAACAGGGTACAGGGGATAATAGACTTTTATGATCTAAATTTTGGGTGTCTATGAACCTCACTTTTTAGTCAAAAAGTAGAAGTTAGTCAGATTTGTATCTGAGGAAATTTTGCAAATGCAAATGAAAAGCAAAAAAAGCAATGAGAGAAACAAAAGCATAACTAAACACAGTAACTACGATTAAGGCAGAAAGTGTCTGCACTGCTTTACTGGACACTGAGGAAATACATAGTGTGGTGTGTGAGGTGCCCTCGCCCCCAGCCTCATTCAGCAAAGACAAGGAACAATGTACCCACTGATCACCGAGTGGGACTCAGGAAGAGGACAGGTTAGAGGAGGTAAGGGAAGACCAGGAAGGACTGAGACAAAGATACGGACATCCATCCCTTCATGACCTTACAGAGCAGTGGTTCCCAGAGCTGATTAATCATCAGAATTACCTTCCGAGGTTACAAAATAATGTAAAATTATGGATTCCCAAACCTAAACCCAGATATACTAACTAGAGAGACCTGGAAGGGTCCTGGGAATCTGTCTTCTAAGGGTCTTCACGGGCAATTCAGATGATGAGGCAAATTGGTAAACACTGCTTTAGAGAAGTGTAGCCAACTTTGGAGAGGAGGAATTGTTGATTAAATAAAAACACATCTATGTGGTATCTATGTAATTAGTTGTGTGGACATACACACAAGACCTCCATTCTACAAGTTGCTGCAGGAGCTATTAAATCCATCAAGTTTAGCCAATAATGCAAAATGCTAATTGTCAAAAAATGTGCTATTATGTTCTGCAGTCCAACTCACCCACTTGTATAAATGAGCACCCAGAGGAAAATAAAACCCATGATGGCATCATGAATTAGACAATTGTAACTAGTATTTAACTATTTATCAAATATGATTTGGTATCCAATATTATTCTTTAATTCAACTCTTTCAATTTAAGGGATGATATATCACATTTTAAAAATAGAAGGTAACCTTGACTATGACAGTCACATGGTACAGAAGGAAGAACAGAGAGTTTTAGAATGGGGAAGGCTGGATTCAAACCTTAGTCCTGCTAATTATTAGTGACATGAACTTAGGCAACTCGGCTTTTCTCTCTCTTAGCCTCAGTTTTCTTATTTATAAAATGGGGCTTAAAAGAGCAATCTGATAGCATCTTTTTGAGAATTAAATGGGGTGACACATAAAAAGTCTCCCCCAATGAGACAAATAAATGTTAGCTCTTTCCTTTCTCTTTCTTCTTTCCCATTCTTCCCTGCCCAAGCCCACTTTACTCAACATTGACATTAGGGTCTGATACAAAAAGAATAAAAACAAAAAACAGAATTTCAACTAGGCTTGATATACAATGGAAACTAGCACGCTTTTTTTGTGAAGGGACTGATAGTAAGTCTTTCAGGCTTTGCAGTCGTGTGGGTCTGGTACAACCCCCTCACCTCTGCCACTGTAGTGAGAAAGCAGCCATAGACAATCAATAAAGGAATGAGCATGGCTGTGTTTCAATAAAACTTTACTTGCACAAAGAAGCAGCAAACTGGATCTGGCCTACCTGAAATGCAGGAAGACTTTTCAGAAATCCATGAGTTGATGCAGGACATGATGCAATGTCAGAAAAAAAAGGGGCGGGGGATCAAAATCCCTCTTTCTTTTTCAAAGTTAGAAAAAAAAATGGGATCAAAATCCCTCTTTTCCACCAACTAGCTGGATGACTTTGCAAAAGTCACTTCACCTTTCTGAACCAAATTTTCTCGTCTATAAAGATGAAGGAGCAGGGATACGGAATCTCCAAGGAAGCCGCCATCTCTTAAGGTCTATGATTCTTCGGGAGACCACAGTCTCCTTTAGACAATCACCAATAAAGTGCCACCCAAGTTTCAGTATTTGATTTGTTTGTTCTTTCATGGTTGATCAATGAATCATAAAGAACAACAGATGCTCTTGGGTCCTAAGTATGATTCATTTGATGAAAGCGGGAAAAGATAACATTTGGTAAAAATAAATGTTTTCTCCACAGACACAAAGAAGTAATCGGAATAGTTATTATATTCTAAATGTCATATGTAATTTCTTATGGTTTAAAGTCAGGCTGCAATGTCAGTTGCCTGAAGACCTGAAAATTGAAAGTCTTTCTTTTTCAAAGCAAACAGTGCACTCACTCTAAATGTGATATATTAATTAGAGAGTGAAAGAAATTGATCAAAATTCTTTTTCCTAAAGGAAACCATTGTAATGATTGTACACAAAGAATGAGTGCTATGTCTTGCAAGTTGAAATGCTAATACATACCAGAAAATAAATAATCCGTTGTTTTAAAATATGATACAACGAAAGAAAAAGAAGGTTGAATTAGAAATTATAGGAACTGACTCCTAATTCTGGCTCTGCAATTAACTAGCTCAGCCAAGGCACTTCTGTCTCTTGAGTCAATTCAGTCCTTAGAAATCATAATAGGTATGATTTATTGAGCCCTTACTAGATACTAGATATTGCTTCTGGTGTATTAGTTCCATTAATCCTCACCAAAATTTCATGAAGGGAGTTCTGACGCTGTTGTTGTTTTGTAGGTGAAGAAACCAAGGCACAGAGAGGCTAAGTAACTTGTCTGCACTGTGTCCTGGAAACAATATTTGAACATAGTTACTTTCTACCATGCTGCCTCCTACAGCATGGTTTTGACCTATCGTTTCCCAGCTCAGAGATTTGCATCATAGGTCCTGGGGAGTTAACATTCTTCCCATCGGTCATTCACACTCCCCTCCAATCTGACCCCGCTTCTGCCCCAACCCTCCCTTTAGTCAAAAAGCTCTTCCCACCTGGCTTGGGGAGAGTCACCTGCATTCCCCCTTCACACCTTTGCTCTCTTGGACCTCCTCATTGCACGCTCCAATCTTCTCTCCCCATTCACTTCCTCCCATTCTTCAAGTCCCGCCTCCTCAGGAAGTGAGTACTGTGGAAAGAGCATGGATGGGAGTTAAGGGAATGGGGCCTTGTCCTGGCTTTGTCACAGACTCTGTGTGGGAACTGGGAAATGTCATTTAATCTCTCTGGGCCTCAATTTCGTGATCGATTGAGTGTTGTACTCCATTTGAAATTTGCAAACGTATCAACTACTGTTCTTTTAAGCAGTAAAGCCCCCTTCCTCTAAGTCACCTTTTTTAAAACCTATATATTTTTGTTTTGTATTTTTTATTATGGTAAAATATATGTAACATAAAATTTGCCATTTTAACAATTTTTAAATGTACAGTTCAAAGCCTACAATGTATTTTTTAAATAGAAGTATAGTTGATTTTCCATGTTGTGTTAGTTTCAGGTGTACAGCAAAGTGATCCAGCTTTTGTTTTCAGATTATATTTCATTATAGGTTATTACAAGATATTAAATATAATTCCCTGTGCTATGCAGTAAATCCTTGTTGTTTATCTATTTTATGTCTAGTAGTTTGTATCTCTAATTCCTTCTTTATATCACCAGTTCTTAACCCAACAAAGACAAAGGTGCCATGCTTGAAACAGAGGCTGATGACCTGACAGGGTGTGGGGAAGGGAAGGATTGGGAGTTTGGGACTAGCAGAGGCAACTATTATATATAGAATGGATAAACAACAAGGTCCTACTGTGTAGCTCAGGGAACTATATTCGACATCCTGTGACAAACCATAGTGGAAAAGAATATGAAAAAGAATGTATATATATGTATAACTGAATCATTTGCTATACAGTAGAAATTAACACAACATTGTAAATCACCTATTCTTCAATAAAATAAATTTTTAAAAAATAAAAGGAAACTTTATAACACCACTGTAAATGGAAAAACAGTATCACCTTCCGTAAATAGAAAGTAACTTATATAAACATCATATATACATTATTTATTATATACCCATATTTACATATATACATTAATATACATCTTAAATATACATATATAAACTATACATACCACACATACACATTGAAAACAAAACAACATTATTACATTAACTCTAGCAAGATACTTGCCTGCTAAAGCCTGCAGCCTACTCTCTCTGTGTTAGCAGCTTGTAGAGCTCACGCCCCACTGAGGGGTGAGGGCCTGGGGTATTTAGACACCAAGTCCTACCAGTCCCTGATTGTGGGCTGCTGCTGCTTCTCGGTGGTATTTATTCCCTGCCACATCTGGCTTTCCTCAGTTATGAAAAAAGCCCCCAGGCAAAGAGATTTCAGAGTCTGACCACTGGACAGTGGGAACGCACAGAAGTGGTGAGGCCTGGTGGGGGGGTTGGGGGGGAGCGGCAGGGCCTCCACACCACCTGTAACAGCTCCGTCTCCCCCCTCAGTAAAGTGAGAAGGTTGCCCTCCATGATGGCTGAGCTCTCTGCTGACGTCCAAGGCCTGCCATTGTCATGATGTGGTTCTCGTCCATAACGCGTTGACAACCCTTTGCTTTCATTCCTGATTCCTTTTCTCCAATAAAATGCCTGTTCCTGGTGCAGGGATATTTATACAACTAGATAATAGTTTTGCTGAGAAAATCAGCGTAATTCTCCAGGTGATCTACTGAAAAACTGTCCTCACTGTACTTTGGAGTCCAAAAAAGTCATGGATCATTAATTCATCTTTAATGAATGAATGATTTCTCTTTGAATATCTGCACCATTCAGCCATGAAATCCTAGATAAGTTCCAGAAAGCTGTGGCCCAGAACACCTTGATACCACTCAGAAGACTATTTTTAAGAATGCCCTCTGTGCAGGAGTCTTAACAGGGTTTTTTTTCCTTCTCAAATGTTCTCTAGCTCGTGTAGATGACATTTATGCAACTCAGAGAAAGGCGCCTCAACGGGATTAGTCAGCAGCCAGTCCTTTGATGCAGCTTCTGTGACCTGGTTAAAAATAGGAAAAGAGGATGTTTTGCATAAGTCATCACCATTGCGCAGTATGGGAGAACTGACCACATTTTTGGTTTCCACATCCTGTTGCTTTATTTAAAAATAGATGAAATGTCTGTCCCTGACTTTTTGGACAAGACCTTAGCTTCTGTGACCTAGGCTCTCTAGTCCTTCTAGCCCCTGGGTTTCTTTGCCAGGTTGTTTTCACCCCTGCCATTAACAGTCCCAACTCTGGCTTCGGCCTCGGGCTCAGGGCCTCTGCCTTTCCTCCCCTCCCAGGGCTGGCAGACTCCAGGGCCCGCAGGGGCCAGGTAGAGAATATAAGTTAGCGAAGCCGGCTAGGTAGATGGGCACACCAGCCTCTGCCTGCCTGCCTCATCTAAACAGAGGGCAGCTCTTCCTCCTTTCTCATAGATCCACTGGCTTTTCCCAGAACACCTAGACAGCCAGAGTTTTAGAGGAGCTCGCTTACTCTTTTTTTTTTAAGGCCTTTTATTATTTTTAAATTATTTTTTAATTAATTAATTTAAGTTTTTATTAATTTTTATTGGAGTATAGTTGCTTTACAATGTTGTGTTAGTTTCTGTGTTAGTTTCTTCACTTTACACAGCAAAGTGAATCAGCTCTACGTATACATATATCCCCTCTTTTTTAGATTTCCTTCCCATTTAGGTCACCACAGAGCATTGAGTAGAGTTCCCTGTGCTATACAGTAGGTTATCATTAGTTATCTATTTTATACATAGTATTGTATATATATCAATCCCAATCTCCCAGTTCATCCCACCCTCCCTTCCCCCCTTGGTATCCATACGTTTGTTCTCTCCATCTGTGTCTCTGTTTCTGCTTTGCCACTAAGTTCATCTGTACCATTTTCTAGATTCCACATATATTGCTTACTTTTTAAATGTTAGTAATCGATTAAAAATTTTTTTTTTGGCTGCACCATGTAGCTTGTGGGATCTTAGTTCCCAGGCCACAGCAGTGAAAGCACCAAATCCTAACCACTGGACCACCAGGGAATTCCCAGTAATCAATTCAAAAATTAATTTAAAAAAATAGAGTCGAGGTCAATCCATGAGCTGGTGGTTTGCGGCCTCTGCCCATACATTCTTTTTCGGGAACTGTGTTTGTTACCAGCTATAAAGCGGGGTTCTACAAAATCTACATGCTTCAGCCTAAAGCTTCCCACTTTCTTCCAGTCTTCTAATTTGGAAGGAATACAGGACGATGATAGGAGTCCTGGATTCTGACTTGGGCTCTGTCTGTCGCTGGCCGTAGGATTTTGGTTGAGTAGTTACCCCTCTGTGGGCCTCAGGGTGACCCTTGGAGTCAATGACTTTGAGGGCCCTACGAGCTCTATTAGCTCATGAGGCTGCTAGATCCCCAACCTCATCACCCTCTTTCTTGCCCTTCTTAGTCTCAAACATCAATTCCCCATCACAATCAGTGACCCAAATATTTTCCAGATTTTCTCAGCTTAGGAGTCAGTTTTATTTCTAACTCTGCTTCTATCCAGCACCCAACCAATTCCCTTGCTGCACATCTCTTGAATCTCCTTTTTTTTTCCAGTGTTAACTGCCACTATCATTTCCTTACCAAACTATTGCATTTGCTCCCATCCCGACTCCAGCTTCTCCATCAAGCCTCAGCTCTAGAACTCTTTCTCCCAAAACAACAAACAAAAAAATAATCTAAAAAGCAATTTGTGCGGAGCTTTTCCTTGGATGAGAATTTACAATGGTCATTTGTAATCCCCATTACTTATCACATCCAACCCCCAAGTTGCCTGCTGCCCTTGCAGATTAAGGAGTCAACTCAAGCAGTCATGTTTAATTCACTAGCTGGGCATGGAGGGAGGGTGCAAAGCTGTGCATCATGGTCAGGGGTGTGTCTCTCAAGCAGCGTCTTATCAGGATGTTAGGCATTCATACTCCAGGAGGAGCTGTAAATATTTAGGCAGTAGCTCAAATATGATAGTCTAATATATTACGGCTAACAATGATACCAATGTCAGGGGAGGAAAAAATGTCTCTGTTTTTTTCTCATATCCAAGAAACAAACTGGGCAAATTCCCATTTATCCTTGGGGGATTTGAACGTTGGAGGCAGGACAAAATTCCCAAGTTTCAAACTTCTTCTTCTTTTTTTTTTTTTTTTTTTTTTTGCGGTACGCGGGCCTCTCACTGTTGTGGCCTCTCCCGTTGCAGAGCACAGGCTCCAGATGCGCAGGTTCAGCGGCCATGGCTCACGGGCCTAGCCACTCTGCAGCATGTGGGATCCTCCCGAACCGGGGCACGAACCCGTGTCCCCTGCATCGGCAGGCGGACTCTCAACCACTGCGCCACCAGGGAAGCCCCTCAAACTTCTTACCTTTATTTAGTTTTCCAGTGGTGAATGTATTGGTTTCCTAGGGTGCTGTAACAAATGACCACAAATTGGAGGCCTTAAAACAACAGAAATGTATGCTCTTATAGTTCTGGAGCCTGGAAGCTGAATTCAAGGCATTGGCAGGGCCATGTTTCCTCCAAAGTTTCTAGGAGAGAATCTTCCCTTGTCTCTTCTGCCTTCTGGTGGTTATTGACAATTCTTCACATCCTTTGGCTTATGGCAACACAAGTCCAATTTCTGCCTCTGTCTTCACGTGACCTTCATCCTTCTGTGTCCAATATTCTCTCTTAAGAACAGCAGTCGTGGGCTTCCCTGGTGGCGCAGTGGTTGAGAGTCCGCCTGCTGATGCAGGGGACAGGGGTTCATGCCCCGGTCCGGGAAGATCCCACATGTTGCGGAGCAGCTGGGCCCGTGAGCCATGGCTGCTGAGCCTGCGTGTCCGGAGCCTGTGCTCCGCAACGGGAGAGGCCACAACAGTGAGAGGCCCGCGTACCAAAAAAAAAAAAAAAAAAAAAAAAAAGAACAGCAGTCGTATTCGGACCAAACCTAATCCAGTATAACCTCATCTTAATTTGACTACATTTGCAAAGACCGTGTCTCCAAATAAGGTCATATTCACGGATAATGGGTATTAGGACCTGAAGGTATTTTTGTGGGGGACACAATTCAACCCAGTACAGTAAACAACCAGCAAAGACTTTCCCCTACAAGAATCACCCCTTGGGGCTTCCCTGGTGGCGCAGTGGTTGAGAGTCCGCCTGCCGATGCAGGGGACACGGGTTCGTGCCCCGGTCCGGGAGGATCCCACATGCCACGGAGTGGCTGGGCCCGTGAGCCATGGCCGCTGAGCCTGCATGTCCGGAGCCTGTGCTCCGCAACGGGAGAGACCACAACAGTGAGAGGCCCGCGTACCGCAAAAAAAACACAAAAAACAAAAAAACACCCCTTGTACAGTATGTCTGGTATGCGTAACCAACTCTTCAGAAAATATCTTCTACTGGGTTATAGCATAGCTACACGGTTAGGATGAACTTTACACATCCTCTGATGCATTCTAACTCTAAATGCAGGTGTGAAAAGGGCAGGAGAAATCAGAATTGATTTTTGTTCCTTTTTTTTAAATTGAAGTATAGTAGATTTACAATGTTGTGTTAGTTTCCGGTACACAGCAAGTGATTCAGTTATATATATATTCTTTTTCAGATTCTCTTCTCGTATTGGTTATTACAAAATATTGAGTGTAGTTCCTTGTGCTATATAGTAGGTCCTTCAGAACTGAATTTCTTTTTTCCTCTGCACAGCCAGAGGAAAGTTGTTCTATGGAACTTGGAAGTATATCTTAGCCACAATAAATAAATGTTCTGCTACATAGAGGCTCACTGAGCATTGAGGCACAGACCTAAATGAAGGATCCCAGCAATACACTGAGCTGGGCCATGAGGGACCTTACAAGTGAGAGACACCAAATGTAGGAATCCATTCGGTGCTTTATGGGAAGGTAAGGAATGGTGAAAGGCCCCAACTGAGGAACAGAATGAGCTGCTGGACCAAGGACAAGCCTATCCACACTGGCTACAAGTGGCAGGTGTGTGGCAGACAGTTCTTCCAGCAGATGTGAAAATCCGCCTTGAAAAGAAAAGACGAGGTGATCCTGAACCGGCATTAGTGGGTCTCATCTGAGTGTTTCTTAAAATAGTTGACAGCTGAGAAAGAGACTAAGGTCAAGACACACTCTGAAAAAAAAAAAAAAAAAGACACACTCTGTAAGTTGACCAAGATGGATTCCAAGAACAGATTAGCTAGATCTTTCTTCATTAAAGTGAGGAAAACCGTGTCAGGAGCCTTAAAACACAAATGGACTGGTCTAATAAAAGTGACACAATAAAATGAAATTAAGTGTGCACTGTGACTCTTGTGCCTACATTTTCTTGGGATGGTGTTCAGATCTTCTTCAGTACCAAGGGAGAGACTGCTGGTGGTCTGACCATGGCAGTGACCAGCAGGGGGTAGAGTCCGCAGATATCGGTGAAAGTTTGAGAGCCATACGTTACTTCAGGAGCCAGACGCTTCTTCTGGAGACTCTGTCCAGGGCTTTAAAATATGCATGGAGAAAAAAGTTTTGAAAAGAGTCAGTGAAAATGGCTGACAAGGGAACTTGTTTCTTGGCAAGGAAGTTGTGGAGAAAATTGATATTTCTAGTTGGAAAATAAATCATGCCATAATGTGTTTAAATGCAATTTTTAAAGTTAATTTTCTGAGAAGACAATGTTCCCTTAATGTAAGACATTCTATATCAGACAGGATATAAACACGGCTGGGAACTGACAGGGTTAGAAATCTGAATAAGATATGGCAATGCCTCGTAATGAGAGGCAGGGTGAGTGTGGCATAATGAAGAAGCAAGTTGCCATGGAAACAAGCCGCTAAGTGGAATGTGGCCGTATGGAGCACATCTACCACGTAAAGAGAAGGGAAGGAGACACACTGGGTGGCCAAGAGTTCTCAGGAGGGACCGTGAGGGTGGTTCCACATGAACTATCTGGCCCTAGAAAGAAAGCCATAGGCTGTCAAAAGCCACCAGAGGGAGGAATAAAATTCAAAGCTTATTGGGTATTTTGAACTTGGCCTTATTCTTTTGTCATTCATTTTTTGGTTCATTCCAACGAACATTGATCAAGTGCTTTCTGAACACCAGGCACTGTGCTAGGTAGTGAGGCTACGGAGAGCAATGAGACAGTTCCAGGTCACAAGGAGCCTGCTGTCCTTGACTGCTCTCTGGATGGGCAAGACCTAAACACTGTCCTCATGTTCCGCTCTTGGGAATCAAGCTTTTCTCTGCCCTGTAGCTCTGGTCCGAATCTAGGGTGTCTGCCAAGTCTCCTTCCTGACCAGGTAGCATCCTTGCCACCCTGCCTAGGATTCCAGCTCCTTCTGAACTGACCTCCTTGGCTTCCAACCCATCCCCACGGCAGGTCCTTACACCTCCTGGCAGCCTTCTCTGCCCAGATATCCGTGCGCTCGTTCTGAACTCCTCCCACTGCCTCCTACTGAGCTGTCTCAGAACTCGCCTGGAGTGTCCAACTCCTTTCAACATCTTGGTCCTCCCAGCTCAGTGCATCTTCTCCATGGGTTCTTGAATGCAGTCCTAGCCTTCACTTGGCATGCCTGTTCTTGGCTCTAGCTTTTACATGTGACACTCAATAGGGATGGTACAGTGACTCACAGTAAATGCTCACATTATAAGCTCTTCCCCAACCCCATTCCTCTATATATCAGTGAACAAAACCTCCAGCTTCCTCCAGTGGGACCCAGCAACACCTCCTCCTTCTCTGTGGCCCCTGTTAAACTTCTTGTTCAGTTCTCAGTTATTTAATCCTTTTCTTGTCACCCTCCCCTTAAAAGTGTCCTTCTGTAATTACAGTGACCTCACCAGGCTATTTTAAAATCTCCCATGGCCTTTAGAATCTCTCTCATTCTGAATCTTCTTTTTACTACAAACCAGCTTTCCAGAGTAACTGACTTTTTGAGCCTGGCATTGATATTATCATCATATTATACTCATAACACTCATAATGTTTTATTGTCCACAAACTTCATTCAGTTCAAAGCAGTAGAGTAAGCAGGGCAGGTATTATCATTTCCATTTCATGGATCAAGAAATTGAGGTTCAGGGGCTTCCCTGGTGGCGCAGTGGTTGAGAATCTGCCTGCTAATGCAGGGGACACGGGTTCGAGCCCTGGTCTGGGAGGATCCCACATGCCGCGGAGCAACTGGGCCCGTGAGCCACAACTACTGAGCCTGCGCGTCTGGAGCCTGTGCTCCACAACAAGAGAGGCTGCAATAGTGAGAGGCCTGTGCACCGTGATGAAGAGTGGCCTCCGCTTGCCACAACTAGAGAAAGCCCTCGCACAGAAATGAAGACCCAACACAGCCATAAATAAATTAATTAATAAACTCCTACCCCCAAAATAAAAAAAAAAAAGAAATTGAGGTTCAGAAAGGTTAAGTGACTTTCCCCAAGCCACACGTTGAGAAGTGATGAAAACCACCTTCTCATTCCAAATCCCAGGCTCCTTGCCCATGTCATGTGTCCTCTGGTACATGAAGCATAACTTTTGGGGCTCTGAGTCTTTGCCCACACCCCTCCCATCTTATTCTAAGAATCTTTCCTTCTTAGTGTTATACCCTTGTCCTCCAAAGAATTTCAGTCAAGAGAAATACCAACTCATGCCTTCAATTTCCCCTCTTTCATTATTAGCTCCATGGCATAAAGGTAGATTCTAGGATCCTACAACTAAGATTCAGAAACCTTCATTTTTTCCTTCTTTGCCTACAGGAAGGAGGAGCGGCGGTGGGGGGGGGGGGAGGGGGAGGAGGAGAAGGAAAAAACAACACAAAAACCACAACAAGAAAATCCTTTTTTCAGGAACTCCCTTGAAATCCCACCACTGCCGGCATAGTTCCACTCCTAAGAATATTAGTAATTTTTTGACTCCTCTCCCCGTAACATTTTTATTATAAGCTCCCTGAGGGCTGTGTCTACATCTTCTTAATGTAAACCTCTCTCCCTCTCAGCAGACCTAGAGCCAGTAAATATTGATTGGAGGGGGCGTGCCATGTTCTTTTAGAAAAGAGAAAGCAAGCCGTCTTGTTACTAGAATTCCCCAGGCAAGAGAAGTCTTTAGAGCGAGTTGCATATAAGGTGTAAAGCAACTCTGAGTATTGTAAACCACTTACGAAAAGAATGCAGGCCTTGGGAGGAGGGGGAGTGGAGAATAAATAATTCCCAAATGTCTGCCTGCAGAGGGGTGAAACCTTGGCCTCTGTGCACCGGTGCCTAAGCGCATCCTGGAGACAGAGTTTTGGGTGAAGTAGAAAAGAACAGCTTTACTGATTTGCCAGGCAAAAGGGGACATTGCAGGCTCAGGCCTCAAAAACCATGTGTCCCAAACTGGGAGGATTTGGTGAGGAGTTTTTATAGCAATGATTCAGGGGCAGAGCTGTTGCTAAGGATCAGGGTGTGTGCAGGGCCTGCACTCCTTTAATCTGGCCTCAGGTGGTCTCCTCCCTTGTCTCTGCATCCCCTCCCTTCCCTGATTAGCAACTGTTCAAACCTGCCCTTTGGAAGGTCATGGAGGCTGAAGTCTATTCCCTACAAACAAGAAACAGGACCCACTGGGTCCTGCTCTGTTTCAATAAGGGCCTAAAAAATGTTATATTAATGATCTATTGAGCACATTTATAGAAATCTTAATAAAGAAAATGCCAAAGGTTCTGTGTTCTTGTGGAGACTACATCCTACTCTAAGGCAAAAAGCAATGCTTGAAAAAGCCCTGATAATACTTCCTTACCCCAACAGCTTGTCACGGAAAACTCCGTTGGCCCATAGAGCCACAATGACCAGTCCCCAGTGAACCTCCATTGGCTGATGGCCCTGGCTGAGCCAACCTCTGCTTCTGCTGCACTGTTCCTTTTCCTAGAATATACTTCCTCCTCTCCTCTGCCAGGTGTGACTGTCTTCATCAATAGGATTTTAAATCCTTTTCTTTCAGCGAGTCTTTCCAAATTCAGACGCTTTCCTTTAAATCCCCTCAGCCACAGTACATTAATTTCAAGTCACCAAGCCCATCGTGAAGGTCTGCCCTGTGTAAATCATTGTGCTGGTATTGTTTGGGGGGCACAAGCTGTTAAGAAACTGTCCCTGCCCTCAAGGAACTTACAATCATAATGTTGCAAATATTTTGTATGACAAATATAACATAGTTATTTTATCGCGTTAGATTATTGTATAGGCCTAGTTAAAATGTGGGCAAATATATTTCACAACTGGCCATTTAGATTTTTACAAACTCCACTGACAGGCTATGGATAGCTCCTGAGATAAATGCCGTCCTGACCCCTGAACACAAATAATGGTTTGCTGTAGTGTTGATTTTCATTCGTGAATTATTTCTCTCTTCTTCCTGCATCACCATAATCTTCTTTGTCTTCTCTTCCCAAGATGAATTCATTGAGCACTTCTTTGTGTTACTCACTGTACTGTTGAGGGACAGTGGCAGCCAAAACTGAGGGGTTTGGCTTGTGTTCTATAAACAGTAGGTGTTTAATAAATGATAGATCCACTGCCTTCATTTCCTTTTAACTTGTCCACAGATATTCTCCAAAAAGAAGGAAAGGGAGAGAGTGGGTTTGACACAAAGAAATCTCATGAATCTATTGGTGCCTTCAGGGGGTTCGATAGTAGGTAAGTGAGAAAGAAGGCTAAAAAAAGAGTAAAAGCAGGTGTAGGGGAGGGGCCACGAGGAGAGGATGAATCTGACCTTCCATACCATCTCAGTTAATCCTTTCGCCTCTTCCCTGCCAAGGAAGTATTATGAATTGTTCCCACCTTAGCAATGGGGAAACAGGCTCAGGAAGGTCAGGCATCTAGATCATCTGGTTCAAATCCAGCTTTGTGACTTTAAACGCAGTGGCAGGCCGACACTCTTTCACCACAAGATGCTGTCTCCTCTCCAGTGCGCAGGCAGAGGCGAGAGAAAACACTGGGAGAAGAGGGTCCCAGGTGTAGCTGGCACATGCTGACACTGGGACCTGCTGGATCTACAGGCGTCACTTGAGAGCCAGGCTCTGCGCATCCCCCATATTTCTGCTTGTGCCCCTGCTGACTGCTCACATGTGCCAGGACCCAGGGCCACCATGCCCACTGAGCCCTCCCCAGGCCCGTGCTAGTCCCTCACCCTATCCCTTCTCTCACTCCGCCCCTCCGGTCTTGGCTTCCATGCTCCTCCAGCTGCCAAAGGAGCTGGCATTACCAAGCCTGGTGAGCTTTCCCACCTAAGGAGAAGTCGAGACTTCGGCAGTCTCTGGGCAGCACGCTGCTTATTATTTCATCATGACACTATTAGTAGTAATCCTAGCTAGCCCGTGCTGACCACGCAGTATGGGCTCTGTAACCCTCACAGCGTCCTTGTGCATTAGGAAGATACTATTATTCTAATCTTATAAATGAAGACGCTGACACTTAGTAAGATCAATTAAACTGCATAATAAAAAGGAGCTCAACTTCATTAGCGCTCAAGAAAATGCAAATTAAAACTCCAATAACTTTGACAAGAATCAAATTAGCAAAGTTAGTAAGTTGGACAATATCTAATGTTGGTGAGAATCTGGAGCAACAGAATCTCTTACACTCTGTTATGGAGGGCATACATATCCACTTTGGAGAAGAATTTGCCAGTATCTAAGGGGACAATGAGCCCACCTTCGGACCCATCAGTTCCACCCCCCTTCACTCAAGGCATATATGTTAGGGAAGCACTCAGTGAGCACAAGGATATAGGTACAAAAACACTTATGGCAGTGTTGTTTATGATAATGGAAACAACCTAAATGTCTATCAACAGGAGCATGGGTAAATAGATTATGGTGTGGTCATACAAGGAAATACTGTATAGCAATAAAAGGGACAACTAGAGCTAGACCTAGCAAAACAAATAACTCCCAAACATGTTGACTGCAAAAAAGCAGAAACCAAAGAATACATACCAACAAACAAAGAAAAAACCAACACATACTATAGAATGCTTTTATGAGATTTAACCACTACGAAACAATGCTTAGAGATATGTACACATATAGCAAATATATAAAAGATGTATTGTACATGGGAATAAAACACCAGATTCCAGACACTGGTTACCTCGGGGGAGGAAAGGAAAATGAATAAAGAAGCACACAGGGCTCTTCAGCTGTACTGATAAAGTTTTCTTTCTTAAACAGGATAATAGGTATATAAGTGTGATTGTGTTAACTTTTTTGCCTTTGGTATGTTTTGATAAATTCATAATGTATTTTAATTTTAAGAATTGTTTTTTCATTTTAAGAATTGTTTAAGGCCTCACAAATAGGAAATAGAAGTTTAGATCCCACACTTTTTTGCTTCCCGGTACATCACACTGCCCATCAGAGTAAGGAGTAAATATTTACAAAAAAAAAAAAAAAAAAGCTACTAATTCCATCTAGTCTTTGCACAGACCTTGAGAATGCAATTGTTTAGTGACAAAGGGACCCTTACTTTGTATACCAGAGGCAATCCTGAAAAACAAGCTATTAAATATTAATAGCCCGAATCAGGTTTTTCCATTGCCTTAGGTCACTTATTTAGAACTATGTTTCTACAAACATTTTCGTGACAAAGCCTAAGGAAAGCAACACGGGGATCCTCACATTCATTTCAAGTGATTTTGTTAAGGTAGACTCCTGAGGCTATTTCATTCTCCCAAAGAGATCCATCAAATACTAGACAATCCGTTTCTTCATTTAAAGCCCCTTTACACTAAAATACTCTACAAAATTTATCCTTATTTTGTTGAAAGTTCTCACTTAGTTCATCAGTATCAACTCAGAAACTTAGCAGGAACTCCTTCATGTCCTCTGATAATTATCCATTGAATGCCCATCAGTTGGTGCTCTGGTAGATGCTGGGGAAATAACAGTGGACCAGACAGCCCTGCCCTGCCCTGAACGAGCTTTCAGTTTCCTGGAGGAGGCCAACAAGTAAAGCAGGTAGATATAGTACAGTGCGGTGTGGTGCTGTGACGGGGTATATGGTGGCCTTGATATGGAGGAACAGAAAGTGGGACTTAACCCTATGGTGTTGGGTCTGGGGAAGCCTGAGTGAGGGTGATATTTAAGCTGAATTCTAAATGATGAGTGAAAATTGGCTTCTAGTTAAAAAAGCAATTTCATTCTTTCTCTTCAGAGGATTCAGTCATCTTATTGTTGAATTTTTTCATCAACCAAAGTGGAGGAGAAAAGTCGTATTTTAAGGTATCTCTTACCTGAGAAGAGAGACCTGTGATTCTTCCATAGATGTATTTCATCATCCTTTTTACTGTGTGTTCAAAACGAATCACAACTGGGTAAACTAGATTCCTACCATCCTTTGTCAAAAGTGTGACTACACCCCAGATCTAAGTGAGTAAGTCGGGGCAGATGTGTCTGCAGTGAGAACATAATTGCCCTGATTTTACTGCAAGTTTTTAAAATCCCTCTTGGCCTAGTTACCCAGGAGAAGGAATATAAACTCAGCTTCTCTGCACACACAGAAGGATCAGAGCACAGACCAGGAAGCATAGGGGCCGGAAGGTATCACTGCAGCATCTTTCAGCCACGTTGACTCCATTTAATTCCCTCAAATCCTGCATTCATCAGTGTAATTGGATTATTTGCTTTGGAGTTATTCTAAGGTTGAGTATCCAGTTTGATTACATGGGGTTTGCTGAGAGACCGGATTTCCAGGAGTTGCGGAAGCAGATGTCTCTCAGGAAATTTTGAATCAAAACCAACCTCCCAGACTCCCCAATCCCACTAGTTAAAAGAAGACACACATAACTCAGATAACAGGATATAAAATGAAGATCTAAATGTTTATTAATTACAATAAAGATCTAAATGTTTACAAATTACAATAGAATGTAAAATCACAGAGTTCGCTATTTTTAAACAAATGTAGCCATTAAAAAACTTTAAACAAGAAAGTGATTTTTAAAAATTCAAAGTAAGAAATCTGGTGTAAGCAAAGATGACATTTTAAAGTATCATCAGTGAATTTTCACACAGACTTTCCATCACCATAATATTCACTTATATCTTCAATCTTACACAGCAACAAAGTCACAGTAAGGAAGACGGCAACGGCTTCTGAAGGGAAATCAAAGAAGCCTAGAGCGATTATGTTTTCAAAAGGATCTTGGGGAGTTGAAATAAGGCCTGCTTCTCCACGGGCTGACAACGTTTAACTGGGATGGGAACAGCAGCATCCTTTTCTCTGATTTTACCTTTGAACAGAATAAAAGGAACCCAGTGTAACATTCTCCCTCACAAAGAGATGCAGAACCCAAGCCTGACCCCCAAGAAATCCTATAATCAAAGTAAACATGAATCTCGCTCCTACAAATGCTGGTAATAGCATGTTACAGCGTCCAATAAAATGTCTTCCTCTTGCTAACCTTCCTCTGGATTTTTAACACAACCTTCCTGGATTGGAAAAATAGTTCCAATAGTCAGGAAATGACAACAAAGCTGCAACTGCTGGCTGTACGGCATTACTAAAAACTTAACAGCATTCACTAATGAAAGAGAACACGGCTGGGAGTGCACAGGGCCCCATTACACAAGGCTCAGGGTTTATGTAAGGAAGCATAGGTTATCATAATGTAAGAGCCTGCAATGCCTAACTGGGTTTGTATAAAACGAGTCCTTTGACAGACAGCATCCCTAATTAACACAAACATCTCTTCCTGTCCACCTTGTCAACCTCCTCTGTAATCTTTTGCTGATTGCTACCTGCTGAAACATCTGAAAATGTATCACACATTGAAAGAAAAAACAAAGCCATAGAGGCTAGTGAAATTGTAAAACTGGCAAAACATGTAGATTTCATGGAGTCAGTGGAAACGATGTTAGAGAAATGTTTAAATCACAGGAAAGCCATGGTGAAATAGGTACCTGGCAGAGCAGGACCAGAAAACTGGGGAAAAAAAAAAAAAAAACCCAGCAAAAGAAAAAGAAAATTGACAAGGATGATGATAATACGTGCTTCAAAAAGAAAGACTTGAATGTCAAAAGACTAAGAGAAAACAGAGGAAGCACTCAAATGTTTTTTTTAAATGACCACATCTATATTATTCTAAAACTGTGTGAAATAAGCTATCAAATCATTTTCGTGAAAAATTATACCCAAAGCAACATGATTCATTTTTCATTCCATTCTAAGTTCTAGAATATGGTTGCCTTTACAATACATAGATGCATTTCTTGCAGATAAAGTCCTAATCGGACTATAAATTTTGACTATAAACTTGCACTCTCAGTTTTAAGTAGTGCCAACCTTCCTCAATAACAGCTTCCCTCTGTGTTACCAGCCTCTCGCTCAAATTTGATCCTCTAGGCCTCTGTGCAATGTTTCCTAACGACTCAGAGAATAAACCTCCAGCTAGCCCAAGGCCTTCTTCAACCTGGAGGCCTCATCCAAGTGTTCTGCGTCAAGAGGTCTTTTATCAGCCTGCCCTTTGGCTGAACTGTCCTTGAGTCTTAGGTCACTTTGAAGTCTTTGACCTTGACCTTGGACTCTTTAAACACTAAGGAAGAAAGAGATAATGCTAATTTCATATGCTGTCAGGGAGGAAAACTTTCTCTGCCCACTATCCCTTACTGACAGCACCTGGTTCAGGAGTGGGCCTGTTTCCTGGTCCCATGTGTGGCGTCTTCTTTTGTCCCTCTGGATTTCAGTGTGATGACTTCTCCCTTATAGGGTTCACGCTCCACGGGGGTAGGCGTGCAAGTCTGAAACAGAACATTTCATTTTTCTCTTGTGGCTTATTGACTTCTTGAATTCAAAGCTAAGTTCTGCTCCCTAAGTGAATTGTGAGACCAAAAATGAGCCTTGTGAATTTATCATGTGCCTCCCATGCCCTGCCCTTTCACAGAAATTCCCGGCGACCTTGAGTACCGGCATTACCCCACTCTTTCACTGGGGTTGATCTGCATCAGACAAAGGCCGAGGGAACACTTCCTAACAATCATTCCTTCCACCGCAACTTTCACTGGGGCCTCTGCCATATCCTCACACATTCTGTTCTATAACCACCTTACCGGCTTTTCCAACATTCTACCTTTTCTTGTAGTTTCAATTCTAGGTGTCTATATTCCCAGAGTGTTTTGTTGTACGTCTCCTAAGACTTTCAGCTTTTTGTTTCAGATTCTAGCAGTCTGTGTGTGTGTTTCCTCATTTTCCTGATAGTCCCCGCTTGTAGCAAGCCTTCCACAGAATCTCCCATCTGGGACTATACCCCTTTGGTGGCCAACTGTGTAGCAGAACCCTGGATTCAGCTAGAGCTAATTCAGTGCTTGAGCAGACTTTTGAAATCAGGACTTTCTAAACAAAGGGATTCATAAGAACTAAATCCTACTGTTTGTCAAGGTGGACACAAATTCACTGGCCAGTCAAGTAATTGTAAACCACAGTGATTAAGGGCACGGGCTCTGGAACCAGCTTGCCTGGGCATGTTACTTAAAACTGTGCTTCAGCTGTAAACTGGGGATTGTAATAGCTCCTAATTTATAGGGGGGCTGTGAGGATTAAATATATGTAAAGCATTTAGAATAATGCCTAGCATATAAAAGCTCTTAAAAAATAAATGTGAGTGTGTGTACGTTTGTGTACATCTGTCTTATTTTGACCACCAAAACTAACGTATTGTAGTGATCAACCGTGTGGGCTTTGGAGAAAGGTAGGTCTAAGTTTGAATTCTAGCTTTGCCATTTACTGGCTGTAGGAAACTGGCAAGTTAATAAGCTCCTCTGAGCCTACTCACTCATGTACGAAATGCAAGGAATAAAACCTACCTCACAGGCACATGAGATTTCCCAGATACAAAGCATTTCCTTCATTCACTCGTAGATATTTACTGAGCACACACAAGCCCCAGATATTCTGCAGAGGATAGAGCAGAGAACAAGACAGAGACCGTGTCCCTACAGTGGAATTTGGAGCACACTGATCACTTAGTGACTAGGAAGACCCCTGCCCTCTGTGCACAAGTCCAAGCCTCTGTCCACTTTCTGTGTCTGGCTGGATGCTTTGCTGGACTTGCATCTTGGCTCGCTATCGACTCAGTCCTTTCCTTCACCCTGGATCCTGCCATCACCTTGAACATCGACATGGGCTAATGAAGCACCAACTTCCCGTGGCTGCCACCCAGCCCCTGGACATTGTAGTTACCTGGAGCCAATCCACACCTGAAACTTTACATTAATTTAATACCCCACCCTCTGACCACATCCCCTGTTTCAGGTCTTTAGTCTCCATGTTTTTTCTTCTCCTGGTTTATTTTTCAAGCCCAACTATATGTAGGTACTTAAACCTAAGGTGACCATATAATTTATCATCCAAACTGGGACGCTTCTGAGAGTGTAAAGGGAAGGATGTTGGTGGGAAGGAGATCCCTAGTTGAGCTCCTCTCCTCTTTGTGTCAGTTATCCTGGCCAGAGCTCAGTTTCCCTCATCCTCTTTTGTTCTGCTTCACCACTGATCTGCTCCCAAGGTTGCACTTCAGGAAAAATTCAGGAATATTATATCCTGAATAAATATTTGCACTTTGCACTTTGTCTAAGAATCCCTTTCCGGCTGCTCAGTCACTGTACTAGCAATGCCACGAGGCCCCTCTTAGCCTGGCTGGTCACTCTGGTCACACTGACCGTCAAATGTCTCTGACCTGACTGGCCAGGTCTCACGTGCACACAGCCTTCCTCTTCATCTGCTGCTGAGGCTCGGGACGGGCAGGGACCAATTTCCCGCCAGGATGGCTGTGGGCTGTCAACCACCCCTGCCCACACCGCAACCTCAGACACAGACTGGCCCTCTCTGGGGAGGCTTCTGCTGCCCCACACTTCACAGTCTTCCCCTTTATAGACAAGTTGACAGGAATCAAAGACAATTTAAGTTCTGGTCTCAAGCCTTGCAGTACTTTCAACCTTTTAATCTTTTCTTATCCTTAGATGTGGTTACATAAGTTCTTTAACGCTAGACCCAGGTCTTGCCCATCTTTGTACTGTCTATTGCCCCTGGCACTGTACTCTATATACATTTTAGAACCTCAACAGATGTTCACTGTGACGAAATGGAAAGGTGATGGCACTCATTCTGCAGAATGTTAAGCCTTCCCTGCATTATTCCAGAGTTCGGCTGCACATGTTTTCTAAGCAGACTTACGCTGCAGCTCTCAGGAAAAGTAGTCACGTGGCTTCTCTCTAGTGGCAAATGGAAAATCTCCATCTCAAGTGTGACGTGCCCAGCCCTGACATGGGCATCGGCATCTGGTACAACCAGTGCATAATGCTCAGAGGTTATCCTAGTGGTTGGGTCCAAAGTGGGCTTCTTTTCCAGGTATCCAGGGTGAGTACAGTGATGACAGGGACACCATCCTGAGTCTCCCAACTAAATACATACCTATTTCTTTTTTTTTTACTTATTTATTTATTTTTGGCTACGTTGGGTCTTCGTTGCTGCGTGCGGGCTTCTCTAGCTGTGGCGAGCGGGGGCTGCTCTTCGTTCTGGTGCGCTGGCTTCTCACTGCGGTGGCTTCTCTTGTTGAGGAGCACGGGCTCTAGGTGCGCAGGCTTCAATAGTTGTGGCATGCGGGCTTCAGTAGTTGTGGCTCGTGGGCTCTAGAGTGCAGGCTCAGCAGTTGTGGCGCATGGGCTTAGTTGCTCCGCAGCACGTGGGATCTTCCCGGACCAGGGCTCGAAGCCGTGTCCCCTGCATTGGCAGGTGGATTCCTAACCACTGCGCCACCAGGGAAGTCCCTGCATACCTACTTCTTAGAGGACATTAATGCAGCATAAAGCTCACAGAAAGACCAGGATGAAGTATCAGAGGGTTCCAGGTTGAACAAAGTAAGCAGGTCTCTTCTCTTCTTCGTGTTCTCTTAAGTTTTCGTCTGATCTCACTGGTCAGCTTTCTCAGGCTCCTCTGCTGGCTCCTCCCCTCAGCCTCGGAAGGTTGGCAGCCCCAGAGCTCTTTCTCAAGTCCCCTTTCTTCTCTGTCTACAGTCTCTCTGGTGGCCTCAGACTTGTGTTTTTAAATAAATGTAGATGCCAGGATTCCTAAATTTTATGTCCAGCCCCAATGCCTCCCAATTTCCGGACTCCTTTATCCAAATGGCTAACGGACCTCTTCACAGGGAGGTGTAATTAGCATCTCAAACAGAACTAGAACTTAAGCACCACAAACTATAGTTGAAAGAGAAGTAGGATTAAAACTCTTTGAGCCCAGGGACTGCTGTCGTAGTTACACCTGTACCCCCGGCACCTGGAATATGGAATTGTATCTGGTGCTTAACAAACATTTGTTAAATAAAAGATTTCTTGACTGTAGAACTTTTTAGATGATATTGGGCAACAGAATCACCTGAGGGTAGTAGCATTATCTCAAATCACTTGAAAGCTTTTTTAAGGAGCACCTAAAAGAGACTAGGATCCTGAGCGCACACCTTCGGAAGACTGATCTGGGTGGTGACATTTTCTTCCCCCAGTACAGGCTGGCCAAAATTAGATGATCACACCCCACCAGCAGTTCTTCCCATCTTGATGGGTTTACAATCAGATAGAAAGGTTTGAGGGTAAAACACTGTGAGAGGCTATCCTAAGTAATACGGGAAACATGGATGGCACCTCACCCAGCAGGGTGCTGGTGGTTTACTTAGGTAGATGGGAGTTCAATCTGAGTTCATAGTATTTAATGATGAGTGTCATTGTGATGAGTTCATAGACAAAAATGGGAATTATATCGCAATATGAAGTGCTATGAATAAATATTAATTGCAATCACTATACCCGCATGATTGCAGAAAGGTTTTTGGTTAGCTGATCAGGGAAAAGAGGAAGCTTAAAATTGATAGAAAATTTACCTGTATTGTCTGCAGAGAGTAAAATGCTAGGATGCTAGATTTTTCTGAGATTTTTAAGACCAGAGACAAGAATCCTGAACCCCAAGAAGTTATTAATACAATGTTGATCATGGAGGCTAAGATACTAAAATAGCGATAAAGACAACAGAACTTCCAAATACCAAACAGCAGACACTGACGTAACACCAAACGGTCCAAATGAGCAGCGACTCCCTGAGAATGAAATCCATGCCTGGCTGGTGAATTTACAGGTAGGTATTCAGTACCTGGTGAACTTCAAGGTTCTTAGAGGTCCTCACAGGACTGAGCTCTCCAGGGGACTATGAATCACTGGATTCAACAGAGGTGATCTATAACAATGAAAATTTGCATTTTGATGTTTTACAATCCACCAAATGTTTCCATTTAATCCCTGCGAGCTATTTCTCAAGAACAATGTGAGCACATAATTTGGTCATCAATAAGTATTTACTGGATGAACACTGAATGGTTAGATAAAACATGGAAAGACAGTACTTACAAAGTCCCTGTATACAGTGATGTACTGGTAAATGTTGACAACCCACCTTCCCCTTTTCTCACCACTCCTAAAGCCCTGATTTATAGCACTTGCCTATTTCTGTAGTGTAAATGCTCTCACCATGGCTGATTTCAAGCTACTGACATCACTGAATGAGGAGTCGGGAAGGGATACATACAAGTGTCTCTCATAAGCCAAAATGAGCTGGCTCCAACATATGTATCGCCTTTTGCAATTCCTAGCAATCAATCCGAGGAAATCAGAATTACATGGCAGCTGATGATATGAAAGTATTTTCTCTGGGCTACCACATTGAGAAAGACATTGATAAACTGTTATTTCGGAAATGGAGAACACCCATTTCAAGGACTAGATCATCCATCCATTTAATTTTATCATACCTAAAAGGCAAATTATGCTTATGGTTGCAAAGGCACAAGCCAGTTTAAAAGCTTTGGTGCAGTATTCTGAAACCATGCATTACTCCATGAAGCTATCTATCCCTGCTTCTCCAGAAGATGCAATGTGACCCTAATTTTCCAAAATAGATTGGGTTGCTTATTACTGAAAACAGAGAAAAAGGGATGACTTGAAGAATGTCTGTGCTTCCAAATTTTGGTAAAAATTATTATACTCTAAACACACAAAAATTCTAGGAATAATCAACCATTTGAGTTTAAAAAGGTTTTGTTTTTGTTGTTTTTGGTAAAGAAGGAACAGTATGTAAGTTGATTTTCTTCTTTCAAAATGTACTTGAACACCCAGGCTGCTGTTATTGTGGCCCTCCACGTGCACAGTTGGGTGAATGCACGGATAGAGAGGGCCAACAGTACAAGGGACTTGAGCAGCTGTGGATTTTGGTATCTGCAGATACTGAGCACCTAACCCTATGGATACCGAGGGACCATGTACTGTTTTTCCTTCCTCTTATATTTTTCTTTCCTAAATCCCCCAACACTCTTCCTTAAGTGACTTTTTATACTGAATTGAAATATGTATTTTATTATGTAACATATATCAAATAAATTTTGATGTTTCATCTTCTGATTTAAATTTTTCCCCTTAAGGATCCCCTGTTTAAATATTAAAATAAAGTAACAATTTCCTGAAGCTGTCAAATTGCATTAAAATGTCATTTCTCTCCTTTGAAGTTCCTCACACTATCCGTTAACAGTGATAGCTGCACAGCAGGATGCCAAGTTTCACTAAGCAATAAAATCGTGGATAAGAATCAAGTTCACAGACAACCCCACTGGGAGGAGGCAAGAGGGAATCTTCTGTGTAAATTTATTTCAAGTCCTTTCTATGACCTCTGAAACTGTAGTCTTTGCTCCTTCCATTTGCAATTTGTTTATTTATCAAACGCCTACTACATAGGAAGTACTGGGAATAAAAAATAAGTTCCTCGAAGAACTAACGTTCTAGCCAGGAGACCAGCTGAGTTCTGGGGCTGACAAACACTGGCGTGTCTCTACAATCTGTGCTTTGGAGTCCAGAGTGGTAAGTGATTCATTTTCTTGGGAAGGATAACAGGATAGCAGGAGAAATGGTATGGGCCTTTCCTGCTTGCCTTCAAACTCTTATCCTCACTTACAAAGAAACTGAATGTTTCAAATGAAAACCAGAGTAAGAGCTCTAATTACCTCATGTGAATTTAAAATCTAGGATTCCTAACAACTCTTTTTCTTAACTTTAGCATAATATTTTTCTTCTATAAAATTATCTTTGCCTAATGGAGAGAAAAAAGGTCTGAAACATCTCCACACAGTCCCCAAACCTCATTTTATTCATTTTATTTACTTTTTCCACATCAACACTTTTTAAAATAATGCATTCCCCATGATTTGAGTTTCACAATCATTTTCTTCTCTTTTCTTGCTCTACAGAGGTCTCATGTACAGCGGGAATCAGAAAGGCCTTATCACACACCCTGGCTCTTACGTTTACTTACCGCTCAGCCCAGGGGAAGTTACTTAATCTTGCTGAGAGTCAGTTTTCTATTCTGTAAAATGGGGATAATATCTCCCACATGGCTTGCTGTGCAGGTTAGGTAAAATAATAAATATAAATTACACCAAATACACTGCCTGGCAAATAGTAAGTGCTCAGAACAATATATTACAATACAACTATTACTTACTGCTATTGTAAAAACAATAATGCACTAGAATACCTAAAAAGTTGGTATCAGAAGAAAATATTGAGAAACTAAAATAACTCACAAAATTGAGAGTGAACTCCTAAAAAATGATGTTGGCATTAATTTTGCCAGTAAAATACCCAACAACAATTTGAAAAGGAGAACTGATGAAGCCAGTCATTCAGTGATCTCGGCATATTTTCCCTACAAGAGGAAGACTGAGGCAAAGTCAGTCCTTTAAATACAGTCTGTCAGGGGTTCCCAGTTAGTCTAGTGTCCCTGCTGGTGGGCAACTGGTACTGACAGCCAGGAGCAGGCTCGTCCTGGACCCACTTCAAGCGTCACATGATCCATCACCCAGTTCTGTCAGTACTATCTCTTCTAAGTCAACGCTTATCTGTTTATCCCTTGGATTACTACTACAAGTGTCATGAATGAACTAGCTGTCATCAAGGCCTCTCATTTAGATTTTTCCCCCAAACCTAGAATAATTTATCTCCCATTAACTCATTTAACTCAATCTTTATGGTTTACATTATATGGTTTATTGCTTAAGTATATATATAGCTTTTGTAGTCAGATAACCGGAGTTTATGTTTTGGTCCTGCCATATACTAGCTGTGTGACATGACCAAGTTTCTTAATTTCCTGAAGCTTCAGTTTCCTAATATTTAAAGTGGGGGGGGGGGCTTCCCTGGTGGCGCAGTGGTTAAGAATCCGCTTGCCAATGTAGGGAACACGGGTTCAAGCCCTGGTCTGGGAAGATCCCACACGTGCAGCAACGAAGACCCAATGCAGCCAAAAATAAATAAATAAATAAAGTGGGGAAAATAATACTCCCTCGCTCACAGGGCTGTTACAGTGACAGAGCCCCAGCATTGTGCCTTGCCTTCAGTAAAAGCTCAGTAAACGTTAGTATTGCTGTTATTTACCATGGGATGTTTAGAAATACATGGAAACCTTATAGTCTCTACCTACCTGTCACCCGTCAGTGTCAATATTCACAAATTAACTCCCAGCAAAATAAATTGCAACCTTAAATATTTTGACTGAAATACAGTATATAAAGAAATGTCATGAAGAACCTAGGGGTAAGACAGGAATAAAGACACAGACCTACTGGAGAACGGACTTGAGGATATGGGGAGGGGGAAGGGTGAGCTGTGACAAAGCGAGAGAGAGGCATACGTTACTAACAAACGTAAGGTAGATAGCTAGTGGGAAGGAGCTGCATAGCACAGGGATATCAGCTTTGTGACCACCTGGAGGGGTGAGAGGGAGGGAGACGCTAGAGGGAAGAGATATGGGAACATATGTATAACTGATTCACTTTGTTATAAAGCAGAAACTAACACACCATTGTAAAGCAATTAAACCCCAATAAAGATAACTGATTCACTTTGTTATAAAGCAGAAACTAACACACCATTGTAAAGCAATTAAACCCCAATAAAGATCTTAAAAATAAAAAAATAATTAAAAAAAGAATGGTAGCATCCTGAGAATTTAAAGCATTCTAGAGCACTTGTTTACTTAATCAAAGCTTTAGGAAGTGGTTAAAAAAAAAAAGGATGAATCTTATCTAACAAACTCTGAGAATCCACAAGCAAAAAATTTTCACAAGACTTTGGAGGAGAAATCAAAGAGACTACAAGACGCAAACGAAATGAATCGGAAAACAGCCAGAGAACTTTGGAAAAAGAGAAGTATATTTTAAAATGGAAAGAAGACACAGAAGCCTTAGAACTAACCCAAGGGTTACAAATTCTAAGGGCCAAGTTGGGAACATTAATGAGTGAAGCCTGTAGGTGAAAATCAGAAAGGCTGCCTCCGTGGGGCTTGGCCATCCAGCTCCGGCCTGCTCTTACCATGTGGGATTGAGGGCACACGGTGCCCCGCCTCACTCCAAACCCAGCAATTTAGATGGTTTTAGTCTGAAAATTCTGATATATTACTGTATGTAGTGAAGTGAATTTTTAAAACTGTTTAAAACACTGCATGAGCTAAACAAACACTGGAAAATCCAAGACATATTAAAAGAACAAACACCTCTTTTTTAACAACTGGATTATAACAAGGACTTGGAGGCCTTTATTATAAATTCAGTCATCAAAGGGGGAAAGCAAAGAGACTGAACCGATGTTTATTAACCTCCTACGAGTGCCTTACGTTTTAAAATCTCATTTGACTCTTGCAATCTGTTGGGGAGAAAACACCGTTGTCATTTTCCAGATGAGGAAACAGACCAAGGATGATAGAGAAACTTGCTCTTGGCCACACACCTAGGAAAAGGGAAGCCAAGGTAGAATTCATATTCACCTTGACCTCAAACTCCGCCATTGCTCTGGTGGTCATTAGAATACACCTTGCAGACCTTCAACTACAGGGAGCTTGATGTTTCAAGGGACAGTAGTTGAGTTTGAACTCCATCCTTTTGTTCGTCGGAGGACATGCCTCCCACTGCTGTTCTCAGCCAATGACAGCACGCCACGTGGCTAGATGCAGGCGATGGCTCAAGGGCTGCTTGTAGGCCTTGCTCAACCTTTCTTGGTCTGTATAGTAGTCTAGGATGTTTCCACCACTTGTTTTTCTCCCTCTCTCCTTCACTGGGGCCAGGCTTGAATTGCAGGCTGAGGGCTCTCCCAGCCTTTCCCGGGCTCCCACCTATTTTCTCTCCCAGGTGTTTAAAAAACTCACACCTTTATCCATCTGGGTGGCTGCTTCTCAGAGGACCCTGACTAACAGCAATTGTCAGAAGGCCCACAGGGGCCCTACACTTGCCTGGGAAAACCTGACTTGGTCCATTAGGAAACCCGATAGACACCAATCTTCAAAAGAAACTGCATCCACCCAATAACGACTTTTTTCTTTGAAAGCTGTATTTGTTCATAACCTCTTCTAACACCCCGTGAATATGTTAACGAATTGTATGTGACAACATCCAGGAGCAAGTGACAATCCAGCCCGTGTTAACAGCCCACTTAGCCCCAACTCACCTGGTCCTGCTGCTTGATCCGTTTGTAAATATATTCAGCAAATGGTTTACGAGGAATAAACTTCCCGTCTCCTGCTGTGACACTGAAAACTCCAGCTTCATACACCACTTTGCCTCTTGAAATAGTCACCAGGGGCACCCCGTGGCACACCATGCCCTCGAAGATGTTGAAGTTAACAGCCTGATGATGAGTTTTTGCCGAAATGGTCCTGATGTAAAAACAAAGATGTTCCCAATCATTACCAGCTCATCTGACAAATATGAAATATTAAAAGAATGACTTAGAAGAAAATTTAGCAACTCTATTAAGCCATAGCTTTATCACTGGAACAAGTGACTTTAAGAATAGAACATAGCATTAACATTTTATTGCAAAGTAATTACATTTTCTGAGAGAAAAACCCAGTAGGTCACTCTTTACGGGGATTAATGAGGACGGAGTGAGTGGAAGAAGGGCATTGTCTCTCGTGTTTATAATTTTAAGTTATTTTTATGTATATGTTTAAAGAACAAAATATTAATTGTAAAATATTTCAAATATAGATGAGTATGATGAACACTGACTCAATACCCCACTCTACAGAATTTTAACGTCTTGCAGACACAGTCGAGGTTTCCTCAATACCTCCCTGTACCTCAAATTCCATCCCTGTCCCTCCCTTCCCAGAGGCAATCGTTAATTGGTATTTATCGTATATGGCCTTTATTATGTTGAGGTAGGTTCCCTCTATGCCCACTTTCTGGAGAGTCTTTTTTATCATAAATAGGTACTGAATTTTGTCGAAAGGTTTTTCTGCATCTATTGAGATGATCATATGGTATTTATTCTTCAATTTGTTAATGTGGTGTATTACATTGACTGATTTGCATATATTGAAGAATCCTTGCATACCTGGGATAAATCCCACTTGATCATGGTGTATGATCCTTTTAATGTGTTGTTGGGTTCTGTTTGCTAGTATTTTGTTGAGGATTTTTGCATGTATATTCATCAGTGATATTGGTCTGTAATTTTCTTTTTTTGTAGTATCTTTGTCTGGTTTTGGTATCAGGGTGACGGTGGTCTTGTAGAATGAGTTTGGGAGTGTTCTTTCCTCTGCAATTTTTTGGAGTTTGAGAAGGATGGGTGTTAGCTCTTCTCTAAATGTTTGATAGAATTCACCTGTGAAGTCATCTGGTCCTGGACTTTTGTTTGTTGGAAGATTTTTAATCAGTTTCAATTTCGTTACTTGTGATTGGTCTGTTCATATTTTCTATTTCTTCCTGGTTCAGTCTTGGAAGGTTATACCTTTCTAAGAATTTGTCCATTTCTTCCAGGTTGTCCATTCTATTGGCATAGAGTTGCTTGTAGTAGTCTCTTATGACGCTTATCCCACTACCGGACATATACCCAGAGAAAACCATAATTCAAAAAGACACATGCACCCCAATGTTCACTGCAGCACTATTTACAAAAGCCAGGTCATGGAAGCGACCTAAATGCCCACTGACAGACGATAAAGAAGATGTGTTACAATATATACAATGGAATATTACTCAGCCATAAAAAGGAATGAAATTGGGTCATTTGTAGAGACCCTAGAGACTGTTATACAGAGTGAAGTAAGTCAGAAAGAGAAAAACAAATATCACATACTAACGCATATATGTGGAATCTAGAAAAATGGTGCAGGTGAACCGGTTTGCGAGGCAGAAATAGAGACACAGATGCAGAGAACAAATGTATGGACACCAAGGGGAGAAAGTGGGGGTGGGAGGGGTGGTGGTGGTGGGATGAATTGGGAGATTGGGATTGACATATATACACTAATATGTATAATAACTAATAAGAACCTGCTGTATAAAAAAATAAATAAAACTTTAAAAAATTCAACATAGAAAAAACTATACCTTGAAAAGGACAATTATATCTTGAATTTCTTTCCCTTGTCTGCGGCAAAACTGGAAATTTGAGGACAATAAAAATAACAAAATATGTTGAATATAATCTCAGCACATTTTGTCATGCATCTGCGTGTTCCTCAGCATTCTCAGCATTTTATTAATACTTTTCAATCTCACACAATACGACTAATGACTTCTAAGCTGGATATCTGGAAATACTGGGTGTCCGCCTTTCCCTAAATCACATTAAACGGAAAAGGAAAAAGAAAATCTGGCAGCAGTGGATCATACAAGCATAATCTGAAGTTTCTACAAGTGCTTGCTCTCAGGAATGGATTAAAGAAAAGTGCTTTGCTAAAAATCCCAAGGCTAGGTCAAAGGAATAGCAGCTAAAAGCTCCCCTGCAACCCTAATCTGGAGGGGCGGAGCTGGGAGACTCACAGTGCCACCTCCAGTGGAAATGAACGACACGGCGCTGACCTGGTCCTGGGTTCCAGAATCCTGTACCCAATCACCTGTTTGGTTTCCACTCCTTAACACATCCAAACAGAATTCTTGATCTTCCATGATGACTCCAGCCCACACACTGGAGTTTGCTCCTCCCTTGAGTTTCTCATCTCAGTAAATGACACCCCCAGCCACCTTTCCTCACGCCTCAAACCATCATCAAGCCTGTTGGTTCTACCTCCAAAAAAAAAATAAATCCCAAACCTGCCCATTTCTCTCCCCCTCCAACGCTCCCACCGAGTCCACGCCACCATCATCTCTCATCTGGCCAACCCCCAACACTTCTTACTGGCCTCCATGTTTCCATTCTTACCCCCCTACACTCCTTACCACCCCCGCACAAAGATGCTCAAATCATATTTTAAAAATGAACATCAGATCAGGTCACTTTTCTGCTTGAAACCCTCCAGTCTGTTCCCCAAGACACAAATAACTGTAGAAAAGCCCAGATAATAATAATCATGATAAAGAATCTGCTCCCAATGAGAAATATCAGCATGGAAAAGAAAAAGAAGATGTTCCTGTATGTCGGGTGGATACTTTATGACATTCTACTTCATCTTTATAACACCTCTTCAAGGTAGAGAGTATTGTCTACACTTGACAAGTAAATAAATTGAGATTTAGAGAGGTTACATAACTTGTCAAAGGACCTATGACTACTTTGATGAAACGGGAATCTTTTCATATTTTTTAAGTTAACATACAATGAAATTTACATTTTTAGTGTTAGTTCTATGAATGTTGACACCTGGATAGATTTGTTATCCTCACAACATTCAGGACACAAACAGTTCCATCGCCCCCCAAAACTCATACCATCCCTGTGTAGTCGCAACCTCCCCCCACGCGTAACTCCTGGAGATCCTTGATGTGTTCTCTATCTCTTGAGCTGTCTCTTTTCAAGAATGTCATGTAAATGGAATCACAGAGTATGTAACCTTCTGAAGCTGACTTCTTTCATTTGGCATAACTATTTTGAGATTTATCCAAGTTGTTGTGTGGATCAATAGTTCATTCCTTTTTAATTGCTGAGTAGTATTCCAACGTATGAATACCCCCCAGAGTGTTTATCCATTCACCTACTGAAGGACATTTGGGTTGTTTCCAGTTTTTGATGATTATGAATACAGATATTATAAAGATTCATGTACACGTTAGGTGTGAACGCTTTTCTTAGTGTAAGTTCCCATGAGTGGCATCACTGGGTCCTATGGCCAGTGTATGCTGCACAAAAAGAGCTTCCAGTATCCTTAGGAACCAACTTACTGGTAGAGAGAAACATTTAAAAGGTTAATGAATAGGAGGTAGATACAAATACAACAACAATAATTTCAAACACTAAGGAGGAGGGAAAAGTACTGATCAAATAGTAAGTCATGTCATTAAAGTAAGAAAATGAAGAAAATGGGGTAAAGGGTTACTAGGTATAGAATGAGTTATGATAAGTTATGAGTTAGTGATGAAAGATACAAACTTAAAGAAAATAAATCTAGGAAACAACATAGAGGAGATTTAGACCTTCAGGCTAGAGTGTCATTTTATGACCATCACAATCTCTCTGTGATACTTCCATAGTCTGGGCTACTGCTTTCCTGCATATCACAGTTACATTGACGGCAGAAGCTCTTGGGCTTACACTGTACAATGTTATATAAGCATGTCTGGACAGATGTATTAGTAAGGTTGCCATACAGAGAAAAGTAAAATGCATAATAATTCATGATGAAATGGTTATATACAAGAATGGGAGGCAAAAAAGGGAAAACCCTAAGACATAAAACTTTATTTTTCCAAGCCGGAAGTTAAGAGTTACAGATGCTGTTAGGAAAATAATCTAACAGAAGAAATAAGTTCTATATACAAAAATTGCCATTACGATATCTAAACTATTGAAAAACTGAAGCATAACAATTTTCCAATGATTACTCAATGGAATATTGGGCTTCTGTGAAAGACTAGAAATAAGAATACACTGGGGAAGCAAAGAAAATGATAATTATATAATTTAAATGGAAAAAAAGTTACAGAAAGCATGGGAAAATACATATGCATGTGGACAAATGCAAAAGGAAATATACAAATTAAAGTGCTTGTGCAGCCGAGGAAAAAACAGACAAATATGAAAACAAAAGATCTGTGACAACAAAATATCAAATCAGATTTCTCTGCCGCAGCCAAAACAAAGGTCATTTTTTTGGCTTTCTCAGCGTTGGGGTTAGCAAGAGAAAGAAGGCAATTAGGCGACATCTAAGTGATTCTCTATAATAAGGCATTATGTCAATGAGGTCAAATTAACACAAAATGTAAATTCTTGGCATTATCACCAGCAGCAAAAAGAATGTGCTTCCACTTTCACATTGGAAGGTGTCTGACAGGGTGTCATTCCTCACCCAACTTTTTCCTTCCAGCCAGAGCTGCAAGTCTCCAGTTATTTAGGAACTTCCACACTTCTGAGTCTTCCTTCTCCCTGGGTGCCCTTCTCACTGCTCAGATCTGCCCCGTCCCTGACCCAAGACTCTGCTCAAAAATCCTGGTCCCATGTCAATCATATCTCAATTAAGCTGGAAAAGAAAAGAAGAGAAGAAAATAGAAAAGAAAGGAAACAAAACAGGTCACATGACTGGGCCCCAGCTGCAAAGGGGCCTGGGAAGGCATGTTCTGGCGGGGCGGGGCGGGGCGGGGAGGGGAGGGGAGGGAAGGGAAGGACCAGCTTCTGGTTCCTAGAAGCTGACCCTGACAACCCATGGCAAAACCTTGCATTTTCCTCTGTTGTAGCATTATCTGAATCAATTGTAATGATCTCTTGATAATTACAGTGTTTTGGAAAAAATAGAACACTGACTTAACATGGAATGTAAACATCCAATCCTAAAGTTCTGTTGTGTACTTAGCATTTCTGGTGAACTGTACAAGCTCATTAGTAATAAATAAATAAATAAATAAAGGAACATTGTTATGATTATCATTCTTAGTTGTATCTTATCCAGTTAGATGAAACATTTGTTTATTGATACCTAAAAATACTTAGCAATACCAATATTATCAACACGATGAAGTCCGCAGCTAAGTACTATTACACCATGTCCTGGATGGTAATGCTGAAATAGAGCTGTGTAAGAGTTTGCCCAAGGTTCATACAGCTTGATATTGAAGGAACCTCTGAGAGGTTGGAATCACTGCCACTTTTTGAGCATACTGGTATATCTGTAACCCTGTCATAAGAAGATTTAAAAAATTGTGGTACATTTTCAATATTTGCTTTCAACAAAAAATAGAATGTAATATCATCATAAGTTTTATAAAATTATTACAAAATGTATTTAAATTTTTTTAATTAATTAATTAATTTATGGCTGTCTTGGGTCTTCGATTCTGTGTGAGGGCTTATCCCTAGTTGTGGCAAGCGGGGGCCACTCTTCATCGCGGTGCTCGGGCCTCTCACTATTGCGGCCTCTCTTGTTGCAGAGCACAGGCTCCAGACACGCAGGCTCAGTAATTGTGGCTCACGGGCCCAGTTGCTCTGCGGCATGTGGGATCTTCCCATACCAGGGCTCGAACCCGTGTCCCCTGCATTGGCAGGCAGACTCCCAACCACTGGGCCACCAGGGAAGCCCACAAAATGTATTTAAAATGTATTCATTACTAGTGTGGTATGGGAGACATGGTCCATTAGTGGAATGAACACAAGTTCAAAGTCACACAATTGCCTTTCTAAGGATACTTGTTGTTCCTTTGAACATGCTTCCTACAAGGCAGAGGCCTTCTGTTCTAAGGCAGAAGCCAGAACATGCTTTCCCAGGCCCCTTTGCAGCTGGGGCCCAGTCATGTGACCTGGCCTCCTCCAAAATGGTGCCCCAGCACCATACTTTGCATGGCAGGCTGGTGACTCAGGAAGCAGGCGCTGCAGGATCCATGTTGGTGAAGGGAGAGATGGTTCAATCCTATTTCTCAGGCCAGTTGTGACAGGGGTTTAGCACTAGGTCCAAGCCCTGCTTCAGTGAAGCGATTCATGGCAACTGAGCCCAGGGGCCACACTGGGGCTCTCCACTGTCCTATGGTAGGCCTGGGGCATTGGTCCTGGCTACACAGCCTCTCAGCCTGGTCTTCTGGTCCTCCTGGAGATTCTCTGAGCCACCCAGTTCTTTTAATACATTCTTCTTTTGTTTAACCACCTAGCGTAGATTTCTCTTGGTTGCAGCTAAGAACCCTGCCTGATCCATCTTTTTCTTTCAACCATCCTAGAAGAAAGCAGGAACACATGTCTGGGCTCTAACTAAAAGGGATTCAGTCAATGGGCTAACATGTTATCGTCCTAAGGTTCAGCAACACTGTGAGATAAATTGGAGCAGGTGACATGGAGCTTTGCAGTGCATTTCAGCCACACACGTGATCCTATTCTGAGAAATGCAATGTAGCAAGCACTGTAGTTCCATCCCCTGGCATATATTCTCCCTTCCTCTGGTTTCAGCATTCCCCCAGTTTTTCTTTAAGAAACATCTCTCTGGGCTTCCCTGGTGGCGCAGTGGTTGAGAGTCCACCTGCCGATGCAGGGGACACGGGTTCGTGCCCCGGTCCGGGAAGATCCCACATGCTGTGGAGCGGCTGGACCCGTGAGCCATGGCCGCTGAGCCTGCACGTCCGGAGCCTGTGCTCCGCAACGGGAGAGGCCGCAACAGTGAGAGGCCCATGTACCGCAAAAAAAAAAAAGAAACATCTCTCCCCCATTGGAGATATCTGGCAAGATGGTCAGGCATGGCGCCCTGTTCTTCCCTAGCCAAGAGAGGGGGAACTGCATTGTTTCCCAAGAATTGAATCTTTGGTAGAATGACCAAAAAAATTTTTTTTGAAGTGATTGGAGGGTGCATCCCTGAACACAGAGCAATTCCTGCTGCAGGCTGTCCAGGGCTGCCTTGGACTCTGTTCTTTCAAAGCCTGGAGCACTGACTATTCTTTTGGTCTGTGAATACCCCCATGGCCTTCCCACAGAGTGTATTTTTGCTCATCTGCGTGTAAGTTAGTTACAATGGTTTGCAACCAAAGACCTGACTGATAAAGACCTTGTCCTTTGGAGAGTAATTCCTGTAATGAAGAGCCCATGGATGTCTCTGAGGCACAGTTCAAAAGGTTTGTGACTCAAAAAGAAACCAGAAACTATCTTCCACCAAATCTGTCCACAGAACAGATGCAAATGTGGGGCGGTGCTCTGATTCCACTCATAAGTAAAACCAAAGAGCTGTGAAATTCATCATCAAATATTTTTTAAATTTAACAATATGATAGTCAGCTCAGGAGAGTAGAGAAATACCTTCTAATTACTGATTGGATGGCTAGGCTGTTGGCCCGTCCTGGTGGTAACAGGAAGGATAGGAATGATTAAAGCCTTCCCATCTGATAAGTGAAGCTGGGGTTCCTGGGCCATTAACTCTTCATTAGCAGATTCTCCGTGGTCGCCCTGCCCCAAGGGAAAAGCTGCTCTTTGTCAAACTCGCTTTGAGCCTGTATCAAACGGGCACATCTCTCTGCAGAGGGGTGTCAAGGTTGTCTTACTGAGTCCCAATTATACACATCTCCAAGGCTCAAGCCGACAGGAAAGCAGAAGCCTTGAAGATAACATTAAGCTATTTTTCAACTTTGTCTATAACTTTGATACCACTCACATCACAGCGGCAGAAAAACATTCTGTCCCTTTGCAAATAGCTTCCTATCAAAGAGCTGCGTGCTCCTATAGATGAGAAAATCACTGAAGCAAAAAAGCCTGCGGGAGACCGCCCGTGTGCATTCAAAGAGAACACTGGGGAAAGGAGGAGAATTTCTTAAAACAATGTGGGTCTTCCTGAACCCAGAGAAATGACTTGTTTAGGTATTTTGTTATATTTCCTCCAACTCAGCCACTCTGTCCATGGCATGAATGGGTCCTTACCAGGTTGCCATGAGAACCAAAAAAAAAAAAAAGTTTGAAAGAATCATTATCAGGTCTATTAGTGGCTTCTTTAAAAATATACCTCATCTCTCTACATGTGTTATATGACATCTTGTATATTCAACATGAAGGAATAGTAACCATTTAAAGCTTCCCAATAGCACCGTGCAACAGACAAGGATGATGAGACACAAAAAGGTGAATAACTCACCCCATGTTACACAGCTAGTAAGTTCATGCAGCCCAGGTGAGATAAAAGGTTGGGCTCTTAACCACTAGATAGTGTTGCCCCTTGAAAGCTCTATGAGAAGCTACTGCGAAAGCATGCAGTCAGCGAAAACATTCTTCATCCACCAGAAAACAAATGGGAAGCAGCGCGTTCCTTACTTCCTAGTGTTTCTTAGTCTGTTTTCTGTTTGGCGGCAAGGGATTTAGGATGCTATTAAAAATTCCTTAAACTGAAATTGGTCGTACTCCACGTGATCATGATGGAAAATATTTTTTTGACGTGTGTTCCAACTGTCTATTTCAGACTAGTTCTTCTGTGAATTTCTTGGACGTGACAAGTTATATAAATGGGGAGCAAAGCAACCACATCTCTGGAAACGCTAAGCGGTGCTACTTCAAGTACATTCTCATTATTAAGCAAAGCTGCTGCTCACTGCACCCATCAATCTTCCATCCTCTATGCAGACTTCTGCACCGCCTCCCACAGAAGAGAAAATGGGAATTGCTTCAGCCACATTATTAAATCTAAATCGGACAATAACTTGGAACTCTATCGGTGCTACATGGATGACACAACAATACAGATTCACAATAATGCTGCCCAAACATTGGCTTAAAGAAATAAACTGATGAGGCAAGCCGGCTATTTTGTCCTTGGAGTTATGTCACCCAGGTCATGGATGGTGGTGCAGACCATGGTTAGATAAACTGGATTTAGATTCTAGAAAGTTGACCTTGGAAGCAGGTCCCACATCTTTCACCCCTTGTGCCCTGCACAGCACTGAGCAAATAGAAGGCATTTTAGATACGTATTTATCTAAAAAAAAGTTATTAGCAAATTTTGACATTACTACTTAACATAAATATTTCATGTTCTATATACTAGTGTGGGGTCTTTAGGGACTTTCCACCCCCTCACTTGTTCCCGTAAACCAATTCTTCTCCCTATCGTGCGCCACTCCTTCTCCCTATCGAAACCAATTCTTCTCCCTATCGTGCGCCACTCCTTCTCCCTATCGAAACCAATTCTTGGAGTTTTTCAGTTGACGGGGACTTGCCAGACAGCGGGTAATTTTCCAGTTGCCCGTAACAGGTATACGCCCTAACCGCCACAATGAACAGACAACTATAACGGCCAGAAGGTGGGACAAAAGTTCCTAAGCCAATGAATTCAAAAGTCACCACATTTACCCAATCATTGTGAGAATATACCCGCCCTATGAATAAATAAACCTATAAAAAGTATGTGATTCCGCTTTTAGGGGTTCCCCATCGGCCTCCTGCGTGAGGTTCAGGGGACCCCGGTGCATCAAACCTCTTGCGTGTTGCAACGGCTCTCGACTCTTGGCGGTTCTTGGGCGAGTTGGAATCCCTCGTAGACCGCTTGGGTCTAACATTTGGGGGCTCGTCCGGGATCCCCACTCGCCCCCGGGTCACAAGAACATCGGGAGTCGGAGGTATCAGGTAGGCTCGAGCCCAATTGTCTGTTTGTTTGTCGTTTGTTTGTTGCTAGCCGCCATTAGGAAAAAGCCGTGTGAACCGGCTTGCTGTGGAATCTGTATTGGACTCCTGGCTAGGCAGACGTGCCGAAAGCTGGTGTCCACGGGCCCCGGGGGACGCCCTGGTGGTCCATCTGGAAGGAGAAACAAATTTTGTCTCCCCTTCATCTGGTTCTGGCAGGTTATATAAGCTGCCATCTGAATTTGAGTTGGTTTCGGGTTTAAGTTCGCGGCGGCTGGTTCTGGCAGGTTATATAAGCTGCCATCTGAATTTGAGTTGGTTTCGGGTTTAAGTTCGCGGCGGCAATATCAATGTGTGTCTTTTGAAATTTTATTGTTTTTCTGTACTATTATCTTTCTTTTGACGGACGACAATGGGACAAACTATGACGACTCCTCTTTCTCTAACCCTAAGCCACTGGACCGAAGTTAGGGCTAGGGCCCACAACCTTTCGGTAGAAGTAAGGAAAGGAAAATGGCAAACGCTGTGTACCTCTGAGTGGCCTACATTTCAGACAGGGTGGCCACCCGAAGGATCTTTTTTGTTAGATAAGGTTGGGCTAGTCAAGTCTAGGGTCTTTAACACAGGACCCCACGGACACCCAGACCAGATACCATATATCTTGGTCTGGGAAGATCTAGTTCTCTCCCCGCCTCCGTGGGTCCGGCCCTTTGTTTCCTCAACAGGCACGTCTGCATGCGCTCCAGCACAATCGGAGATATTGGCCCTGAAGAAAACCCCAGACACGGAAATGTCATCTGCTGCCCCGGACCCGCCAAAGGCGATATATCCTGACCTGCAGTCTGATTTGCTTCTTCTAGATTCCCCACCTCCTTATCCTCCGGCCCTAAATCCCATGTCGCCCCTAGGACCCCCAGCTTCACAACCCTCCACACCAGTAGGGCCACCTGTTATGGCGGAAAGGGGGGGTCCCTCGGCGGGCACCAGAAGCCGGAGGGCTGTTTCCCCGGATTCTACTGCTTTACCCCTTAGAGAATATGGCCCCCCCGATAACCACGGGAATAGGCCCCTTCAATACTGGCCCTTTTCCTCCGCAGATCTTTATAATTGGAAGATGCATAACCCTACTTTCTCTGAAAACCCACAGGCTCTTACTGCTCTAATAGAGTCTCTTGTCTTCTCCCACCAACCCACCTGGGATGATTGTCAACAGCTCCTCCAGACTCTCCTCACAACTGAGGAGAGGCAACGGGTTCTCCTGGAGGCTAGAAAGAATGTGTTAGGCGCCAATGGACAACCTACCCAGTTGCCTAGTGAGATTGATGCCGGTTTTCCACTCGTCAGGCCGAATTGGGACTTTAATACCCTGGAAGGTAAGGAGCACCTGAAAATGTATCGCCAGGCTCTGGTGGCGGGTCTCCATGGAGCGGCCAGGCGCCCCACGAATTTGGCTAAGGTAAGAGAGGTAACTCAGGGGCCCCAGGAATCGCCAACCGTGTTCCTAGAACGCTTAATGGAGGCTTTTAGACGATTCACTCCTTATGATCCAACTTCTGAGGAACATAAGGCCACCATAGCAATGGCCTTTATTGACCAGGCGGCCCCTGATATTAGAAAGAAGTTACAAAGGCTGGATGGCCTACAAGGTTTCTCCCTTCAGGACTTAGTAAAAGAGGCAGATAAGGTATATAATAAGAGGGAGACAGAGGAAGAAAGGGAAGAAAGAAAGCAGAAGGAACAAGAGGCTCGTGAGGTAAGACGAGATAAGAGGCAAGAAAGACATTTGAGTAAGATACTGGCCACTGTAGTCAGAGGAGGAAACAGTAGAGACAGAAATAGACAGGAAGGGCGAACAACGGATAGAAGGCGGCCATTAGACAAGGACCAATGTGCCTACTGTAAAGAAAAAGGTCATTGGGCAAGAGAATGCCCTAAAAAAAGGAACGGGGGAAGGCCAACCAGAGATAAAATCTTAACATTGGAAGAGGAAGATTAGGGAAGTCAGGGCTCGGACCCTCTCCCCGAGCCCAGGGTAACTCTTAAAGTGGAGGGGGAACCCGTCCAGTTCTTGGTGGACACCGGAGCCCAGCACTCAGTCCTCCTTCATTCAAAGGGCCCCCTTTCAACTAAAAGGTCATGGGTCCAGGGGGCCACTGGAAATAAGCAGTACTCATGGACCACCCGAAGGACAGTAGATCTTGGGGTGGGACGAGTAACCCACTCATTCTTGGTCATACCTGAGTGCCCATACCCTCTGCTAGGTAGAGACTTACTCTCTAAGGTGGGGGCCCAAATCCACTTTCAACCAGAAGGGCCCACCATAACTGACAACCAAGGGAGATTACTCCAAATCTTGACCATGAAACTGGAAGATGAACACAGGATATATGAAACACCCTCGCCTCCACAAGCTGACATGCAGGATTGGATGACTAGGTTTCCACAGGCTTGGGCAGAAACTGCCGGTATGGGAATGGCAAAATATCGGCCCCCTGTGGTGGTAGAACTTAAAACAACCGCCACCCCAGTAACAGTCCGCCAATACCCCATGAGTAAAGAAGCCCGAGATGGCATCCGTCCTCAAATACAAAGGTTACTGGAATTAGGGATCCTGGTAAGGTGCCAATCTGCATGGAATACCCCTCTTTTGCCAGTTAAAAAGCCAGGAACTAATAATTACCGACCGGTACAAGACCTACGAGAGGTAAATAAGCGGGTGATGGACCTCCACCCCACGGTACCCAACCCCTACAATCTCTTAAGTACTCTTCCACCTCAGCACACTTGGTACACTGTTTTGGATCTTAAAGATGCTTTCTTCTGCCTGAGACTTTCTTCTCTCAGTCAGCCTTACTTTGCCTTCGAGTGGAAGGATCCAGCCTCTGGGATGTCAGGCCAGCTGACATGGACTCACCTGCCACAAGGATTCAAGAACTCCCCCACCATTTTTGATGAGGCTCTCCACCAGGATTTGGCATCTTATAGAGAATCCAATCCCCAGGTAACTCTACTTCAATATGTCGATGATATTCTTTTAGCTGCTGAAACCCAAGAAAACTGCATCAAGGGAACCGAGAGGCTGTTAACAGAACTGGGAACATTGGGATATCGGGCTTCAGCAAAGAAAGCACAAATATGTCAACGACAGGTTAGTTACCTGGGGTACTTGTTAAAAGGAGGACAGAGATGGCTTTCGGAAAGCAGGAAAGACACTGTTGCCCGGATACCGGCCCCCAAGAGTCCCAAACAAGTTAGGGAATTTTTGGGGACGGCCGGATTTTGTAGGCTATGGATTCCGGGGTTTGCTGAATTAGCAGCCCCTTTATATCCCCTGACCAAAAATGGCATCCCTTTTGCTTGGGGTGATAAAGAACAACGGGCTTTTGACCGAATTAAACGAGCCCTACTATCAGCCCCGGCTCTGGGGCTACCAGATGTTACTAAGCCTTTTCATCTGTACGTGGCCGAGAATAAAGGCATCGCAAAGGGAGTACTAACTCAGAAACTGGGCCCCTGGAATCGCCCGGTTGCGTACCTATCAAAGAAATTGGATCCTGTGGCAGCAGGATGGCCCGCCTGTTTAAAAATAATCGCCGCGGTGGCCGCTTTGGTCAAAGATGCTGACAAACTGACTTTGGGGCAGAACCTAACGATAACAGCCCCCCATGCATTAGAAAGTGTAATTCGCCAGCCACCCGACAGATGGCTAACAAATGCCAGGATGACTCCTTACCAAGCCCTGCTGTTAAACTCAGATCGTATTAAGTTTACCTCAGCCACAGGACTCAACCCGGCCACCTTGCTACCCGACCCTGACCTGGAAAGCACTACCGTCATCCATGATTGTCAGGAAGTACTGGCTGCAGCACACCGTAGCAGACCAGACTTGATGGATCAGCCCCTCCCCAACGCCGACGTTACCTGGTTTACTGACGGAAGCAGTTTCCTAGAGGAAGGTAAGCGTCGGGCGGGAGCTGCCGTGGTAGACGGGAAAGAGGTCATCTGGGCAGCCGCATTACCGCAAGGGACATCGGCCCAACGGGCTGAACTAATCGCCATGACTAGAGCATTGGAACTAGCAGAAAACAAAAAGGTAAACATCTATACGGACAGTAGGTACGCATTTGCTACCGCCCATGTCCATGGGGCCATTTACCAACAAAGAGGGTTGCTCACCTCGGCGGGCAAAGAAATTAAAAACAAAGAAGAAATAGTGGCACTGCTAGCTGCCCTCATGCTCCCCACTAAAGTCAGCATCATTCATTGCCCCGGACACCAGAAGGACAATACCCCGGTGACAAGAGGCAACAACATGGCAGATAGGGTGGCACGAGAAGTGGCTCTACGAGAAATCATACTAGAACTATCAGATGAGAGTCCTGGGAAACCAAATGATAGGGGAACAATTACCCCAGCCATAACTAAAGGAACATTATCTCCTCAACAAGCAAAATCCATGCTACAACAGATTCACAGATGGACACACTTGGGAACCAAGAAGATGGTATCCCTATTACATAAGACAGGTTATGATACCTCTGGATTAACCAAAATAGCTGAGCAGATTGCACGAGAGTGCATTCCATGCCAACAGGTAAACTCCCATAAAGGAAAACTTGAGGTCGGAAAAAGGCTCAGAGGAGACCGCCCAGGAGCCTATTGGGAGGTCGACTTCACTGAAATATGCCCTGGAAGGTACGGTAACAGGTATCTTCTAGTTTTTATAGATACCTTCTCAGGATGGGTAGAAGCTTTCCCGACGAAGAAGGAGACAGCTACTGTGGTGGCCAAAAAGATCTTAGAAGAAATTTTCCCCCGGTTCGGGGCACCAAAGGTAATAGGATCAGATAATGGTCCCGCCTTCGTCGCCCAGGTAAGTCAGGGTGTGGCCAAATACCTGGGGACTGATTGGAAATTACATTGTGCCTATAGACCCCAGAGTTCAGGACAGGTAGAGAGAATGAATAGAACTCTAAAAGAGACCCTAACTAAATTGTCCATAGAGACTGGCGGTACAGATTGGACGGTGCTCCTTCCCTTAGCCCTGTTCCGGGCTAGAAATACCCCCTCCCGCTATTATCTTACTCCATTTGAAATACTATACGGGGCCCCACCTCCTCTTTTTACGCTAAGGGAGAAATTAAGTCCTGACTGCCAGAATAACACTGACTTATATGCTAGGCTGTTGGGACTCCAGTTGGTCCAAAAGGAGGTGTGGTCCCAGCTGGCAGAGGCTTACCGACCAGGAACACCAGCAGAGGCTCATCCCTTCCAAGTCGGAGATTCCGTGTACGTCCGTCGGCACCGAACCCAGACTCTAGAGCCTCGGTGGAAAGGACCATACATCGTCCTGCTCACCACCCCCACGGCTATAAAGGTAGACGGCATCGCTGCGTGGATCCACGCTTCACACGTGAAGGCCGCACCAGCATCTGCAACATCGGAATGGCGAGCCCAAAAGACCAGCAACCCGCTCAAGCTCAAGCTTCTGCGATCATCAGATTTATAACTTTAACTCTGTTACCCCTACTGACTGTGAGTAATTTTAGTCCTCACCTGCCCCAGCATTTAACCTGGCAGGTAATTTCCCAAACTGAAGATGTAATATGGTCTGTTAGCCATACTGCTGCTCCTTGGACCTGGTGGCCAGACCTTTTCCCCGATGTTTGTAAATTAGCCATAGGAGCTCCCAATTGGGACACAGCACACTCCCATGATCGTCAAAATGCCCCATCCATACCCGGTCGGGCCGGCCAATACGGCTGCCAAAACTCGGGTACGCGACAGAAACTTAGCAACCCTACCTTTTATGTATGCCCGGGATTTCATCGCCATAGGTCCCTAAATTATCAATGTGGGGGAAAGGAACATTTTTATTGTAAAAGCTGGGGGTGTGAAACCACAGGAGACACCTATTGAAAGCCCACCTCTGGCTGGGACTTTATTAAGGTGACAGCCAATTATACACACCCAACCAACCCCTTAACTTATAGGCCTGAATGTACTAAATGGTGCCATCCCCTTAAGATCTCTTTTAGTAAACCAGGAAAAAAGGATAAAAACTGGATAAATGGCCATTCATGGGGAATCAGGTTTTATAAAGAAGGATATAATGATGGATTACTAATGACCATCAAACTAAAAATTGAAACCCCTACTCCAGTTCCTATAAGCCCCAACCCTGAGATAGGGCACTCTTTGCTACCTTTGGTCCCTCCCACAGCGTTACCAGAGATAAGAAACCAAACTTCTGAGCCAAAAGGAATAACAATCAAGCCCAAGACCCCCCGGGACCGAATGCTCTCATTGGTCCAGGCGGCTTTTGAGGTTTTAAATGCCACAAACCCGGAGGCTACCAAATCATGTTGGCTTTGCTATGCTGCTCCTCCCCCTTATTATGATGCTATAGGATATAATTCTAATTATAATAATGTTAACACTCCAGATCAATGTCGATGGAAACAAGAAGGAAATAGTAAATTGACCCTGGCCTCAGTATTAGGAAACGGTACATGTGTAGGAACGCCCCCCTCGTCCCACCGACATCTTTGTGCCAATTTAAGCCTCCCACAGGGCTCAGGGTATCTCCTCCCTCCTCCGGATGGATGGTGGGCATGTAACACAGGATTGACCCCCTGCATTTCTTTAGAGGTCCTTAAAGCTTCAACCGATTTTTGTGTGTTAGTTCAGCTGGTCCCCAGACTCATTTATCATTCAGATTCATCCTTTCTAGATGAATATGAGGGCAGAGGAAGGTTTAAGAGGGAACCCATAACACTCACCCTGGCTGTACTCCTAGGACTAGGAATGGCAGCCGGGGTAGGAACGGGTACAACAGCCCTCATCCAACAACCCCACTATTATGATGCCTTAAGGCAAGCTGTAGATGTTGACCTCCGGGCATTAGAAAGTTCCATAACTCAGTTAAAAGAATCCCTCACCTCGCTTTCAGAGGTGGTAATGCAAAACAGGAGGGGATTAGATCTGCTGTTCCTTAAGGAGGGCGGACTATGTGCTGCACTAAAAGAAGAATGCTGTTTTTATATTGATCATTCTGGGGCTATTACCAAAACAATGGACAAACTTAGGGAGCGCCTGGACAAAAGACAACAGGAAAGGGTAAATCAAAAAGGATGGTTTCAATCATGGTTTGATAAATCTCCCTGGCTTACTACTTTAGTTTCCACCTTGTTAGGACCCCTCATTATTTTATTGTTGCTTTTAACTTTTGGACCATGCATTCTGAATCGCCTGATAGCCTTTATTAGAGAACGCATTAGTACGGTACAAGTTTTAATGCTAAGGCAACAATACCAAAACTCGCAAAAAGAAACTGAAACTCCATGATTGGAATTAGTTACAAAAAAAAAAAAAGGGGGGGGGGGAATGTGGGGCCTTTAGGGACTTTCCACCCCCTCACTTGTTCCCGTAAACCAATTCTTCTCCCTATCGTGCGCCACTCCTTCTCCCTATCGAAACCAATTCTTCTCCCTATCGTGCGCCACTCCTTCTCCCTATCGAAACCAATTCTTGGAGTTTTTCAGTTGACGGGGACTTGCCAGACAGCGGGTAATTTTCCAGTTGCCCGTAACAGGTATACGCCCTAACCGCCACAATGAACAGACAACTATAACGGCCAGAAGGTGGGACAAAAGTTCCTAAGCCAATGAATTCAAAAGTCACCACATTTACCCAATCATTGTGAGAATATACCCGCCCTATGAATAAATAAACCTATAAAAAGTATGTGATTCCGCTTTTAGGGGTTCCCCATCGGCCTCCTGCGTGAGGTTCAGGGGACCCCGGTGCATCGGCTCCTAATAAACCTCTTGCGTGTTGCAACGGCTCTCGACTCTTGGCGGTTCTTGGGCGAGTTGGAATCCCTCGTAGACCGCTTGGGTCTAACACTAGTTTTCAGAAAGTGGGGAATTAAAAATAATTTAGTGTCTTGAAGGAAAAGGAGCTGAGGGCTTCCCTGGTGGCGCAGAGTTTGAGAGTCCGCCTGCCGATGCAGGGGACATGGGTTCTTGCCCTGGTCCGGGAAGATCCCACATGCCGCGGAGCGGCTGGGCCCGTGAGCCATGGCCGTTGAGCCTGCGCGTCGGGAGCCTGTGCTCCGCAACGGGAGAGGCCACAGCAGTGAGAGGCCCGCGTACCACACACAAAAAAATGAGGAGCTGAATGTGAATCAGCAAAAGCTAGCATGATACTAGGATGTATGTCTTATGAATATTAAACAGGTAAGTGCTTATAGGTGAGGTATGATTATTAGCTTTTGGAAGGTGAGGCTGTTGGCGTAACATATTGGTAAGAGTTAGAAATAACTTTCTGAAAAAAAAAATAGAAATAACTTTCTGGGGTGGGGTGTGGACTTGGTCTTGTAATTACATTGTCCTGGGAGGCTGCCTTGCCCTTGGCAAGATGACATTGTTTGACAGACTATCTAGGGGCACAACTTGGGCAGAAAAAGATGTGGGTTTTCTACACAGGAATACACTGGGTAAAATTCACACAATATCCTTCTTGGAAACCAGAGTCGGCCAGGTATTTACGATTATGTTCAGCTCTAATACCATATTTTAGGAAGAAAGAAGACTTCCTGGAATATAAAGGGAAGTCAGTAGGGTTCTCAATAAAGGGATGGAAAAGAGAACGCTGGATAACAGAAATGTCTGGGGCACTTCTAAACTTTACTCTTTTTTTTTGAAAGGAAAAGGATGACCTATTTTCCCTCCATCCCCGCTGAGGAAAATAAAAAGAGGTAGTAAGCAGAAACGCTGGCAGGTGAAATGTAGTTTGACACTGGAAAATAACTTCGTGACAGCTGGGAGTGAGGTGTGTTAGTGAAGAACGAGAGCAAAGTCTGTGGCCAGGAAAGAGATCCGTGGACACAGGCGGCCAATGAACTGTGTGAAATCCACCAGGATGGGCTACAGCACCTCCTCAAAAGTCAGAGAGAATTTCTGGCTCTGCAATCCTAAGAACAGAGCCCTGGCCTCCCGCATTCCCGAGAAAGTGATGAGGCAAACAGAACATCACATGATTCTATTTCCAAGTCACTTCAATTAGGGGCCCAGCAAGTTCCAGGTGTGGTCAATGTCCATTACGCTATATTCTAGGTTCTTCCATGTGCACTGCCTCACCTAATCTCTCAAGAACTCATTATCTCCATTTAACAGACGAGGAAATAGAGACTGAGAGGGGTTGAGTAAATTGTCCGAGTTACACAGGAAGTACGCGGTTGGGAGGAAATAAACACAGGCGGGCTGAACCCCCATTCCACCCTCCTTCACCATGCTCCACCATCCGTGAGCACCCCCTGCTCCAACGATGAAAGCACTACATTCTTCACTCATTAAAAAGGTTACCAGAACACTTGGAATTGTAATAGTGAGTATCTGCTTTCCATCTGGGCAAGAAGTCTGGTGACACCTAATCATCTATTTCCATCCTGGTGCACTGCAGCATTTCATCGACCCTCGGAAAACAGAGCATTTTGGAGGCTCTGCCAGAGTTAGCACAGCCCCAAAGTCCCAATTAGCGATACGGTTGTCTAGTTCAAACTTGACCGGACCCAAAAGGCAGCTGCTTCGAGGAAGCACTGTCGGGTCACAGAGGCAGGCGCCGGGGTTAAACGGGGTCACTGCAACATCACCTCTGTCTGCCTTGAGTGGGCATGAGGCTCAGAATCCAAGGTGCTGATGAGGAAATGCAGCCGGTGAAACTGACTTTGCTACCCCACCGAGCCAGCCTCAGGGCAACTCGTCTGTAATGAAGCACGGAAAGGGAGCGACACCCAAGGAGGGCCTGACAAGCTACCTGCCACTGCAGAGAGACGTGCAGAAACCCGCTGACTTGAGCAACCTGGGGTAGTAACCGCCAACGTTCATGCGGTGCTTACGGCCCTGGGCACTGTGGCAGAGAATCCACGTGTATTAATGCTCTACATACAGCCTGTGACATGGGCATTATAATCAGGCCCATTTGACAGATGAGCAAATGGAAGCAAGCCAAGGTTCAGTAACTTGCCCCAGGTTACACTGTCAGTGAGTGGAGAGGCCAGATTACAAACTCCAGAGACCACATGTTAACCTCTGTGCGGTAGGTATGCCTTCCTTCCCTGCCTTTTCGGGCAGCTGTAACTTTGCAGTGTTTAAGAGGTTAGACACAAGTCAACCAGGCCTGCTCTGAAGCCCAGCTCTGCCCTTTGCAGCTGTGTGATTTGAAGCAAATGAGTAACCTCTCTGTACCCATCAGTGTCTTCACCTTAAAGCAGACAACCACACCACCAAACGTAAAATAGATAGCTAGTGGGAAGCAGCCGCATAGCACAGGGAGATCAGCTCGGTGCTTTGTGACCGCCTGGAGGGGTGGGATAGGGAGGGTGGGAGGGAGGGAGACGCAAGAGGGAAGAGATATGGGGACATATGTATATGTACAGCTTTGTTATACACTTTGTTATAAAGCAGAAACTAACACACCATTGTAAAGCAATTATACTCCAATAAAGATGTAAAAAAACAGACAACCACATTGATAATGACATCTAGGCCTCAGAGGGGGGAAGTGAAGCAGCGACCAATTTGCAGCTCAGATTATCTGTGGGCTCATCTGGTGTGAGAAGCCACTGGGGCTGAGCCTGCTTCTCCTTCCTCTGGATCCTCCATCAGCGGCTCGGACCCCTGCGCCCAGTGTGTGTTTGGCCCCATGACCAAAGTCTGACATCCACGCCACACCAGCAAGGGCAGAGGCAACAAGAACAGGCACTGGTGTCACTCCGTCCTCCCTGTGGGGCCCAGCTTGTGCTTGTGGTTCCACCTTGTCTCTGCACTTCCCGCTTGACCTCCATCTTCCCCTCCCGATGGCCTAACCACTGGACTTCAAGCTCCAGCATCAGATGCAAAGACAGCTGCCTTGCAAACACTGATCAACCAGCTCCTACAGTTGTGAAAGGTCAAATCATATACACATACATGTATGTGTACATCTATGTATATATACATGTGCACATATATCTACACACACACATATGTATATATGCATGGGTGCATGTGTGTATACATCTGTATCTGTATCTATATCTGTATCTCCAGGTGGTTCCACTTCTCTGTTTGAACCCTGATATATCCTGGATGGGTTGCTTCTGGGATTGTTTCTTGCAGGCATCTATCTCTCTTTCCTTGCTTCTTGCTTTGACATTTTCACTTGCTTTTCTTACATTTGCTAATAGCACCTCAGTGGCTAAGAGCCATGGCCAAGCCATCTATGATGAACATGACAATAATAATATTCAGTTGCAGCCTCTATTTCCTGCTTGCTTATTTGCCAAACCCTATGCTAACATCTTTTCACACATTATTTTATTTAATCCTTACAATCCAATGCAAGCAGGGCTTTTTAAATACCTATTTTATAAATGAAGAAATTGAGGCTCAGGGAAGCTGAGTAACTCACCTAAGATCATAAATAAGAGTCTATGTGCCTCAAAAACAAAGCACTTAACCACCATGTATTGCCTCCCACTGTAAGTGATCCATCCAGAACACAAGTCTGGAGCAAAATGCACATTTATACGAAATTTTACCCCATCTTCTTTTAGAAACACTGAAGCACCTTAAAAGGAAAACATAATGTAAGGTAGGTTAATTAGTGATAAAAACAGAGCAGAGAAACTCTAGAAAAGAAGTTGGTACCAGACACCTGTGGGTAGTTGAATTTAAGTCTATACAGGAGATTAAACTCATCAGCATAAATTTCTATGCAAAACCTTTCCCGCAAAATAGGCAACCAAAGAATGAATCAATTTTAAGGCATACTGTCATGTTTTCTTTTAGACTTTGTGTACAATTTATTCTCATAATTGCCAGAAACCACAAGTGAGGCATGGAAAGACTAGGAGGCTTGTCATATATTTAGGAATTAGAAATGATTTTATATAAAAATAGAACAACTTGGGTCTTCTATCATACTGCTGAATGCCATGCTTGGGTCACTAAACTCTTCTTGTCTCTGGTTTATCACTTAAATAAATGAGGTAGAATTACTAATTAGGCTTACAATGTTACCATAAAGAAAGTTAGGTTCTAAGAAATGAGTTTCCTAAGTCCAGAATGATAAGAACACTATTTCACAGCTCTGACCTACCAGCCATACACAACTCTATTTGCTTCCAGCTTGAGGCAAAAAAGCAAATGAAATGAAGTCAACTTGGTGGAACATTGTAGAAAATCTCTATCCATCTATGTGTTTATCTCATATTGCATTCATTTAATATTGATCACTACTCCATGCCACACACTGTTCTAGGCACTGGGGATGCAGCAGTGAATAAAACAGACAAAAATCCCGACGGGAACTGAGCTCACGCTCTAGTCAAGCCTATTTCTGAATTTGCAAGGACCTCTTTGTTATAAACATGACTCTAACATACGAACAAGGTCAATTTTTCAATAATAACAACATGCATATAGGTCCTTACAGTTTATGCAAAACACTTTCATGTAACTATAGCATTTATTTCTCAAAAGAACCTGGGGAGTTTGCAAGAAATAAGACAGACCCCTTGAAATGAAGAGACAAATAGTAACACATTACCAAATGAAAAATGAACAAAGGGCATGAACAGATATTTCTTCATAAGGAAAAAAACCCAATGACTAATAAACATGGAAAAATATTCAACTTCCTTAGTGCTCAAATATATGCGATTTGTAGCTGAAAGGTAAAAATTTTTACCTGCGAAAGTAACAAAACTCAAAGGGAAAAAAAAAAGAGATTGTACCCAGAGTTGGTGAGGAACCATGAGGATGTAACCACATATGCAGAGAACCCTTAAATGCATATACCCTTTGATATAGTAATTCTGCTCTTAGTAACTCATCCAATAGAAATAATAAAAAATTTGGATTTAAAATAGCAAAAGAAAAAAAATTTTTTAAACTGTAAAAAGTAATCCGAGTTAAAACTAAAATAAAGAAATTATATAGAGACCCTTCTCTGGAGACCACTGCCCCACAGGGTCAGACATCCAACACTGATTAATGGCCCTTTACAATGTGACATCTAAGGGGCATCTTACCTAAACTGCAGGTACAACTGCACCCCACTGACACGCCAATCACAAACTAAATGTGAGGAAGTGGATATGCATCAACAGGAGTGAAACTATGATTGACAAAACAAACTGGAATTCTGGAACTATTGTCGATTCATCTAAGCTTTTTTTTTTTCCTTTTTTATAAAAGTCATTTACTTTGACACCTCCCTGCTAGGTAGTAAATCTCTCGTGTCTTACCACTTTGTATGTGATAATGATAATGATATCAATGTTGCTTAAAGTTTTACTATATGCCATGCACCATGCTGAAGGTATTATCTCCTTCCAACAAGGCCCAGAGCTTGGCGCTATGACTAGCATATCTACATTACTGTGCGTCTGAGAGGAGACTGAGAATTGAAAAGGTAACTTGTCCAAGGTCATGCAGCTAGTATTTGAGATTTGAATCTAGTGACCCACTTCTGCTCTGAATCCCATGCCCCTTAACTACTGTGCCACACACCCTGACCTTTTACCTTATATTATAGTTATTTGAAGAGTTTTTTTTAAATTTTATTTAATCTGTCTAATTAGGTCCTAAGTTATATAAGGGGAACACATTTCTCACTCAACTTTGAGTATGATATTTTGCACCCAGTTGGCACTCAATAAATGCTTGGGTCATAAATGAACAAAGCTGCAGTTGTTTTGAAGTCATTTCTGACTCCTTTACCTCATTCAATGTTCAATCTTTCTCCTGGTTGTCAGGAGAATTTTTCCTCCCGGGGGGAAAAAATGTCTTAAATCAAAAAAATTTTCCCCCATTTTCCTTGCCATCATCTTGTTTGAGGCCTTATCCCCTCAGGCCAGACTCCACCAGTAGCCTGACCATTCTTCCAGACTCCAACCCATCCTGCCCACTCATAACCCTAAAATACTATTTAATCAAGGTTTCCCAACTGATGAGCCCAGATGCAAGATTGAATCTCTGGGATCCCAGGGTGACCAGGCGTGGGCAGAGCTCATAGGCTAGTCACCTTTGACCAAAAGTATTCTCCCAGGTGACAAGCAGTCCTGGTGTAGGCTGAGGTTGACGATTTGTCTGGACATGAGACTTTCAGTGCTATGGGAAAACTGGGAAGGTTCCAGGCAAACCAGGACAAGTTGGTTTTGCTATATTCTCCTCCCAGTCTCTAAATCCCTTTCTCTTTAGTGCCGTGTACTCTACAAATAACTATTTTCTGCTTGTGCCATGTAAAAATAGGGAGGTACAGATTTAGATCAATTCAAATCCTCACACAAAGACATTCAATAGCTCGTGCTGCCTAAGAGAAAATCTTCTGTACTCAGACTACCATTCAAAGCCCTTGGCAGTTTGGCCAGGACTAATCTTGTCTCCAGCTGCCTGCCACCTTGACCCCTCTGCCCAGCCTCCTGGGTCTCCTGATTGCCCACTGAATTATCTTTTCCATTTTCCCTCATTTATCCCTGACTTCTCCATCTGGAGGTCTTTACTGCCCCCTGTCTACTTATCCAGAACCGTCCCCAAGGATTCAGCTAGGTCAAAGCCCTTTCCCAAGCCCAACCGGGTCTTCTGTGAAGGCTTGACGACCTCAACTCAGGACAATTATTTGGACCACTCACTGGTAGGAGTCAAGCACATGAGACCCTCCCCACTTCTTGAACTGATGTGTTGAGCGCTTCTAATTTTCCCCTTCCAAGAGTTATCTTATCCTTTCCCGTGTTTATATCTCGTCTGTCCAACCAGAATGCAGCCTCTTTGATGGCAGGTGTTACATCTTACATTTATGTCCCTCACAGCACTTAGCAACGCTATTTCTTATACAGAGTGAGCACGCAATAAATACGTGTTTGTAGGTAACCGGTTAATACTTTCTCCTCCCATCCCCACCATGCGAGGCACTCAGCAACCCTTCCGCACAGATAAACGCTCCTATTTTCTGTGTGTGGCTAAACTGCCTTTTTCTTTTTCTGCCTCCAGACTCTTAGCTTTCCTTAAATTCCTGGGTAGGAGAATAGAACCAAGAGCAAAGTATAAACACGTCCCTCCTTGGTGATTAAAAAAAAAAAGGGGGGGGGCGCAGAATCACATTGGGGTGGGGTGGGAGGAGGGGAGACAGGAAGGAAATATTATATCAGAAATGTAAAGAAACCACCTTTAAGAAATTCTGCAGAGACAGAGAGCATTCCAAATATAGGAAAAGAGATAGAGCAAAGGTAGGGAGAAAAGGGCTTCACAGAAAAGAAAAAAAAAAATAAAATGAAGCTGTCTCTGTTAGAGTATGGCCAGAGAAACCTGCAGAAAGGCCTGGCACAAATGCCAAGCTCTGTGTGAAGGGGCAGCCTGTGTGCCCCCCTCCAGAAGGCCGCCGGGAGGTCGCTGCCCAGTCCCAATTACAGGACTGAGGGCAGAGGCACAGGGACCTGATGGAAAATTTCCTTCAGGCGACATAATCTCGGCATAAAAAGCAATGCTGATCCATTTCCCTTCCAGCCAAAAATAAATCAAGTTAGACAAAGGAAATTAGGCAATAGGTTTAACGCGACTCCAGCTGCAGCTGCAAAATCAGCTGAATGTACCTTCACTCTCCTTCCCCAGCTCTCTGCTTTGCACAGCCCGCTCTTCTGGGAGGGCACCGAGTAGGTGTTCTGCAGGCACAGGACATCTTTTAAATGGAAAATGTCCACTGTCCTCTGGTGTCCAAAGAATCCCCCAGCCAGCAGGATGTGCTGGGAAGTGAGATCCCCGAGTACTGGCAGATTTGCAGGGACCTATATGCCAAGTGCGCACTTGTCACCAAGGACAGAGCACGCAGTCTGCTGCCCTGCAGCCCAGCGAGGAAGCTCTGACCTTGGATTCAGGGGTGCCCTGCTCAGCACCCCCAGCTCACCACTCTGCATGAACCTATATATATACACATATATAGATGTGTATATATGTACATATAAACTTAATCTCAGTTTATACATGATAAAGTGGGGAAATCAGGGCCAACATGTGTGTTTATGCAAAATATGTGAGGCTGTAACCAGAGGCCCTGATGACTAGGAAACCGTTATATGTCTGTATTCGTGTGTCTTTGTTTGATGCTAATATTCTGTATTTCAGGGGTTAGGGATGCAGTTAGAATAACAAAATAGGTACAAAGCCAGGTCTACAGGTGGATATTTGCTGTGTAACCTCGGGGGACAGGAAGGGATCATAAGCCCTAGTTGTCTAACCCCACTTCCTACCACCCACACCCCATCTCCACATTCCATCCCACTCTGTTAGTGACAGCTGATCCCTGGAATGTCAGACTCGCAGCTCACAAAACAATGACTGCAGCCAAAAAGCAAAAGCCAGCACCTCTCCACTAACCCTGCCCCTGCCACCCAAGTAAGGAGTGAGATTATGCCTCACTTTTGTCTTCAGCTGCCTACTGTGGTCTTTGACACATGGCAGGGGTCCAATATATGGTTCTTAATAACTGAATAAATGAATGTGGGACAAGATAAGAGGTAATTAGGCAACAGGTTTAACGCGACTCCAGAACGGAAAGTTCTGCATTTACTTACAAAGAATCGAGCAATTTTATATTTTTCTACTGGCAAAAATTTGACAGCATTTGATGTAAAACAAATCAGGGACTAGACAGATGTCCTACAGAAACTCTCACACATGTATACAAGGATGTACACACTGTCTGAAACAGTGAAAGACTGGCAACAACCTAAACGTCCACAGCATAGGAAGGTATATAATTAATCATGCTATATTCATAAAATAGAATACGATACAGCGGTAGAAAGGGATGAAACACCTACACACATTTCGACATGGTTAGGTGCCAATAAACATAATATTGAGAAAGTTGCACAATAATATATATGGTCCAATATAATCCACATAAAGCCAAAAATACACAAAATATATTTATTGTGTATATATTGTGCTTGGGAATGCACCTATATATATATATATATATCGTACAAATAGGAAGAAATGCATGGGAGTAATAAACATCAAATCCAGGATCCAAGGGATTTATTGGGGGGAGGGGAGGAGATGGGCTTGGGAAGGTTAATACACAACTGTTAACTGCATTATTCTTTGTGACTTCTGTTTATATTAAATATTGCATCTTTGAAGAATTATGGACACTGTAAATTACTATCTGCTCAAATGGACTTAAAAGTGTGAAACAAACAAACAAACAAAAACCACTTAGCATAATCCTGTTATCTTAACATAAACACCAGAGAAGGCCCAATATAAGCTTTTATATTATTGACTGAATAAATGTAATAAGATATTAGAACGCCACACAATTGCTCACACTTCACATTCTTAACCTACAAATGGCAATTTCATAAGGTACATTGCAGAAAAAAATGTCATAAGGGAAATGCAAAGCTCTGCATTTAGCTATAAAACCAATCAGCCTCACATGTTCCTGCTCTCGTGGTATTACAAGCAGAATCGGATCCAGTTCTGGGACTTGCATCTTTGTAGGATGTGGACAAGTGTGTGTCAAGAGAAGGGTGAGCAGAAGTGTGGTCAGGACATTGGGATTCTGCTAATCATGGACCTAAGGATCCACTGAGGGATCTGAGGATGCTTATGTGGTGATGCGATAACTTATTGGAGCCAGTGTCTTTCTTTAAATGTTTGATTGAATGAATGAATGAACTGTTATCTGAGAATGTAGATACATTCCTCATGGCTTCAGAGGCCAAACATGTTAGCAGCTGGAAGGAGGGAATTTTTAATGCAACCAAAGTAAGAACATCCTAACAATTACAACCATCCCAGGAAAGACTGAACAGTTTGGTTAGGTAGTAAGTTTCCTAAAACTAGTACTAATCAAGCAGGGCTATAGAGAACTCTGTTTGGGGAGTTAATTGGACTTTGAGTTCCAAAGTCTTCTCTCACACTATGAGAACCACTGCTTCTTAAGCCTGAGTGAGGAACAGAATCCCCTGGGGGGCTTGTGAAAACACAGGTTGCTGGGCTCTACCCTCAGAGTTTCTGAGACAGCGGGCTCCAGGAGGTGCCTGAGAATTAGCATTTCTAATAAATTCCCAGCTGATGCTACTGGTCCAGGGACCACACTTTGAGAACCCCCCACCTTTTCTTTTTTTTTTTTTGGCCGCACCGTGCAGCATGCGGGAACTTAGTTCCCCGATGAAGGATTGAACCCGTGCCCCCTGCATTGGGAGTGAGGACCCTTAACCACTGGACTGCCAGGGAAGTCCCAAGAACCACTGTTCATAAAAAAAAAAGGTAAATTAGCTTACATTAAGGTTTTTTGTTTTGTTTTTTGAGCTTTGTTCAGGCCATTAGAAAAGACTGTGCTTCCCTAAATTACTCACTGCCTCCAAATAGACTTCCAATTGTCATCGTCTTCTAAAGAGAACAATGCATAGCAACTGATGCTTTCTCCAAAGGCCTTTGTAGGAAGCCATGCTCTCTGCTGTGCTTTAAGAATATAAGGACGGGGCTTCCCTGGTGGCGCAGTGGTTGAGAGTCCGCCTGCCGATGCAGGAGACATGGGTTCGTGTCCCGGTCTGGGAGGATCCCACATGCCGCGGAGCGGCTGGGCCCGTGAGCCATGGCCGCTGAGCCTGCGCGTCCAGAGCCTGTGCTCCGCAACGGGAGAGGCCACAACAGTCAGAGGCCCGCGTACCGCAAAAAAAGAATATAAGGACACTGGGATTCTTTTCAGGTACTGATACTAAATTTCCCTCCATCCATTTTCATTCCATCTTCTGACCCCTCTGTAACCAAGGGCCCATGTTTTTAAGATAACTGTCCAGAATTATAAATGAGTCTGGGACCAAAACACAGAGTCGTTTAACCCACAACAGGATCCAATCTGGCTTAAGCCACATTCATGGCCAGGCCAGGTCTGGCAATGTTACTGGCCACTGACTCTGGAACATATCCTTGTCAAGTACTGCTTTGGGGAAGGAGAAGGAAGAAGTGCCAAGAATTCTTTTTTTTTTTCAACTCAGAGGGAAAAATGTAAAACCTGGATCTTGAACGTGTTTCCGAAGCAGATAAACAAAGCCCAACCAAAATTTTAAAATCACATTTGTTCACTGGCCCGAGACAATTAATATCTGGTTTAAGTCACTCAATGAATAATTATTGAGCTGCTATATATTCCTGGCACTGTTTTGGTACCTAGGGATACAGCTGTAAATAAGACAGGCAAATGCCAAAGACAGAAAAATTTATAACATATGTCATGTAGGAAGAAAAATATAGCAGGTTAGAAAAGCCTATGCCTTTCATACAACCACCATCCCTTGGTGCTTATTTGTTATCCAAATCCTAATGCTTAAAATAAACTATGCTTACTCTGGCAAAGGCAAATCGTCAACGATAGAATATGGGTTACTGTGGTCTGTCCCTAAGCCGCTTTTCCTGTATCATTTGAAGAAAATTGCAGCTATTAGTAGTGAAGTCCTTGGAAATCATTTCTGGTTCACTTGAAAGGTTCAGCTGCATAAGAACATGTTTAAATAAACAACCTGGAATAAATACTGGTTAAAATTTCACCCGTATGTAATCAGCAAGCTAGCTTTTTTCATGCATAGTCCAAAACTGTTTTTAAAAGCAAATGTCTTCCGAAGGTCACAAAATGGATCTTAGGTGGTTTGTTGAAACTGTTTCACTGCAAATAATTTTTCAAAGGAGTCAGCTCTGGGGGCACATGAGTTCTGATTTAATCAGGTTATCTTAGCCTAAAGAACCCACTAAGCTCCTTAATTTCAGTCATTCTTGCTGCAAGTTGCAGGTGTGTAAGAAACACAAGAGATGGAGCTTTTACATGAAATATAATTTTAGTCCTGTTTGGCCTGAAGTAAGTCATTACTGCTTTTGAATCACAATTATAGTTAATAATAGCTCCCACTTATTTGATCAATTGACCATCTACTGCCACTGACCGCCTACTACTACTGAGCACCTACTGCACGCCAGGCACTACTGAACATTAATTATGTACCATGCATTTCGGATATTTTGTTTTTTATTTCATTTATTATACCAAGCATTTTACGTACACTATCTTAAACACAACAATGCTATCAGATAAACATCAATCATCATCATCATCCCTATTTTACAAATAAACAGGCTGAAATTCAGAAAAATTAAATAACATTCCCAAGGTCGCATCCAGTATGTGGCAGACAGAGTAGGAATTGAACCCCAAAGCCTTTCTCTTTACCCTCTGGTTCTGCTCCTGCCCCCAGCAGCCGAGAAGGTGGGCTGGATTTTGTGTGGATTAGCAAAAGTCATTTATTCCTCAAGAAACTTTGCTATCATTTGCCAGAAAATTGTCAAAATTACTCTATAAATCTATGGTAACTACTATGTGTGCAAAAGCAGAGCCTTGGTCAACCTTCACCTGCCGCCCATGAACGTCTGCAAGACAACACGGTGAAAAAGCATGGCATAAATCGTATTCATGTCCATCCACGCACATGGTACAAGGCCTGGGTCTCTCTCCCCTCCTCCCACATGATGCGTTGGTGTGGGTTTGGGGACTGGGAGAGGAGTGAGTTATAAACAGTCTTAGAAACAGGCATTAAAATCAGAGTTTTCAGGCTGACCAACATTTACAAGCAGAGACACGGTAGTCGTGTTTATGTGCCTGTGTGTGAGTGCGTGCTAGCATGTGTGTGTGCAAACGCTTCTTTTGAGAAGGAAGATGATAGTGTGCAAATTAGTTAAATGACACACGATGTGCAACTTCAGGGGAAAATGCTTAGTAGCTTCCGTGAAATAGTCACTGATAACACAGCTGTAATAATCAGCCACAGTCGTCATCACTGTTCACCAAAGGGCACCTTACTCCCTATTTCTTCTTTTTCCCCACATCCCACACTCCCCACTAGCCAAGGACGAAACAGTCATTCTCCTTTTCACACACAAGGCCCTCTCTAGAACTCAGGGGGGCACTTTCATTAAGCTGCAAGTCATTACTCTTCTCTGAATATAGTTAAATTCATTTATCTCTATCTTCAATGAGAAAGGGAGGGAAATTAAGCAGGAAAGACAGCACAATGCCTTCAAGAACGGTGTATTCAAGGTCGAAGCCTGCCATAATTGAGTTAAAAATAATAAACGAAAATAACTGTGAGCAAAGTATGCCTGCTTTGCAAAATACAGTCCAGCCTAGAAGTCTTCATTAAATGTTCCAGTGCACACAGTGTGTTAGTGTGCTTGAGATTCTGTGAGATACCCTACCTCTCATAAATACTGAAAAGGGACAGTTGCCATGGTAACTAAGTGCTATTTAATGAATGCAGAAGAACGGAAGCTCATAGGATACTCTTAAATTGCCAGAACATGAGTTATTGCTGCTGCTATAGGCTTGCAAGTAACTCACATGCCAGCTTCTCTAATAAGGTTTTTAGCAAGTTGGCCGATTTGACTGGTCTCTGTATTTACCACATGATACCACAAGATTCTGTCTTGACACTACATGAAAATCATAACCCTGATTTCGTCCTCCCAACTCTAAGCTCCAAGATATCCTACAGAAATGGGCCAGACATTTACATAGGCAACGTGTCCTTAAATTTCAAGCTCTGACCCAAGCAGTGATGTGTTAGGGCACACAGCTCTGTCACAAGCAATAGGCACTGGCTCAAAGGGCTGTCACACTCAACACAGCAGACTCTTTTAACTTCCAAAACAGGTGAGTGCTCCACAGGCACCAAATGCAGTTTGTTCTGATTGTGCAATGACAGAGAAGAGCTATCGCAGTTGATTTCTGCAGGAACTTTTTACAGGCTAGTAACGTCTTAGGTAACCTTTCAACAGGGTGTCCAAACCTTCTCTACAGACGCCCACTCTCAATCCTCTCTCAGCATCCAGCACCACATATCAGATACCTCACCCTGGAATCATCGGCTTTTTATAAAGAAAAAGAAACATGGCTGCACTGCCTGTCTTTCCCTTGTTCTCCTTCAGCAACTTTAATGCAGTCCATTTTTAAGGTTACAGATCGTGTTGCAAGCATACTTCTACATGCCATTAATAAGTAATGAGAATTAAAAAAAAAAAAAAAAAAGAAAGGAAAACTTCTATGTTCCATGAAGCCAAATATCATTAGCAAACGCATCCATCCTCCAGAGGCTGGCTTTTTCTTGCATAACCAGAAGCTTGAATGGCCTGGTTGGGTCCCTTGGCTCAATGTGGGCTGTGGGCGCCCCCTTCAGGCTCTGGGGTGAAATGCACATTGCTGTCATTTGACATACTAACTAGTCAGCAGGGCAATTAATTGCTTTTGCTAAAAACCTTTCAGGAAATTTCGAAGGAAAATTCTGTTCAAACTCTAATGTTGTGGTCAGACAGAAAGCCTTCACATCACCAGCCTTTAGCTAATATTAAAATTAGATAGGTAAAATCAAAAGGAGTATCTTGCAAGAAAAAAAAACCTACAGATACATCTATTTGTTCATTTGATTAAATGATGCTTCTTCACTAGATGAGCTCTTTAAAATTGCCTGTGTCTGTAACGAACAAGATTAAAACTGGAGATAGGCAGCCCACGACCTCTTCACCCTCCAGTCCCTTTCCACAGCCTGAACCTGTTCTTTCTGCTTGTAATCCCTGGCTTTAACTGCCTCCACCCAGACCCTGCTACCAATGCCTCAGTCTACCTCACCTCCATGTTTAGCCTTGACTCTGAGGGTCAGAAGCCTCATTTCCTCTCCTCTCTAACGTGACCCTAGGTCCTATGCCAATGACTGCACTAGTGCAAGAATGATCTTTCCTCCCTGGGCTTCCGTGGCACCTTGTTTCTGCCTCCCATGTGATATCCTTAACACGTTCCTCCTGAGGCTGAGACCCTTTGACTTTATCTCTTATCTCCTCTCCATAGACTGTCAGCTTCCCAAAGGCAGGGCCTGGCTCTTGTACAACCTTGACCCTCATGCCTGGCTCTCAGCGATGCTCCTTGCTGACTGAAAGAACCAGGAAGATAGCTCTCTGTTAACTTCATTTTCTTCTCTTATTTATTATAAGAGCTGCTTAAAAAGCTAATTGTGCCCCAACCTCAAAAATGAAGGGGACACAAGGAAAAGAAGACCTGTGAAGCAGTTCTTTCTTCTTTCCTTAGAGAATCCTTTCTCCTTTATTCATCTTCATTCATTTCAACAATTATCGATAACTTGCAATACGTTAAAAGTGTGAGGAAGAGCTTCCCTGGTGGCGCAGTGGTTGAGAATCTGCCTGCTAATGCAGGGGACACAGGTTCGAGCCCTGGTCTGGGAAGATCCCACATGCCGCGGAGCAACTAGGCCCGTGAGCCACAACTACTGAGCCTGCGTGTCTGGAGCCTGTGCTCCGCAACAAGAAAGGCCGCCATAGTGAGAGGCCCGCGCAACGCGATGAACAGTGGCCCCCGCTTGCCACAACTAGAGAAAGCCCTCGCACAGAAAGGAAGACGCAACACAGCAAAAATTAATTAATTAATAAAAAACTAAAAAAAAAAAAGTGTGAGGAAATGCTATTCTTCTAACTTTTCCTCTCACTATAATTGTTGCTGAATAAAATCTTTCCAATTTTCCTTTGTCATTTCTTTACTTTTCCTCAGCTTTATTGAACTGTAATTGACATATAGCATTGTGTGAGTTTAACGTGTTGATTTAAAAAAAAATAATTTATTTATTTATGGCTGTGTTGGATCTTCGTTGCTGCGTGTGGGCTTTTTCTCTAGTTGCAGAGAGCGAGGGCTACTCTTGGTTGCGGTGTGCGGGCTTCTCATTGCAGTGGCTTCTCTTGTTGCGGAGCACGGGCTCTAGGCGTGCAGGCTTCAGTAGATGTGACGTACGGGCTTAGCTGCTCCGCGGCATGTGGGATCAAACCCGTGTCAACTGCATTGGCAGGTGGACTCTTAACCACTGCGCCACCAGGGAAGTCCCTAACATGTTGATTTGATACACACTTACATATTGCAAAATGATTACTGCCAAAGCACCTCCATCATGTCACATAATTAACCATTTCTTTTTTGTGGTTAGAACATTTAAGATCTACTATACAGTGTGGAACCTGTATCCTTCTCACTCACCCCTTCAACATTTATTGTGTTTCTACTCTGTGCTGAACTGGGTCAGACTCTGGGGCTGTAGAATCAGTTAAAACATAAAACTAGAGCATAATTCCCCACTCCTTAAGTGTGGGCTGTGCATAGTGACTTCCTTCTAAAAAGTACAATATGGAAAGGGGAAGAAATGACTAATTGTACAGTGGAGAAAACAGACGCAGCTGATCCAGGTCAACGACGACGGTGAGAAGTCACGTTGATAGTAGGTACCCTTGAAAGGTTGTGATGAAAATAGTACTTTGCCTCTATGGTCTTCCTCCCCAAACCCGTAACCCCAGGCTAATAACGTCAAAAAAAAAAAAAAAAAAAAGGAAATAGACATTCTGCAAAATACCTGACCAGAATTCCTCAAAACTGTCAAGGTCATCAAAAATAAAGTCAGAAACATACAGAACAGACTTGTGGTTGTCAAGAGGGAGGGATGGAGTGGGAGGCTGGGATTAGCAGATGCCAAGTGTTATATACAGAATGAGTAAACAGCGAGGTCCTACTGGGCAGCACAGGGAACTATATTCAGTATCCTGTGATAAACCATAATGGAAAAGAATATAAAGAACATATATATATATATATATATATATGTGTGTGTGTGTGTATAACTGAATCACTTTGCTGTACAGTAGAAATTAACACAACATTGTACATCAACTGTACTTCAATAAAAATAAGAAAATAAAGTCAGAAAAATTCTCAGAGACCAAAGGAGCCTAAGGAAACATGATGACTAAATGCCATGTGGTGTCCTGGATGAGATCCTGGAATGGAAAAAGAATATTAGGCAAAAACTAATGAAGTCTCAATGTATGAACTCTAGTTAATAATATCATATCAAAACTGGTTCATTCATTGTAGCAAATGTATCAGAGTAATGTAAGATAATCATAACGGCAACCCACTGTGGGGCATTTGGGAGTCTCTGTGCTAACTTTGCAACTTTTCTGTAAATCTAAAACTATTCTGAAACAACATGTTTATTTTAAAAAATGGAATTAGACTTCAAGAATGTTAACGAGGGAGAAAGACAGTGAATAAAGGCTGTGACACAGCGTGGTCGGTGCGCATGCGGCATTCCACAGAACACAGTCTGCGAGGCGAGGAGAGGCAGACCATCGTGGTGGTGAGGTAGTGGCTGGAGACAGGGGGAAGCTATGGGTGACGTGCGGACAGTTAGCGAAGGCTTAAAATATTGTCTCGCACCAGACAGATCCTCCTTGAGGTCATCAGCATAAATTTTGGTCAGGAACAGCCAGCTCAGATGAGCAACTTTCTCCTAACAAGCAGGCCAAGAGTAGAGAAGGCTGGTGCTATGATCCACCTGGATAAGGGATCAGCATTCAGTTTCTGTCAAATTCTCTCTTTTGATATGAACTATGATAAATGCACTTTCTCCTTCTTCAAATAAGTATTCCTTTTCAAAGGTGAGGGAGAAATGAGATCACTCAAACTGTCCGGTCTAATTCCTAGCAAGGTGGAGAGCCATGGGAAGGGCATTCCCTGTGGATCTTTTTTTTAACCCTACACCTGGGTATCTCCAGCGGTACAGCCTTAGTCTCCTCCGCTGTTGTGAAGTCTGAGGACACCACCAGCTCAGGTGTAAAACACTGTCTTCCTTAGACAACTGGACAAAGAAAAATGACCTGAACTCAAGGTTGTGAATAATTCACTTCCTTTACTTACCACATACATTGTTGCTTGGAGGATATTTATAGGCTGTGATTATGTCCCTTTGAGTCATGTTTTCAGACTATATAAATTTAGACCACTCTCTCACCAGTGTTAGCTACTGATTTCTATAACATTCTTTGTCCTCCTTTTCCTAGTCAGTTGTTTCAGAATAGCCCTTAATGATCCAGATGTTTAGTTCTTATTCTTTTTTAAGATCTATATATTACCTGCTTAATTTCCTTCATTTCTACCCTAAGAATAACTAACTTAAGGTCAAGCTAAAAAAGCCTCTGTGCTTTTAAGTTTCTATCACTTTCGCTCATCGGTTCTCTAGTATTTCTTATATAATATCTGTCCTTCACTTTGTAACAGTAATGATATCAGAAAATTAAATATTTACATTTTTAGATGTGTCTTTTAGGAACATGATACATATTGGCATGTGATTACTAGTGCTGGGTCTTCTCTATTGATGTCTGCTTATTGTGTATAACTAAGCATAAAGAAAACCAGCACAGCCCAAGAGCCTGATGTGTAGATCCTGTTCCCAGCTCATCAGTGCCGAGCTGGAGAACCCAGGCATGTCATTTAAGGTCTCTGAATGTCCGTCCACTCTCTCATCTGTAAAATGAGATACTAATCATTTTGATGCCTACTTCAGAAGGTTTTTGTTACAGTCTCCTGAGAAATGCAAAGATGTTTTGTAACCTCAGAAATTACCAAGGTTATTTTGTATTGATCTAGTTTGGCTGGAGGCAGATGAACCACAGGACTCTATGTCTCTGACTCTCGGAGACTTAAAAAACTGGAGACCTTTTTGTTCTTCTTTTCTTGTTTTAATGTCCTTTTGAAATACGGGGAAATATTATCTTTACTTGGGAGCATGTGTTGAAATGATCTAGCCCTCTTTGGATTTCTTTGACTTATATCTTGCTTCTGCAACCCTTTAAGAATTTTCTCTAAGCCACCGTCAGAATTTTTTGCACTATCCTTCTTCATCTTTTTCAGTGCGAAAACTGCAGAACGTGAGAAATGGGATAGAAGGGGTGGTTAAGAGGAGCCTCCATAGAATAATGAATCTGGAAGAACACGGGCATAACTCGGAGACAGTGCAGGTTTGGTTCCAGAGCATTGTAATAAACTGAGTATGACAACAGAGCCAGTCACATGAATTTTTTGTTTTCCCAGGGCATATAAAACTTATGTTTATACTATACTGTGTCTATAAGTGTGCAGTAGCATTGTGTCTAAAGAAACAATACACATACCTTAATGAAAACTTATTTTATTGCTAAAAAATGCTAACCATCATCTGAGCCTTTGGCAAAGTCCTAATGTTTTTGCTGGTGGAGGGTCTTGCCTGAATGTTAATGGCTGCTGACTGACCAGAGGGGTGACTGCCGAAGACTGAGGTGGCAGCAGCAATTTCTTAAAATAAGACAACAATAAAGTTTGCCGCATTGATTGACTCTTTCTTTGATGAAAAAATTCTCTGGAGCATGCAGTACTGTTTGATAGCATTTTACCTACAGCAGAACTTCTTTCAAAAGCGGAGGTAATCCTCTCAAACCCTGCCTCTGTTTTAGCAACTACGTTTACAGAATATTCTAAATCCTTTTTTGTCATTTCAACACCTTCACAGCACCTTCATCATGAGTAGATTTCATCTCAAGAAACTAATTTCACAACCTCAGGCCCCACTTCTATTTCTAGTTCTCTTGCTATTTCCACCACATCTGCAGTTACTTCCTCCACTGAAGTCTTGAACCCCTCAAAGTCATCCATGAGGGTTGGAACCAACTTCTTCCAAACTCCTGTGAATGTTGATATTTTGACCTCTTCCCATGAATCACGAATGTTCTTAATGGCATCTAGAATGGTGAATCCTTTCCAGAAGGTTTTCAACTGACTTTGCCCAGATCCATCAGAGGAACCACTGTCTATGGCAGCTATAGCCTTACGAAATGTATTTCTTAAATAATAAGACTTAAAAGTTGCACTTACTCCTGATTCATGAGCTGTAGAATGGGTGTTGGATCAGCAGGCATGAAAACAACATGAATCTTGCTGTGCATCTCCATCAGAGCTCTTGGGTCACCAAGTGCATAGTCACTGAGCAGTCATATTTCAAAAGGAATCTTTTTTTCTGAGAAGCTGCTCTCATCAGTGGGGCTTAAAATATTCAGCAATATCCACAGATGTGCTGTCATCCAGGCTTTGCTTTTCCATTTAGAGAGCACAGTCAGAGTAGATTTAGCACAATTCTTAAGGGCCCCAGGATTTTCAGAATGGTAAATGAGCGTTGGCTTCAATTTCAAGTCATCAGGTACATTAGCCCCTAACAAGAGAGTCAGCCTGTCCTTTGAAGCCTTGAAGCCAGGCATTGACTTTTCCTCTCTAGCTGTGGAAGTCCCAGATGGCATCTTCTCCCGATATAAGGCTAGTTCATCTACACTGAAAATCTGTTGTGCAGTGTAGCCACCTTCATTAAGGATCTCAGCTAGATCTTCTGCGTCACTTGCTGCGTTACCTTGTGCTTTTATATTACGGAGATGACTTCTTTCCTGAAACCTCATAAGCCAACCTCTGCTAACTTCAAACTCTTCTTCTGCAGTTTCCTCACCTCTCTCAGCCTTCATAGAATGGAAGAGAGTTAAAGCTCTGGATTAGGCTTTGGTTTAAGGGAATGCTGTGGCTGGCTGGATCCTCTATCCAGACCACTAAAACTTCCTCTGTATCAGCAATAAGGCTGTTTCACTTTCTCATCATTCATTTGTGTGTTCACTGGAGTAGCACCTTTAATTTCCTTCAATAACTTTTCTTTTGCATTCACGACTTGGCTAAGTGTTTGGTGCAAGAGGCCTAACTTTCAGCCTATCTCGGCTTTCAATTTGCCTTAATCATTTCTAGCTTTTGACTTAAAGTGAGAGACATGAAACTGTTCCTTTCGCTTGAACACTTAGAGGCCACTGTACGGTTATTAACTGGCCGAATTTCCATATTGTTGTGTTTCAGGGAACAGGGAGGCCCAAGAAGAGGGAGAGAGATGGGGGAACAGCCGTTTGGTGGAGTAGTGAGAACACACACAAGTTCACTGTCTTACAGGGGCTCAGTTCGTCCCCAAACAATTACAGTAGTAACATCAAAGATCACTGATCACCACAACCAATGTAATAATAATGAAAAAGCTTCAAGTATTGCAAGAATTACCAAAATATGATGCAGAGACACAAACCGAGCAAATGCTATTGGAAAACTGGTGCTGACAGACTTGCTCCATGCAGGTTTGCCACAAACCCTCAGTTAGTTAAAAACATGGTATCTGTGAAGTACAATAAGGTATGCCTACATAGACGTCTGTTTACTACAACATAACCCTTAATAGACTTTGAATAAATTCCTATTCAGTAAAGGTAGAAGGTCTTATCGTATCCCTGTTTGCACACACACGCGTGCATGCACACACACACACGCAATGTTAAAGTATGTGGGATTTTCTCCATTACAGCTGCAGAGTTTATGAAAAACAGAAATCAGGCTGCGGGTGTTGTCTGTGCCAACATCCTATAAGGAGAAATTAACAAAGCTTCAGCTTCTATTGAATACTTTTCTGAACTGGTGGAATCAGCCAAACCTGCGATACTCACGTAGAATCATGGAAATTGGAAACAAAAAGCCGGAGTCTACTGGGAATGACAGGCTCAAGATGAACTCAGCTGGAAAATTTGGCTAACTAAAAGTGACATCCTTTGTGCTGGAATTTTTCTATCTGGAAGCTGTAAAAAGGCTGTAATTATTTCGAGTTTTCAATGCAGCCCTTTTCAAACTAAGCCTTTCCTTTTCTTCATTGCTCTGCACCTTTCCTCCATGTGAACTCAGGCGTTTGCCAAGCACTGAAGTGGGAAATTCATACTGGTTTTATACACACATGCATTTCCAGGGAATGCGAAGCAACACAACTGTTGCATTCTCTATGCCAAGGAAAACAAAAGAATGTTTGTACATCAAAACCTTTATCTTGTGCATAGGCTCAAAATACGTGAGCCTGGCTAAATAAATCACCTAATAAGAAATGGCTGATTAAGGCCAATGAAAATTTCTTTGCAAGTTAGTGCTTTTCCTCCATGGAGAAGCCAATACAAAAACTTAGACTTACCTTGTGGCTTTTGGGTCCCAAATCACAATGTCAGCATCTGAGCCCACAGCTATTTTTCCTTTTCTTGGATACAGATTAAAGATTTTAGCTGCATTTGTGCTGGTAACTGCCACAAACCAGTTTTCATCCATTTTGCCACTGTGCTGTAAAACAATTCAAGGAAGAAAATACATTTCTTTTTCTGATAAATGATAAAACACTAAAAATCTCCTATCAATCAAAGTACAAGAATTTTATCTCTTAGAACCAAATAAAATTGCACCTAATATCTTATATCGTGAAGCCAAACACACCTGTGAATACTGATAAATCTTAAACAATCATAATGATAATGATGGGGATGAATGGGGTTATATACGGAAGCCTGAAAATAAGTTTTCAAAAACCTATCAGCTTAACAAAACAGCCCCATTAATTTTTCCCATTCTTTCCAAAATCACACAGACAAGAGCTAAATATTGGTAACAATATTTCCAATTCTTGTTTAAAGTTTACTACCACCACCTACTACATTTATAATCTGGGCCTAAGATTTATGAGATGATCATGTAGACATTATGTGGAATATTACAGAGTTAAAATAAGATAGACCTATAATTCAGGTGACTACGCTTTTAGAAATCAACTAAGAGGTTCAATTTTGTGCTACTGAAATATACATGAACCAACAGTCAGGGACTGTCTGCTGTAAGAGATTTTAATATGGACAAACTTCAGTGGGATGTGATCCCTCTAAAATGATTTGTTTTTAAATGTTGAGAGTTCATCCCTATGTACATTTACATGGCAAGAGCATCCTTACGGTTTATTTAATTATCAAAGGGTCCCCATCTCATAAAAACATTAAGAACCATGTCCTGAAAGTAATTTTCCCCTAAATAAACCATCTGAATGTTTCAGAAAATAACATAGGCTCCTGTATATTATGAAGAAGTACCTGATCACTTTAAAGCCATTTATATACTTTATATATTATGAAAATCTGCTGTAATGAAGGTATCCATTGTAATTCACACAAGTTCAAAGTGAAAGGTTGGACTGTTACCAAGAAAGTCTAGGCTTCCAGGAAGATGGCGTAAGAGTAAGATGCGGAGATCACCTTCCTCCCCACAGACACACCAGAAATACATCTACACGTGGAACAACTCCTACAGAACACCTACTGAACGCTGGCAGAAGACCTCAGACCTCCCAAAAGGCAAGAAACCCCCCCACGTACCTGGGTAGGGCAAAAGAAAAAAGAATAAACAGAGACAAAAGGATAGGAGCGGGACCTGCACCAGTGGGAGGGAGCTGTGAAGGAGGAAAAGTTTCCACACACTAGGAAACCCCTTCGCGGGCAGAGACTGCGGGTGGCGGAGGGGGAAAGCTTCGGAGCCGCGGAGGAGAGCACAGCAACAGGGGTGTGGAGGGTAAAGCGGCGAGATTCCCGCACAGAGGATCAGGGCCGACCAGCACTCACCAGCCCGAGAGGCTTGTCTGCTCACCCACCGGGGCGGGCGGGGCTGGGAGCTGAGGCTCGGGCTTCGGTAGGAGCGCAGGGAGAGGACTGGGGTTGGCGGCGTGAACACAGCCTGCAGGGGGTTAGTGCGCCACGGCTGGCCGGGAGGGAGTCCGGGAAAAGGTCTGGAACTGCCGAAGAAGCAAGACACTTTTTCTTCCCTCTTTGTTTCCTGGTGCGCGAGGAGAGGGGATTAAGAACGCTGCTTAAAGGAGCTCCAGAGGCGGGCGCGAGCCGCGGCTAAAAGCGCAGACCCCAGAGACGGGCATGAGACGCTAAGGCTGCTGCTGCCGCCACCAAGAAGCCTGTTTGCGAGCACAGGTCACCATCCACACCAGCCTTCCGGGGAGCCTGTGCAGCTCGCCACTGCCTGGGTCCCGGGATCCAGGGACACCTTCCCCAGGTGAACGCACGGCGCGCCTCACGCTGGTGCGTCACGCCGGCCTCTGCCGCCGCAGGCACGCCCCGCACTCCGTGCCCCTTCCTCCCCCCCCCGCCCCCACCCGGCCTGAGTGAGCCAGAGCCCCCGAATCAGCGGCTCCTTTAACCCTGTCCTGTCTGAGCGAAGAACAGACGCCCTCCGGCAACCTACAAGCAGAGGCGGGGCCAAATCCAAAGCTGAGCCCCTGGGAGCTGTGAGAACAAAGACGTGAAAGGGAAATCTCTCCCAGCAGCCTCAGAAGCAGAGGATTAAAGCTCCACAATCAACTTGATGTACCCTGCATCTGTGGAATACCTGAATAGACAACGAATTATCCCAAATTAAGGAGGTGGACTTTGAGAGCAAGATTTATATTTTCCCCTTTTCCTCTTTTTGTGAGTGTGTATGTGTATGCTTCTGTGTGAGATTTTGTCTGTATAGCTTTGCTTCCACCATTTGTCCCAGGGTTCTATCCGTCCGTTTTTTTTTTTTTCTCTTAATAATTATTTTTTATTTTAATAACTTTATTATATTTTATCTTATTTTATTTTATTTTACTTTATCGTCTTTCTTTTTTTCCTTCCTTCCTTCCTTCCTCCCTCCCTCCTTTCTTTCTTTCTTTCTACTTCTACTAATTCATTCTTTCTACTTTTTCTCCCTTTTATTCTGAGCTGTGTGGATGAAAGGCTCTTGGTGCTGCAGCCAGGAGTCAGTGCTGTACCTCTGAGTTGGGAGAGCCAACTTCAGGACACTGGTCGACAAGAGACCTCCCAGCTCCATGTAATATCAAACGGCGAAAATCTCCCAGAGATCTCCATCTCAACACCAGCACCCAGCTTCACTCAACGACTAGCAAGCTACAGTGCTGGACATCCTATGCCAAACAACTAGCAAGACAGGAACACAACCCCACCCATTAGCAGAGAAGCTGCCTAAAATCATAATAAGTCCACAGACACCCGGAAACACACCACCAGACGTGGACCTGCCCACCAGAAAGACAAGATCCAGCCTCATCCACCAGAACACAGGCACTAGTCCACTCCACCAGGAAGCCTACATAACCCACTGAACCAACCTTAGCCACTGGGGACAGACACCAAAACCAACGGGAACTACGAACCTGCAGCCTGCAAAAAGGAGAGCCCAAACACAGTAAGATAAGCAAAATGAGAAGACAGAAAAACACAGCAGATGAAGGAGCAAGATAAAAACCCACCAGACCTAACAAATGAAGAGGAAATAGGCAGTCTACCTAAAAAAGAATTCAGAATAATGATAGTAAAGATGATCCAAAATCCTGGAAATAGAATAGACAAAATGCAAGAAACATTTAACAAGGACCTAGAAGAACTAAAGATGAAACAAACAACGATGAACAACACAATAAATGAAATTAAAAATAATCTAGATGGGATCAATAGCAGAATAACTGAGGCAGAAGAACGGATAAGTGACCTGGAAGGTAAAATAGTGGAAAAAAACGACTGCAGAGCAGAATAAACAAAAAAGAATGAAAAGAACTGAGGACAGTCTCAGAGACCTCTGGGACAACATTAAACACACCAACATTCGAATTATAGGGGTCCCAGAAGAAGAAGAGAAAAAGAAAGGGACTGAGAAAATATTTGAAGAGATTATAGTTGAAAACGTCCCTAATATGGGAAAGGAAATAGTTAATCAAGTCCAGGAAGCACAGAGAGTCCCATACAGGATAAATCCAAGGGGAAATACGCCAAGACACATATTAATCAAACTGTCAAAAATTAAATAGAAAGAAAATATATTAAAATCAGCAAGGGAAAAACAACAAATAACACACAAGGGAATCCCCATAAGCTTAACAGCTGATCTTTCAGCAGAAACTCTAAAAGCCAGAAGGGACTGGCAGGACATATTTAAAGTGATGAAGGAGAAAAACCTGCAACCAAGACTACTCTACCCAGCAAGGATTTCATTCAGATTTGATGGAGAAATTAAAACCTTTACAGACAAGCAAAAGCTGAGAGAGTTCAGCACCACCAAACCAACACTACAACTGCTAAAGGAACTTCTCTAGGCAAGAAACACAAGAGAAGGAAAAGACCTACAATAACGAACCCAAAACAATTAAGAAAATGGTAATAGGAACATACATATCGATAATTACCTTAAATGTAAATGGACTAAATGCTCCCACCAAAAGACACAGATTGGCTGAATGGATACAAAAACAAGACCCATATATTTGCTGTCTACAAGAGACCTAGAGACACATACAGACTGAAAGTAAGGGGATGGAAAAAGATATTTCATGCAAATGGAAACCAAAAGAAAGCTGGACTAGCAATTCTCATATTAGACAAAACAGACTTCAAAATAAAGACTATTACAAGAGACAAAGAAGGACACTACATAATGATCAAGGGATAGATCCAAGAAGAAGATATAACAATTGTAAATATTTATGCACCCAACATAGGAGCACCTCAATACATAAGGCAAATACTAACAGCCATGAAAGGGGAAATCGACAGTAACACATTCATAGTAGGGGACTTTGTAACACCCCACTTTCACCAATGGACAGATCATCCAAAATGAAAATAAATAAGGAAACACAAGCTTTAAATGATACATTAAACAAGATGGACTTAATTGATATTTATAGGACATTCCATCCAAAAACAACAGGATACACATTTTTCTCAAGTGCTCATGGAACATTCTCCAGGATAGATCATATCTTGGATCACAAATCAAGCCTTGGTAAATTTCAGAAAATTGAAATTGTGTCAAGTATCTTTTCCGACCACCATGCTTTGAGATTAGATATCAATTACAGGAAAGGATCTGTAAAAAAATACAAACACATGGAAGCTAAACAATACACTACTTAATAACGAAGTGATCACTGAAGAAACCAAAGAGGAAATCAAAAAATACCTGGAAACAAATGACAATGGAGACACGACGACCCAAAATCTATGGGATGCAGCAAAAGCAGTTCTAAGAGGGAAGTTTATAGCAATACAATCCTACCTTAAGAAACAGGAAACATCTCGAATAAACAACCTAACCTTGCACCTAAAGCAATTAGAGAAAGAAGAACAAAAAAACCCCAAAGTTAGCAGAAGGAAAGAAATCATAAAAATCAGATCAGAAATAATTGAAAAAGAAATGAAGGAAACGATAGCAAAGATCAATAAAACTAAAAGCTGGTTCTTTGAGAAGATAAACAAAATTGATAAACCATTAGCCAGACTCATCAAGAAAAAAAGGGAGAAGACTCAAATCAATAGAATTAGAAATGAAAAAGGAGAGGTAACAACTGACAGTGCAGAAATACAAAAGATCATGAAAAATTACTACAAGCAACTCTATGCCAATAAATTGGACAACCTGGAAGAAATGGACAAATTCTTAGAAATGTACAACATGCCAAGACTGAATTAGAAAAAAATAGAAAATATGAACAGACCAATCACAAGCACTGAAATTGAAACTGTGATTAAAAATCTCCAACAAACAAAATCCTAGGACCAGATGGCTTCACAGGCGAATTCTATCAAACATTTAGAGAAGAGCTAACACCTATCCTTCTCAAACTCTTCCAAAACATAGCAGAGGGAGGAACACTCCCAAACTCATTCTACGAGGCCACCATCACCCTGATACCAAAACCAGACAAGGATGTCACTAAGAAAGAAAACTACAGGCCAATATCACTGATGAACATAGATGCAAAAATGCTCAACAAAATACTAGCAAACAGAATCCAACAGCACATTAAAAGGATCATACACCATGATCAAGTGGGCTTTATTCCAGGAATGCAAGGATTCTTCAACATATGCAAATCAATCAGCGTGATACACCATATTAACAAATTGAAGGAGAAAAACCATATGATCATATCAATAGATGCAGAGAAAGCTTTTGACAAAATTCAACACCCATTTATGATAAAAGCCCTCCAGAAAGTAGGCATAGAGGGAACTTTCCTCAACATAATAAAGGCCATATATGACAAACCCACAGCCAACATCGTCCTCAATGGTGAAAAACTGAAAGCATTTCCTCTAAGATCGGGAACAAGACAAGGTTGCCCACTCTCACCACTCTGATTCAACATAGTTTTGGAAGTTTTAGCCACAGCAATCAGAGAACAAAAGGAAATAAAAGGAATCCAAATCGGAAAAGAAGAAGTAAAGCTGTCACTCTTTGCAGATGACATGATACTATACATAGAGAATCCTAAAGATGCTACCAGAAAACTACTAGAGCTCATCAATGAATTTGGTAAAGTAGCAGGATACAAAATTAATGCACAGAAATCTCTTGCATTCCTATACACTAATGATGAAAAATCTGAAAGTGAAATCAAGAAAACACTCCCATTTACCATTGCAACAAAAAGAATAAAATATCTAGGAATAAACCTACCTAAGGAGACAAAAGACCTGTATGCAGAAAATTATAAGACACCGATGAAAGAAATTAAAGATGATACAAATAGATAGAGAGATATACCATGTTCTTGGATTGGAAGAATCAACATTGTGAAAATGACTCTACTACCCAAAGCAATCTACAGATTCAATGCAATCCCTATCAAACTACCACTGGCATTTTTCACAGAACTAGAACAAAAAATTTCACAATTTGTATGGAAACACAAAAGACCCCGAATAGCCAAAGCAATCTTGAGAATGAGAAACGGAGCTGGAGGAATCAGGCTTCCTGACTTCAGACTATACTACAAAGCTACAGTAATCAAAACAGTATGGTACTGGCACAAAAACAGAAATACAGATCAATGGAACAGGATAGAAAGCCCAGAGATAAACCCACGCACATATGGTCACCTTATCTTTGATAAAGGAGGCAGGAATGTACAGTGGAGAAAGGACAGCCTCTTCAATAAGTGGTGCTGGGAAAACTGGACAGCTACATGTAAAGGTATGAGATTAGATCACTCCCTAACACCATACACAAAAATAAGCTCAAAATGGATTAAAGACCTAAATGTAAGGCCAGAAACTATCAAGCTCTTAGAGGAAAACATAGGCAGGACATTCTATGACATAAATCACAGCAAGGTCCTTTTTGACCCACCTCCTAGAGAAATGGAAATAAAAACAAAAATAAACAAATGGGACCTAATGAAACTTAAAAGCTTTTGTGCAGCAAAGGAAACCATAAACAAGACGAAAAGACAACCCTCAGAATGGGAGAAAATATTTGCAAATGAAGCAACTGACAAAGGATTAATCTCCAAAATTTATAAGCAGCTCATGCAGCTTAGTAACAAAAAAACAAACAACCCAATCCCAAAATGGGCAGAAGACCTAAATAGACATTTCTCTAAAGAAGATATACAGACTGCCAACGAACACATGAAAGGATGCTCAACATCATTAATCATTAGAGAAATGCAAATCAAAACTACAATGAGATATCATCTCACACCAGTCAGAATGGCCATCATCAAAAAATCTAGAAACAATAAATGCTGGAGAGGGTGTGGAGAAAAGGGAACACTCTTGCACTGCTGGTGGGAATGTAAATTGATACAGCCACTGTGGAGAACAGTATGGAGGTTCCTTAAAAAACTACAAATAGAACTACCATATGACCCAGCAATCCCACTACTGGGCATATACCCTGAGAAAACCATAATTCAAAAAGAGTCATGTACCAAAATGTTCATTGCAGCTCTATTTACAATAGCCAGGAGATGGTAACAACCTAAGTGTCCATCATCGGATGAATGGTTAAAGAAGATGTGGCACATATATACAATGGAATATTACTCAGCCATAAAAAGAAACGAAATTGAGCTATTTGTAATGAGGTGGATAGACCTAGAGTCTGTCATACAGAGTGAAGTAAGTCAGAAAGAGACAAATACCGTATGCTAACACATATATATGGAATTTAAGAAAAAAATAATGTCATGAAGAACCTAGGGGTAAGACAGGAATAAAGACACAGACCTACTAGAGAATGGACTTGAGGATATGGGGGGGGGAAGGGTAAGTTGTGACAAAGCGAGAGAGAGGCATGGACATATATACACTACCAAACGTAAGGTAGATAGCTAGTGGGAAGCAGCCGCATAGCACAGGGAGATCAGCTCAGTGCTTTGTGACCACCTAGAGGGGTGGGATAGGGAGGGTGGGATGGAGGGAGACGCAAGAGGGAAGAGATATGGGAACAAATGTATATGTATAACTGATTCACTTTGTTACAAAGCAGAAACTAACACACCATTGTAAAACCATTATACTCCAATAAAGATGTCAAAAAAAAGTATAAATAAATAAGACAGAGAATGAATTTTAACCTCATCTAGGTATGGAAAACATGGAAATAATAACACATGCCTTTTCTAGACCACACTTCCAGATTACAAAGATGAGTGAGAAAGGAAAGTTAACTTGGGCAAATAAATATGTTTAGAGTCTCCTAAAAAAAAAAAAAAAAAAAAAGACAGTCTAAGCAAAGAGAAAGAAAATAGAAGTCATCTGGGATGCTTAGAATTAGGGTAGAGGTAGCAGGGGGTGGAGAGGACAATTGGTAGAAGGTAGGGCTGTAGAGATGTTTTGAAGTTCCTTGCATGTAAATTAACTGTTGAAATGTCATCCAATAAGTAATGCTGAAAATTAAAGGATTTTAGAGAGGAAAGTAGCATGAACAGACCCTGGTGTTTGAAAGGCAACTCTGGTCTTAGAGTGTGGGATAGATTGTAGCAAGCCAGAGAGTGGAGGCACGGGCACCAGCTGTGAGACGACTGCAATGGTCCAAACAAGACATGGGCCTCAAAGTAGAATGGTGGACATGATGGTGGAAGTAAGGAGGCATTTTGGAAATAAAATTGACAAGACCTGGTAAAATATTAGAGCTAGAAGTGAGGGGTATGTGTAAGGGATTCTGTGGTGTGAGATGTGATTAATGTGCCATTGAAGGGAGGGGTTCTGAGAGATGGGTGAGAATGGCATGACAATGGGGACCTCAGGTCTTACCAGGCACATCTCCACTACTGATCTTTACAACTACACCTGTCAGCTGGCTGGACAGGCTAACATATGAAGCCATTTGATTCTTCTCCATCCTCAGGTAGAAATTTTTAAATCATGAAATTTAAAAAAAATCTCTTTCCATATTTTGGATTATTATTTATGTAACCTCATACAGCAGTTTTTAAAACATAATATCCAAAAGTTCTTTAAAAGGGGTATCTACATTTTTATATGAAAAGGAGGTATGAACGTAATATAAATTCTTGATGTCCTTTCAATCATTCCAAGTATTTATATCAGTGACACATGAGGAACTAGGATTCAAAAACATGGAAATCAAGTAGAAGTGCTATTACATTTCAAAGATTTCAAGAATAATCCTCTAGGTACCCAATCTAAATTTATACCCTAATGTCTGCATAACGGTGCAAAGCATCCTCTAAACCATGCAGAGAAGAAAGTTGTTTTTCATTATTATCTTGGGGGATGGCATGGTGGTGGTGATACTGTTGTATTCCCAGTTTCCACTCTAGTGAAAACAATCAAAAAACTTCTCTATGAAGGCTTTTGCCACTCTGGTCCTAAAATGGGCCAGATTCCGGCTGAAAAATCAGGCAAAACAGACTGAGTCCTGTAAAACTCACCACGCCTTTTTCCCATATTACTGACATCCGGTCCTCAACACCATTCACTCCATTGGGAATCTTAGTAAAATCATCCTTCCCAAGAGCTTTCTGGCAGGTGTTGAAAGTGCAGTGGTCAGACCCTGTTATGGTTAGATCACCACTGTAAAAGAGAAACACACAAGAGCAATAGGGGTGAGTAGATAGAATATGTCAGGAGGAAGCTACCATAACCTTCCCTGGTCTCTGGACCCCATTCTCAACTGACAGTCAGAAAACTGCAATGGAGAATGGGCAGCTTTTTCAAGTACATATTTCACCCATGCCTGTCTCTATTCCAGGAAACACTTTGGGAGAATAATACTCTTACATGAAGCATGATGAAGGATCGTGCTTGGGTCAGAAAAAGTGGGTTCTAGGCTCCATCACCTACTGGCTATGTGACTATGAGTTTGTTCAATGCTCAGTTTCTCATCTAGAAATTGGTAATTATATATACTTGATGACAATTATTCAGGGTCACTGGCAATAACATAAGTGAAAATTTCTTGTGAGTACAGAATTACACAAAGGTGAACCAGGGTGATCCACATGAACAGAGGCAGCCCCTGGCCACATGGCAATGTTGATGAGCAGAGGTGGGACACTGGCTGAGGATGTTGAGGTCACGAGCAACAGGAATTGTGCTTTGACCTGTGAGTCACCTCGAGGATGTAGAAGGCTGAAGGAGGCAGGAGCCTGAAAGGAAATGGCAAGTGAACTCTTGGACAGTCTGTGGTGAAAAACTCTTTGTTAACTTGGATCTGAGTATCCATGAGTGGGGAATGTCTGAACGTCCATGAATGGTGTATTTCTCAAGAAAAAATGATCAAAATGTCTCCCAAAACAGCATCTGAAAATAGTTTGGATGGCCTTTCATGGGGATAACCTGCTCAGAGGGTAGGATTTTGCCTTTCACCTCTCCAGTGGCTCTGCCCTAGACATCATCTCTTGTATCTATACAACAAGCACATCTGGTTCCTGGGTTATATCAGCATAGAAAAATATTCAAGACTATTCTGTATGATAAAAATAGGGCATATTGAAGAGACCTGGTCCTAAGCAGCAAGAGATAGAAAAGACAATGAAAAAATCAGAGCAGAGGAAAATTTCAGTACAAATGATCTGATTTCTCTGTGGCCAGGAGAGATTTTATACCACATCATAACACAATTAAGCCAATGCTTTTGGGTCTCCAGACGAAGGATTCCCCAGGGCCTGTGAGGTCAAGTAGGACAGAAGACTGGGAGGTCAATGGAAGGTCCAGATGGTAGGACAAGATCTCCTACACTCAAAACACTCAAGATTTGGGACCAGCAAAACACCTTACAACCATCTACTAAACTATTACTTAGCCAATAGATTCATGAGGAAGTCAGGCGTTGAAGGGTCCGGTCGTAGGGGTGGACCCATAACGTGATGGGCTGCATGGGGCCATTCTCTATTCCAGTAGTGAGTGCCATCTGTGCCGAGACCTGCTGCGATGGGTTCTCCATAGACCACCTTCCCTGGAAAGTTCAAAGGGAAGCGTTCAGCACCTCAATTTGCTCTTAAGAGAGCTATTTGACAAACACATAAATATTAGTCTTCTCTGTCCTACCTAAACTACAATTTACCTCTCTGATCAGGACTGAAAAGTAAAATCTACTGTTTACCGAGCCTTTCCTACGCTCCAGTCAGTGGGCACGGCATGCTGTGGTAGATGACTGTACCCACTCGCTGATATTAGGCTTGGCCTCATGGCTTCCTTGGGCCAATTATATATGAATAGAAATAACATGTGCTGCTTCCAAGCAGAACCTGTTAGAGCCACAACGAGTTCTCCCTCTGTCATGAGACCAGTAGAAGCTGCTTCTTCAGGTGTGTCTCAGAATGAAGAGACTCTAGAGCAGAGGCAGAGCCAACCGATGATGGATATGAGTGTGAATAAGACGTAAATCTCTGCCATTGTAAGCCACTGATATTTTCGGTTAATTTGTCCCTGTAGCATAACCTAGCAAAAGCTGGCTGAAATATGTGCCATTCTAATGGAATCTTCTCGAAAACCCTATCTGGGAAAAGCTATTATTATCTCCATTAAAGTGTGAGTCCTGGGCAAATATCTAGAGAAAACTATAATTCAAAAAGATACATGCACCCCGATGTTCACTGCAGCACTATTTACAATAGCAACCTAAATGGAAGCAACCTAAATGTCCATCAACAGGTGAATGGATAAAGAGGATGTGGTACATATATACAATGGAATATTACTCAGCCATAAAAAGAAATGAAATTGAGTTATTTGTAGTGAGGTGGATGGACCTAGAGACTATCATATACTAAGTGAAGCCAGACAGAGAAAGAGAAATATCACATGATATCACTTATATGTGGAATCTAAAAAACAATGATACAAATGAACTTATTTACAAAACAGAAATAGACCCACAGGCATAGGAAACAAACTTATGGTTACCAAAGGGGAAGGGAGGGAGGGATAAATTAGGAGTTTGGGATTAACAAATACACACTACTATATGTAAAATAGATAAACAACGAGGACCTACTATATAGCACAGGGAACTATATTTAATATTTTGTAATAATCTGTAAGGGAAAAGAATCTGAAAAAGAATATATATATATATATATATATATATATATGTATATATGTGTATAACTGAATCACTTTGCGGTACACCTGAAACTAACACAGCATTATAAATCAACTATATTTCAATAAAATAAATAAATAAAGATAAAACTTTTATAAAAGATGAGGTTAAGGCTTATAGGATTAAGTAACTTTTGTACAGTTAAATTACACGCACTCAGCATAGACGGGGTGGAGAAGGTAGGGTCTGAATCCAGGCATTTTGACTTGAGTGGTCCTAACCTCTACACTATACTATCCTGATGACAATGATCTTATGGTCATACAGAGTCCAACCACACTATATCTCTGCTGCGAGTAGACTGATCATCTTTGCACACCCTTAAGGCATAAACCTCCTCTAAAAACTTATGTTAAATAAAGTAACACTCAGTTAATAAAAGTGTAGCCAGAACTGCACATTTATAAAATCATGCAAATGAGGCCATCAAAAGCACACGGTGTTCGAAAAGTTAATAGCTTGTAGTGAATGTGAATTTAAAATCAGGAGCCTATCTCTGATTAGCATTTGTCAGCATAATAGATTCTTTGGCATCCACCTGCTCATATCCAAGCAGTCATGAAGGAGAGTGCACAGAGAGGAGAAGCTGGCATCCCAATTACTTCACTCTGGTTAACCAGATGCCACAGACTTGAGTTAAAATCCTGATATACAACTGAAATGCACTGATTTCCTCAGAGTCCTGACAGTGGATGGCCACCAGCTGCCTAAGTCATACGGAATTGGAACGTAGCACCCTATTACCTCACAGATCATTTCTCCCCCAAATGAGCCATCTTCCTCCAGTGAGCCTAGGGATTTGAAAAACCCTGAAAGCAAGGCTGCTGGAAGCCTAACCAACTTTGCCTCTTATGTAACCTAGCGTCGAACTATTGTTAACGAAAGTTATCCTCCAAGAAGTCAGCCACGGCTAATATCCTTCACTTTCATGATGTACACACACTAGATGAATACCACCCCGTTTCTTACTGTCCTATTCCCAGAAAAGAGGAAATGCCGTTAGTGTCTCCTTCTGGTGTACCGAACAAGAAGCAATTACTTTTAACATGAACTAAGAGGTAATGCACTATTTACTGGAGAGATAACAGGACGGGCATGGTATTTTACCTGCAGGTACAAAGAGACCTTCCTATTCCAAGGGAACTTCTTACGGATGCTTGGACAATTAAAAACTCAGATTCTTGATCTGCAATCACTTTACAAGTTGCCAACTCAGGATTTTTCCTGGTACTTCATTAGAGAGGAAAGAGTCTTATCACATGTTCTGTTCAATCATCTGGCCCATCAAGGTGGTATGGGAAAACAGTTCCAAAACTTCTACAATTTTAATAGCTCTCAGGAAAAATTAAAAGTGTCAGCATCTACCAGGAGTGTGCCAGGACTGTTTTGAAACCAGATGACAGGTAATTTCCTTGGAAGGGTTTAGCACCTTTACAATATGACGTGCCACTTTTTTGGTATATACAACAAGATCTTCGTTAACAGGGTTATTTTCAACTGTCTCCCCATTAATTTATCTGTAAGTACTTAAAAAAATGAAAAAATAAAAAAGTAAAAATTCCTAACTATTCTTCCCTGTATTTCAGAATGGTTCTAAGACATTTTTCAAAGGACTAAACAGCATGCAAACTGTAAAAAGAAAACAAGGGGCCTGGATAATACATAAAATGAAGAATCAAACTAGATTAATTCAGCATAACGGTGGGTTCTGTTAGATTTGGGCCAGAAACAAAGTAGTAATAAACATATCTAATGTATGTATAGCACTCTAGAGTTTGCAAATACAGCTTGAAGGTCATATATCTTACTTGACCTTCATGGCAACCCAAACACTGGTTTGACAGACAAAGAAACGGACACTCAATAAGACTAATTTGTCTATGACACAGGGGTAGTGAGTGGTACATTAGAATTAGAATCCTAGTATACTGATAACATACCATACATATGCAGTATGTTAGTAGGAAAAGTATCATTTTCATTTCCTGGTAAAGAGCATGTCTTTTTAAAAGTCAACCATAAGATCTGTGGACATGGTTAAGCAATTTTCCAATTTCACTTACTGGTTTGATTTACTACATTTAACAGGTTAGTAATGAAAAGTCCTAGATCTGTCCTAGTCTGATACTCTCCTGATTACATTCGAGACCAGACGATTTCAGCAACTCTTGGCAGATAGTACATATCCATCATTAATATCCTCCCACTGTCTCAGCCAGTTTCACATTATGTTGTATCCTGTCTCCCCATACGTGTTCTCTCCTTCTTTCTCCATCATTTAGCTCAAAACCAAAAAAAAACCTTCAGTTATGATGCAATCTCCCAGTTAAAGGAGTTCTGCTCTCTGAGAGATTGTTACGATTTCCAAATAGTGAAACATGTCCAACCAACCAAAACTACCCCCCATCCCTGACCAGACAGCCCACTGTTTATTAGATGAAAGTGATAGAGCAGATGTTAACATCTTGTCTGAATTTGGGAGCAGCATTTAATTAAGTCATGGGATCTTTTAGAAAAGGTTGAAAGATGCAGAGAAGCTGGCATAGGTGCCCCGGAGTGGAAGCACCGGCTGCCAAACAGACTTTTATAAAAATAATTTCTCCCGGCTAGAAGGAAAAAGTAGAACCTTCCCGGGCTTTGTCTGGATTCAAAATATTACACTTACAACGAAAGAAAATAATTGAGAAGGAAAATACGCAGAAGCAGCATAATAAAGTAGATCACACAGATTCAGGTTCAAATCCTGATTTTGCTTTTAGTTGGTGACCTTGTGCACGATGGGTCATTGCTCTTGGTCTCAGTTTTTCTCATCTATGAAATGGGATCATAACGTCCCTCTAGTGTGGCAATTTTGTGAGGATCAAACAACTTAACATATACGAGAATATCTAGCATCTTCCTGGGATCCTGGAGTCACTTCATGTTATGAGCTGAATTGTGTCCCTTGTCAAAATTCACATGTTAAAGTCCTAACCCCCAGGATCTCAGAATGTGATTGTATTTGGAGATAGGGCGCTTTAAAGAGGTAATTAGGTTAAAATAAGGTCATTAGAAGTGAGCCCTCATTCAATACAACTGGGGTCCTTATAAGGAGAGGAAATCTGGACACACACACACACACACAGAGGGAAGACAATGTGAAGACACAAGGAGGAGACAGCCCTTCCAAGCCAAGGAGAGAGGTCTGGAGCGCACGCATCCTTCCTTCAGTGCCCACAGGTAAACCAATGTTGCCAACACTTAGGTCTTGAACTTCTATCCTCCAGGACTGTGAGAAAATTAATTTCCGTTGTTTTAAGCCACCCAGTCTGTGGTACTTTGTTAGAGCAGCAAACAAACACATTCTACAAATGTTAGTTTCCTTATGGTTACACAATTCTTCTTCTTCTTTTTTTTAATCTTTTAAAATGGGCAGTCTTGAACTGCTTTGCAGTTGGACATAAGGTAAATCATCTTGTTCTAAATTTAAAGGACAAGGGATGTTCGGATGTTCATGCACAAGAAAGAAAAAGGAAGCCTGAGATTCCAATCCATCTTAACTCGGGCACACTTCAACCCTTTCTTAGGAAAAGTACTGGTTGCCAAGCATCAGCTCATCGTACTTGTGTGAGATTTGGTTTTCTCTATTCAGCACCAACAAGCAGGGGGCAGTGTGACCACATGGGCAGAGAGTGGCCTCTGTGTGGCCCTTTCTCCCTGTTAGTCCCCAAATACAAGAGAAATACGCTGGAGGGGCGGGGGGCAGAGTTTAAATAAAATGGAAAATAGGACATCTAAACCTCCCTGTAAGAGAAGTTTATATTTTACAGCAATAAGCCTGGAAAATAAAGCTTTCTACAACATGGAAAACCAAAACCAAAGCAAAGCAAAGCAAACAAAAAACCCCCAACCATCATGTAGCCCAGTTCACTGGAAGCTACCTGAGAACCAAAGTTATCTTAATCATTTTTGCAAATCCAATGCCAAAAGCACAGTGCCAAGCACATATTAGGTGTCCAATAACTTGGTTTTTTATGAAAAGCATAAAGAAAACATTTTATTAATAAGTTCAAGTGAGAGTCAAATTTATACCCTAAAGACACGAATATGGATGTAAAATAGAATGAGTTTTATTAAGGTAAATTAAAACAAGTTAAACAGGGAACTAAAAAACAGTATTGAAAATTTCAGTCATTAATTGGTAAACAAATTTATTATAACAGATATACACCAAAGAGGGCAGCAAGTAAGTTGCTGGGAGAAACTGCCACCATTCTAAGCAAAGCACCAGAAAAAAAATGAATCCACGTGCATGCAAGTTTTACTGGGAGGTGGGAAGGAGAGGTGAACAATATGTCTTTTTAAACACTATTAATTCCACATGTCAATACACGGCAGAAAAGGAACGTCGATACCCAAAGCTATTCAAACCAAAGTAAAAAGTACCTCTGTCACTGAAACAAATGACATATATGGACACATATACTATCTGCACAAAGACTAGAGTACAGTGAGTAAGAGAGGTCTAAGAGTGGTAGGTGGGAACTTCTATATGAGATACAATTTCAGCTGGTTGGTCCAACTTTATACTGGGGGTATGGAGCAAGGGAGGGGGGATTCTGCTTCTGGAAGAAAAGGATAACACTCTAGGGACAGCCTTCTGATTCTCTTGCCTCATTTTTGCAAAAGTGGCTTCTCACAGTAAAGATGGGAACTAACCTAGTTATCCAACTTAGATTAACTGAGACTTGAAATAAGCATGAAATTGAAATTCCTTGCTAACGGTCAAAGGCAACTCAGCTTTCCATGGCTTGCATGTGAAAGCTTTCTTCTTTTCCCTGTAACCTGCTTTTCACTTTTTATTGCAGGTGCTGAACGCTAAAATGAAATATCATGGTTAGGGAAACCGCAGGCTTTGAAAGAAAGCTGATGGACTGAAAATGCATTCCCGTCTCTGGCTTTCCAGTTCACATCAAACCCCGGTGAAGATGTACAACAGATGAACAAAATCCAAAACGGTGCTGAGAATTAAAGAGGAACCATGGCCGACCAGAGGTTATGATAGATTGTAGGAAGACAGAAAGCAGATGGGATGGCAACGCTTATTAAGGAAAGTAGAGGCAGCTACAGCTTGAACTCAAACGAGCAGAAGGGTCATGACAGACATTCCTCCTACTGCAGGGAAGGAGATGAGTTGGGGCAGTTAGCCCTCATCCCGCCCTCTGCCTGGGGAATAAAGCTTTCTAAGGTGGTGCTGATGCTACAGAGTGAAGCTCACCTGAAAACCGAAGCTCACCAGTAACCATGCCCCATTTACATTCACAAAGTTCACAGTCTCACTGTTGGTGCTCTCATTTGGGGGCGGGGCCTACTCACCAGCAGAGGGGGATCCACACCAGCTCCCTACTCTAATCACCTGAACTGTCCAGTCATGAATACAGACAGCCCAAGATCACCAGACAGAAACAAGAAAAAGAAAAAACAAGCAACATAAAAAGAAGGGCCAAGATGTTTAAAAAAAAAAACTGAAAAATTGACTCAGCAAGAAACAAGATGATCCAGAAAACAGAATTTAAAAAAAAAAATCTCTGTTAGTATTCTAATGAGGTCAAAAAGATCTCATCCATTGAAGGAAAAGTGTTTTCTTGGAAATAAATATATGATTACCAAAATGAAAGTTTATTAGAAGGAAAGAAGAAGTAAACAAAATCCTTTCCTAAAATATAGAGCAAAAATCAGGTTTTTTTAAAGGTGAAAGTAGTTAAAGGACATGGAGGCTTAGTTCAAGAGGTCTTCTAGTGGAGTTCCAAGAGAGGAACAGAGAAAATTAATATGAAGGAAATAATAGAAGAAAAATGTTCAGAATCAAAGAGCCTTCAGATTAAACAGACATCTGAACATGAAGGTGAATTTTTAAAATCCTACCGCTAAACATAGTCTTAATATAAATTCTGGAGGTCTAAAATGAAGAGAAAATATAAAAATCTTCCAGATGGTGAAAAGAGTGACAAAAGGACATGAATTTTATTGGCATTTGTCTATGTATCAGTAACACTAGACGCCAGAAGGGAATGAAATGGTGCCCTTATAATTCACAAGGAAATAATTCTGAACCTAGAATTCTATGTCCGTTCAAGTTGCAAACAAGCTTGAGGACAAAGAATCAGAAAATTTACCTTCTAACACTCTTCCTTTAAAACTCACATGAGAGGGACTTCCCTGGTGGCCCAGTGGTTAAGAATCTGCCTTCCAAGGCAGGGGACACAGGGAACTAAGATCCCACATGCTGCAGGGCAACTAAGCCCGAGCACTCTGGAGCCCGTGTGCCACAGCAACTAAGACCCGATGCAGTGAAATAACTAAGTAAATAAATGTTTTTTTAAAAAATCACATGAGAATCTTCACAGTAATTCAAGAAAAGGGGAGAGATGGGAACCAAGAAACAGTATATCCAACCTAGGATTCTGTGAAAAGAAATCCAAGGATGCCATCTCTACAGCTTGGAAAGTATTAAAATAAAGCAGAAAGCCAAAAGATTCTCCTCCTAAAAAAATATCTCTGCAAGAAGAGCTGATTCATTTCAACAGAAGCTGATTCCATTCAATAGAAGGTATGAGGTAGAAGCTGGAAAGTCTTCATGATATAGTAAAGGAGGTGTACATGTTTCTTTTCTGAACCTATATTAAAAAGAGCTAATTGGAAAAATTCCAAGCCAAAAAAAAGACAAGACAATTATGGTCTAAATATGTAGCAAACTAAAATAAGGCATGCCGTTAATCTTATGGGAGTGTAGGAAAGGAAACCCACTTCACCTTGACACCTGGCCTCTCCAAGAGTTAAATGACATTAGCTTTCACTCTCAAGTTAAGTGATATAAATTCCTCTGAGTTTCTCTTCTCCTGAATTGTTTCTACCAAGAAGAATATTTCCACAATCTTACTTTATAACAGTTCTAAATTTTAGACCTATAGACAAAGCTTGGAAGACCTGATTCTAGTCCTGGAGCCAACTGAAAACGCTGTAACTCCTGTCCATGTAAAGATAATAATACAGCTGAAAGAAGTCAGGAGAGGGAAGAGAGGGTGATGCTGGGCCTCTCAATTCCTTTTCAGCCTAGTAGAGAATAAAGAGATACCACACACAAAAAATAGCCAAAACACATACATTTAAGTAATATTACCTGAAGTGAACATTTACTACTAACAAAACTCAGGAGGTGAGAGGTAAGATTTATGTAGGCTAGACTGTTCCTTTTTCATCACTCAGAGTCAAGTGATACTGTCAAAAATTTATAGGTCACTACTTACAAATTTATGGTTTAGAAATTTGAAGGAAACCACCAAAAAAATAGACATGGTTAAAAATTGCTAGTTCCAAGGACTGAGCTGAGAGAGACAGAAGATGTTTACTCTTCACTTAATACATTCTTGATCATTTCCATTTCTGGAATGTTTTCTTCTTTTAACAATGATTAAAAAAATAACAAAATGATGGCAATATTTTAAATAAATTTGTTAAAAATGTAAGGCCAATAAACAAAACCAATTAAATATAAACTTGGTATCTGCATTTCCCAACTCTGTAAACTGATTTCTTCTGGAACAGAGTGGAGGGTAATAAAAAATGTGGGCTTTGGAGTTGGATAGACTTGAATTTCAGGTTTAGGACGTACTAGTAAAGTGATCTTGGGCTTAATTTACCAAACTTTCCCAAGCCTCAATTTCATCTGTCACAAAACAGTGATAAAATTTAGCTTGAAGCATTGTTATGACAATTAAAAAAATATTGTATATTACAATGCAGTGATCAGATAATATATAATAAAACTTGAAATGATATAAAAGATATATTAAAATATGTGCCAAGCACATATTAAGCACTCAGCAAAGTTAGTTGTTATAATCATTAACCCCTCAGGTCGCTATCTTTGGGGTATATAGTTGGCAATTCAACTATAAAATCCAAGGTAATAAGAGCATTGAATTGCTAGGCAACTACAATAGAGACAATTACTAATTGGGTATCTTTTGTGCCTCCTTGGGCAGTGAGTCTCAAATTCAATACGCATAGGAATCACCTGGGGTTCTAGTTATAAGGGGACATTCTGATTCAGTGCATCTGGGATGGGGTCCAAGGACCTGCATTGCTAACGAGCTCTCACGGGATGTCAGCACTGTGTTCCAGGGACCACACTCTGAGTGGCAAGGCCCTAGATGATGGAATGGGCTGGCAAAGGTATTTCCAGATGTTCATATTACAGATCTATAAGGCTGAATTTTTTCTTCTTTAAACAAGATAACAATGAATCGATGTATCTTGCTCTTTTATGTTCAGGAATTACATTAGATAATAAATGCATACATGGGACTTCCTTGGTGGAGCAATGGTTAAGAATCCACCTGCCGATGCAGGGGACACAGGTTCGATCCCTGGTCTGGGAAGATCCCACATGCCACGGAGAAACTAAGCCTGTGTGCCACAACTATTGAGCCTGTGCTCTAGAGCCCACAAGCCACAATTACTGAAGCCCACACTCCCTAGGGCCTGCATGCCACAGCTGCTGAGCCGGTGTGCTGCAACTACTGAAGCCCCTGTGCCTAGAGCCCGTGCGCCACAACGAGAAGCCACCACAATGAGAAGCCCGCGCACCGCAACGAAGACCCAATGCAGCCAAAATAAATAAATAAATAATAAATTTTAAGAATAACTTAAAAAAAAATGCGTACAGAGTAATCTTCTGTAAAAGCTCAGTGTGTCCACCAGCTCTTGTCACTCTGTACTCCCCATGGACCTGCCCTTGGATTGGCTGATGCAGTCACCATGTGAATGGATTGACACTGCTTGACCACCTGTGAGAGGTCACATGCCAGTGATGGAACAATCTCTCGTGCTAATTTATTCTGGACCTCTGCTGCCTCTGATGATTGCACGTTAGAGTATTTTCACAAGTGTTATTACAGTAAATCTGACTCAACTAGAGCATCTGGGCTGACGTTTTAAGTATTTCATGTTTACAACCCCTTTGCAAAGGGATTTAACAACGTCCAAAAAGTAGATATGCACTTGCCCTTTGAACCATTTCCAGGTTCTCATTTCTAGGACTCTTCCCTGAGGCTACGCTTTTGTGAGAGACAGAATAATGGCGCCCCAAAGATGTCCCCATAACCTGTGAATATGTTAACCCTACTTGGCAGAAGGGACTTCACCAATGTGAGTAAATTAAGGATCTTGAGATAGGGAGATTATCCTGAATTAATTAGGTGGGTTCAATGTCATCCAAGGACCCTTAAAGTAGAAGAGAGATCAGGATAATGCAATGTTCTCCATCTACCATTGCTGGCTGTGAAAATGGAGGAAGGGAGACAGGAAGCAAGGAATGTAGGTGGTCTCTAGAAGCTAGAGAAGGCAAGGAAGGGCATACCCCCTAGAGTCTCCAGAAGGAACACAGCTCTGCTAACACCTTGGTTTCAGCCCAGTGTGACCGACTGCAGACTTCCGACCTCCAGAGCTGTAAGATAATAAATTTGTGTTGCTTTAAGCCATTAGGTTTGCTGTAATTTGTTACAGCAGTAATAGGAGACTAATACACCTTCCACAAATATGAAATAGCATAGGCAAAGGACATCACTGTGGTTCTATTTGTAACAGCTAAAGACTGGAAACGACCCAAATATCCATAATTAGAGACTAGTTGAACAAATACAGTGGCATCCTCTGCACCTGTAAACAAGAATGAGGAAGCTCTCTATACCTAATGTGAGCTGACCTTTAGGACATATTTTCAAGTAGGAAAAAACAAGATACAGCACACTACGGATTTTACCTTTCAAGTAGGAAAGAAAGAGAAATAAGAATATACATATGTTCCTTTTTCATAAAGAGAAACACTACAGGGTAGGCCAGAAATAAATTAATAAAAATAATTACTTATGGGTATGTGATGAAGAAGCTAGGGAAGGAAGCAAGATATCTCTGAGAATATATCTTTTATTTTTTTATTTTATTTTGTTTTTGAGAATATATCTTTTAGTATATTACTTTGACTTTTGGGCCAGGTAAGTGTTTTCCATATTCAAAATAAAAAATTATATTTAAAAATAATTTAAATTAAAATATTCATATTTAATTTTAATAGTTTTCTGCCTACAATTTACATTCTAAAACCTTCCCTAGACTTACTCCGCTGCTAATGGAATTCTATCCCAATGCAAAATAAATACTCAAATCGAGAAACTGTTTCCTGACACAACTGGCAAAATCACAGACTGCTGGTGGGTTAAGATTGACCATTTCTGCTGATTTTGCTGTTTGTTAAACCATATTCTGACGTTACGGACCTGACTGAGAGGCTATGGGACACGGTACACCACCTGCAAAGCAAATAGAGAAAACCAATTTCACAGAGCTAGCAACAGCGCCATCTGGTGGCAAAACCTAAAGCTATAACTTAAAATTGAAGTACAGATTCTTTTTGAAGTGGTGTGCTCTTTTATACTGAAATTATACTATATGTGGGGAAAAAAAGCAACCAGAAATGGCTGGTAGTAAGACCTTATTAACTCCTGTGTGAAACTGAGGTGATTCAATACACGATACTGATATATTACATTTAAAAATGCATTTAGGGGGCTTCCCTGGTGGCGCAGTGGTTGGGAGTCCGCCTGCCAATGCAGGGGACATGGGTTCGTGCCCCGGTCTGGGAAGATCCCACATGCCGTGGAGCGGCTGGGACCGTGAGCCATGGCCACTGAGCCTGCGCGTCCGGAGCCTGTGCTCCACAACGGGAGAGGCCACAACAGTGAGAGGCCCGCGTACCGAAAAAAAAAAAAAAAAAAAAAAAATGCATTTAGCTTGCACAAAATCCTTATTGAAACTCAAGCAACAAGAAGCAATTTTGAAAAAAATTATTTTAGTGTCAATTATAGACATGCCAAATCTATTTTCATAGTTTTTAAGATCGATGTTATAAAAATGCAGCCAGTTTCAGGTTAAAAAAACAAACAGCCAGGATGATTTACACAACTATTTCTGATTATCCGGGTTCCTAAAAGTGAGAGATAGAAACGACTACCACATCCCAGGAGGGTCTAAACTACTGAATAAAACACACCTTATTTGTTTTTCATTCTTCCTTTCCCAGGACAGGCCAGTGAATAAAATTATTTCCATGTTCAATTCTTATCAAAAACAGGAGATTTTCTCCTTCTTTTAAGATGACTGTTTACACATAAAATTACACTATCGAAGTGAGACAATTAAGCAATGTGGAGTAAACATAACTTTGCTTTAAAAATCTTAAAATAATTGTCATAAAAACACTATTTGGATAATTGCTTCAATCGCGCCAACAATCAAGTTGCTGTGAGATGAATCAATTCGATTCAAAAGAAATTTGTGGAGCACCTACTGTGTGCCCTGCCTGACCCTGATTCAGGTACTGGAAGGGCTAGTGGAGGTGCCTAAGAGCCAGGGAAGCTTCTGTAAAGTTCACTGGAGAGTTGGCAGTTAGTGGTGTGAAGGGCGGGGCTTGCGGCTGGAGAGGGCAGAAACAGACAGACGTGTAAGGCTGCGAGAACACAGAAAGGATGCTAATAAAAAGGGAGGAAGAAACGTTGGGATTGGGATTGACATATATACACCAACATGTATAAAACATAATAGGAACCTTCTGTATAAAAAACTAAAATTCAAAATAAAAAAGAAAGAAAAGTTGTGGGAATTCATGGGCAACTTTCTGATAAGCAAAAGCAGGGGTTGGCGTTATTTTACCTTACACTTTAGCTAACAGTACTAGTTGTAAGCGAGGCTACAGTTCAGGAATTACCATCCCTCCTGGCATCTGCTATCACCCTTGCTGCGGACTTGCTCATCACGTGCACGACACACAGAGGGCAGTTCACGGCGCCGGCTATGGTGATGGCTCTCAGCGTGGCTTCTGCCTCCACCGCTTCTGGGCGGCCCAGCTCATGGCCCTCAGGACCCGTTATCCCCAAAGCCAACATCTTCTTTGCTCCCTAGAAAAGGCAGCAGGAACATACACACCGGTGAGAAAGGTTTACTAACGACAACTCCTACAATTTTGTTGTGAAACGAATGCACTGCCAGGCTTTTATTTTAGATCTATTAGGTATAGGTGTGTGTGAATGTGTGCGGAGACAGTGTGTGTTTTGGGTAAAAATAATCTACTACTCTCAAAGCATATGTTAATTTTTCATATACATATTTCACAAATTATTTTGATTGAAAAGGTGACAAAGATATGAGGTCTGTTCTAATCACAGTCTTTGAAAAGTAGTGTCCATATTTAAGGCTTTTTATTGGTTCAGAACAAAATATAATAAAACAAAGTATTCTAGTCCCCCATATTATATCCTTGATGAAGCGACTCATGCGATTATGTAGTTAGTTCTATGTTTTACTGATTCATTCTCTTCATTGCCTTCTTCCCCGATCCACGGAGTGATATTAGACCAGTATTTCCTCTCCCTAAAAGGGTTATTCCTTCCTTACAAAACAGTCCAGAAGTCAAGACTCAGAGTGTCAAAATGACTCGCCTGGTGTCACACAGCTAGGACGCAGAAGAGTCCAGTTTAAACCTGGTGTGTTTGAGCTTACAGCTCACGTTTTCCTCTTATCAACCCCCCTGCCCACCGCCCACCCCCCATCCTGGCCACGGGGCCTCCATCTCACTGATTTAATGGGAACTGAGCCCAGGGAGACAGAAAGATCAGCTAATATAAAGGGTAAGAGACAGCTCTTTAAATCTTGCAGATGGTGTACCCTTTGGGCATTAATAACGGAATTAACATGAGAAATATCATCTAGATTCCTCCACAGCACATTTTAATACCCAGTTTCTGAAAAGAATGGGGCTTTAAACAGCTACCTAATGCACTGCTTTAGTCATCAGATTTCACCGATGTGGCATTTTGAACCAGCAGCTTGAGCTACCTAAAAAAAAAAAAATGCTGGGGACACAAAGAAAAATATTTGTGTTTTTAGAATAAACCTTGTCTGAGATCTAATAACTGATCTCAAAAAAGGGAACTCCTCATTCCAATACATATACCACCTGCAAAAAACTCGGAGCCGGACAGCAAGTAATTCAAGTCAAGCGTTTCCAAGCCACATAAAATTAGTTTCTGAATTTCCTTTCTTCCAATCCATTAAATGAATTTACCTACATGGGGCCAGTCGTCCTCACCTTAAGTTATGGCCATTTTCATTTCTGTGGAAGCTCTGGAAGGCAGTTACTTACCTCTGCAATTAGGTCTCCATTTTCTGCATGAACTTCAGCAATTGCTCCAATTTCCTTGCACCAAGAGAAGACCTTGTACAGCTCCACATCTCTCAGCATGTACAGATCTTTATAGGCCATAAACATCTTGAAGGAGTTCACACCTTTATCTTGGGTAAGGATTTTCATTTCTTCTTTAACCTAAAAGGGCACAAAACCCACAGCAGAATGTTACTCTTTAATTTAAAGATAATATCAGCATTCTCCAAATTCTTGCATTCATAAGAAAGTGAAGTAAAATAAGGACATCAGTTGGACTCCAGAAAAATGTAATGAAGGTCTTGATCTTTCCCCTAGGTTAGACCTCATTTCATCAATGAATTGCTGTTGTTACGATACTTTTATTTTTAAAAATTATTTATTTATTTTGGCTGCTCTGGGTCTTAGTTGCAGCAGGCGGGATCTTTAGTTGCGGCATGTGGGATCTAGTTCCCTGACCAGGGATCGAACCCAGGCCCCCTGCATTGGGAGTGCAGAGTCTTAGCCATTGGACCACCAGGGAAGTAAGTCCCTACAATACTTTTAAATCATGAAAGAGTTAACAGTATTTCCCCCAAATACTTCACTGTTATACTTTACGAAATTCTCAGCATCTATCTCCTGATGAGAAGAAATTATTCTAGAACATGAAAACGAAGCCACTGGCAGCAAGAGAGGCAATTGTGTCTCTAGAAGGAATCAGAGCTAATGTGAAGTAAGGGTTTGGGGTCAAATCTGAAACCTACAGGATGAGTTCAGAGATGCAGGTAGTGGAAGATGCAGACTGAGCCACTGGCAGCTCCTGGGAGTTGAGTGACTCTGGACCTGTCAGAAGCCTCAGGAGCCTTCTGGGTTGCCAACTAAAAGGTTCTGATCACCGATTCCAATGTGTGGAGGTGGGGAGGTTCCCCACCCTCACCAAGTGGCTCTCCAGACACCAGCTGAGGGGTATCCTACAATTAAACTCAATTTTCACACTATCTACCTGCAGGTAGACAGGTAGACTGCACTGTGTTCCACAAGTTAAGGGTTCAGTGCTATGGGGTGTCCAGGTTGTCACCTGCACTTCTGACCAACTGGCTATAAGTGAGAGCTTCCCACAACCCCCTCCTTGGATTCAATTAATTTGCTAAAGCGGTTCACAGAACTCAGAGAAACATTTTACTTACTGGATCACCAGCTTATGATAAAAGGATACAATAAGGGATATAGATGAACATCTGGATGGAAGAGGTATGTCCTAGGGCAAGGAATGGGGAAAGCACACGGGGCTTGAATGCCCTCTCTGAGAGCGCCACTCTCCCCAAATCTCCAATCGGTCAGCATCCTGGAAGCTCTCCAAATCCTATCCTTTTAGGTTGTGGCGGAGGCTCAATTACACAGTCATGATTGATTAAAGCATTGGCCACTGGCAACTGATCCAGCCTCCAGCCCCTCTCCCCTCCCCTCCAGGTCAGCTGGGTGGGACTGAAATTTTCAACCCTCTAATAATACAGTTGGCTCCTGGGGTAATCAGTCCCCATCTTTAGGTGGGGTCTAAAAATCACCTCTTTACCATAATAAAAGACACCTTTGTTGCTCTCATCACTTAGGAAATTCCAAGGGTTTTAGGAGCTCTGTGCCAGAAATGGGGACGGAGACCAGATATGCATTTCTTATTATAAATCGCAACGTCACGCCAACCGTAAGGGACAAGTTAAGATCAAAACTAGCTTAGTAATTGCCCTTGCAGGTCCAATTCTAGTTTCAACAAAGACTAAAAACTTCAAAGGAAAAGTCAGAAGACGATCAAATAAAATTGCTTGAATTTCTACATGTTAAAACACACACACACACACACACATACATATATATAACATAAAATATAAAACAAAAATATACGACAAAACATAAAAATATATAACAGACATAGGATTATAGCTCTTAGTTAATAAAAAATTTAAAAAGAGTTATTGCTGTTTCTACTTGATAAGAAAAACCCTAACATTCTAGGTAAAAAAATGTTACAGTTCAAACAGTAAATACAAATGACTAATAAACATGGAAAAAATGTTAACTTTCCTACTGATTAAAAAGTATAAAATAGGGACTTCCCTGGTGGCACAGTGGTTAGGAATCTACCTGCCAATGCGGGGGACATGGGTTCGATCCAGGAAGATCCCACATGCCACGGAGCAACTAAGCCCGTGCGCCACAACTGCTGAGCCTGTGCTCTAGAGCCCACGAGCCACAAATACTGAGCCTGCGAGCCACAACTACCGAGCCTGCGAGCCACAACTACCGAAGCCCACGTGCCTAGAGTCTGTGCTCCACAACAGGAGAAGCCACTGCAATGAGAAGCCCACACACAGCAATGAAGAGTAGCCCCCGCTCACCAGGAAGTAGAGAAAGCCCGCGTGTAGCAACAAAGACCCAATGCAACCATAAATAAACAAATAAATTTATTAAAATAAAAGTACAAAATAAAACAACGCAATTTTCCCCTACTGAATCAGCAAAGTTTTAAAAATGACAATATCACATGTTAAGTTACTCACTTCCACCACTATTTATTCCTTTACTAATTTTCCTGACTTTCCTCCATGGCGCTTTATCACCTGGCATATAATATAGTTACTCGTTGATGGCCTGCCTCCTCCTCTAGAATTTCCAACCCGTAAGAGCAGGGCCTTTGTACAGTTTGTCCATTGCTATATCCTAGAATAGTGCCTGGTCCATAGTGGCCACTCAGTAGCTTTTTGTTGGATGAATGAATGCATGAAAAGAAACGGCAAACACCAAAATGCTGAGAATGGCATCACTGAAATGATGGAATGGGTTCCAAGATCCATTCAGTGACGACAGTAAGGGCGGGACTTGCGATAGTGTACCTCATTTTTTTAAGCTTCTTTATAAGTTCATATTTTCTACCATGAGTCTATTATTTTTATAGTCAGAAAAAAATTGCTTTAAACGTTGTTGGAATATTCACACGATGCGGTTCCCAAAGGGAGTTATGATCTGCATGGCTCAGATGAAATACCTATTACTCCCTGAGTAGAAGAGCCTTTCTGAAGGTGGCCTCGTTAAACATCCCTGTCATCCACATCCATATCCATGGCTAAGTCTCACTACACTGTATTGCTCTCGCACCATCAGTATCACCTGGGAGCTTGTTAGAAATGCAGAATCTCAGGCCCTGCCCCAGACCTACTGCGATGGGTTCACTGTGTCCCCCCCCAGATTCATATGTTGAAGTCCTAACCCCCAGTACCAAATGTGACCTCGCTTGTGTAAAAAATTAATAAATAGAAACCTCAATTAAGCGGATGTCGGGAGACCAGAAGGGGGAGCTCTCACACCTGCATGTCAACACAGAAGAAAAAAAAAAAGACTCCTTTCTTGGCAAGGACTCAGCCAATGAAACGTCACGGACTCTTTGTTTACTACAGCCCCCCCCCCCCCCCCCCCCCCCCCCCCCCCCCCCCGCCTTCCTTTCCCCCTCGAGGAAAGCCTGCTCCTTCCCTTGCCCTGCGGGGACTTGCACGTGGCTCGCCAAGCTTGCAGACCCTGAACTGCAATTCTCTGCTGATCCCAAATAAACCCATCTTTGCTGGAGAAATACCCAGCAGTCTATTTGTTTCAGGTCAACATTTGGAAATAGGGGCATTGCAGATGTAATTAAGATGAAGTCAGCAGGGTGGACCATAATCCAGTAAGATTGGTGTCTTTGTTAAAAGGGGAAATTTAGACACAGACACACACAGACACACACACACAGACACACACACAGAGAACATCATGTAAAGATGATGGCAGAAATTCAGGTGATGCTCCTTCAAATCAAAGAATACCAGACATTGTCAGGAAACCACCAGAAGCTGGTGAGAGGCATGAAAGAGATTCTTCCTTACAGCCCTCAGAAGGAATCAACACTGCCAACACCTTGATCTCAGACTTTTAGCCTCCGGAACTGTGAGACAGTACACTTCTGTTGTTTCAGCCACCCAGTTTGTAGTTCTTTGTTGCAGTAGCCCTAGCAAACTAATACACTTACTGAACATAATCTGTGTTTTAACAATATTCACCAGGTAATCATTTGCATATTAAAGTGTGAGGAACACTGGTAAAGGCAAACATCTTCACCTTTGCTCTATCTTATAAAACAAGAGAGGGAGGAAAGGAGGAAGGGAGAAGGGAAAGGAGGAAGGGAGATAGAGAGGAAGGATGGGAGGGAGGGAGGGAGGAAAGAAGGAAGGTAGGAAGGTAGGAAGACCCTAAAAGCACGAAAGAGATCAGATGCCTCATTTAGAATGGCGTTTCTGGGGAAAAATTAACTTTTTTTCTCTGGACTATAAACCTTGCTATTACGTTTGCTGAACTATCTGTTAAAGACTGATTACTTGTTTTATATTAACTTGGTGTCTACAGTCCAAATTTTGGGAGGAAGGAGGGACATAAGTTACATGGTAACTTCAAATAAAGTCATCCCATGAGCCCTTTCTGGCAAAACGAGTTCTGAATTAAGTTCAATGTGGAAAAACATGTTATTGTTTTAAACCACAAGTCAAAGTTCCTTCCAAAGTACACATACAAGTTTTCACGGGAAAGAAAATAAACATATTTTAACATCTCTCAAAACTGTCTTTTCTGTCTGAATCATGTTATCATGTCTGCCATGACCTAAATCATTAGCAGATACGGAAGGCTGTGTAAGCTCTGTTTTGAAATGCTTTGACCAGGTGTTGATGTTAGCAGAGCACCAGGTTAGTGCACAGCTAGGAGAAGGCCTTGAACACATTCCCAGTCTGTCCCTTCCTTGGTTTTTTCCCAGATATTAAAAACATTTGTAAGTAAAGTTTCGATCTGCGGGAAAACACTGCTTAAAAGTGTCCTGTATTGTTAAGCTGAGAAGTCCAGTACTTAAAAAAATTACATTTAAAGTATTTACAATTCATGAATTAAATATTAGGAAAGTCTTTTGCGAATGAGTATAAGGGATTTATCCTACCACTTTCATACACCTTAAATTTTTTTTTAGTTTTCTAAGTTGATAATACCTCACATGACTCAAAATTCAAACGGTACAAAAGAGTATGCAGTGAAAAGTCTTCCCTCCAACTCTGAGTTCCAGGAAGCCACCAACATCACCAGTTTCTTACGTTTTGACATTGCCTGTTCCTTGACCTTTGCACAGAACAAGGACTAAAGGACTAAATGGAAGAAACTGGACCCCCCAGTGGTTCACCTGCTCGCTCCACCATGTCACTGCCACATGAAGGCTGTAGTCACAGCAGACTTTGGGATCAGCCCAGCTTCGCCAGGTCTCGAAGGCCTCGATGAGGGAGTGGCCTTTGTGAGGAATGGCAAAATCAATGATCATGGTGGTGCCTCCTGCCAGGGCAGCCTGGAATCACAAAAGAGTTTCAACAGGTTAGCCATCAGTTTTCTAGCTGAGTCATTTATCCCCTTGAACAACATGCATTTGCAAGCACTTGGGCAAACTCGATGGGTCCAGGAAATTGCACAAAGATGCTGCCTGTTTAAAAGATCTAGAAAGACATGAATAGATGTTCCATACATTAAAGTTTGAAGTATTAAAAGAGCTGGAATTGCTTCTGCAAAAAGAATGACAAGTCTGATGAAATGAAAACGGCTTTGACCAAAGAAAATAGCAAAGGCTGTAAAGTAAAACCAAAATGGAAAAACGGAGAAGATTCAAACATTTTTCTTCTCAAGAAAACATCATTGTACAATCCACTTCATTAGAATCAATCTTGGTGAACTGTACCTCTAACTACACTGTGTTCCACACAGAATCCTGGGAGACTCACGTGATTCCCACCTGACCTTCATTCCCCACAACCAACTGGTGACTCCTTAATCTTTCCTTAATTCTCAACTGTCCCCTCTAATCCATCTCCGATGCTCTGGTCTTAATGTCACCCCTCAGCTTGATCTTTATGTCCCCAGTTTTGCTCTTACTTCCTCCAATGCAAACCCCTTTTTGCAATTAGCGGGAAATTCCGAAGCACAGATGTGACCCCTTGACTCCAAGACTTAAAACTGAATGCTTCTCACTGCCTCTGGAATAGCACTGGATCTTTTTAACATGATCTACAAGGCCTTGCACGATCTGCCTCGAAGCTTCTATTTCCCTGGCATATTACACTACGTTACATTACAACTGGATTAAAAACTATTAAGTTATTAAATCATGTCTTTGACTAATTACTGACTTTGATTTTATTTAATCTAAGATTAAAAGATGGTTAAATGTGTTTTTAACTGCTGTGTTCAGACAATGTAGGTGAAAAAAAAAAAAAACATAGGGAGGGATATACTTGTGCACTGGTTAAGGGCACCGACCAAAGAGGCTTATTGGTTCCAGGGCACAGCTCAGATTCAGCACTTGTCAGCTATGGTACTCTGAGCAATTCCTTAACCGCTTCCTTCCCTCCTTCCTTCCTTCCTTCCATCCTTCCTCCTTCCCTTCCTTCCTTAATTCGTTCCTTCCTTCTTTCCTTGTACAGTATTGTTCTGTACATTCTGCACATTTGATCCCCAGAACTTATTCATCTTATAACTGGAAGGCTGTGTCCTTTGATCAACAGCTCCCCATTCCCCCCATGCGCCCCGTCCCCAGCCCCTGGCAACCACCGTTCTACTCTTGGTTTCTCTGAGTCTGGCTTTTTTAGATTCCACATATAAGTGAGATCATATAATATCTGTGTTTCTCTGTCTGACTTATTTCACTTAGCACAATGTCCTCAAGGTCCATCCACTTTGTCACAAGTGGCAGGACTTCCCTCCTTCTGGATAATATTCCAGTGTAGACATACACCATATTTCCTTTATCCACTCATTCATAGATGGACACGTTAACTTATCTATATCTAGACTATTGTGAATAATCCTGCAATGAACATCCAAGTGTAGACAGCAATTTCTTAACCTCTGTGTGCCTTTGATTCCTAACCTGTAAAGTGAGGACAGTAATTGTACCTGAACCATAGGGTTGCTGGGAGGATTAAATTGGGGTGACGTATATAAAGTGCTTAATACCGTGTCTGACTCATGGTAAGTGCTTCATAAGCTTCAGTCCACAAGGAGTGATGAGCCTTTGCACCACTGCTTTAGAATCAGGCACTTCCCCACTTTTCATACATTGACTCATCCCACCACCAGAAACATGGTCATGTTACAACAAAGAAGGGAGTGCCACCAGCTTCCCTCCCAGGTCTGCACCCCTGTCACCCTCCCCCCCCACTCACAGCCCCCCAGACATGCCGAGCGCTCCCAAGGTCCCAGCTGCTACATTAGCTCCATTCTACCTCCTTGTTCTTGCTTACTTCAATGGATTTTTATTTTTCCTTAAGTCACTTGGTCCCACTCCAACTCTTTTTGCTCTCAAAAATCTCACTATTTATACAGGATCCTGTACCTTATCTTTAGATAACAATTGCCTTATGCATGGCAAAACAATACATATTTGCATTTCTTAAGAAATCCCTATTGGTATAATGACAATTCCAGAAAAAATTCCTTAGGCTCTATATTTTTATTTGAATGCAGATTAACTTTCTCACTTTCTTCCTTCTAAAATGTCTTCTCACAGATATCCCTTGAGGCTGAAGGGCATTTTTCTAATAGAAAGTGCTGTTAATTAAAGTGTTGGAAGAAAGTACTTTTTTAGTGTCTACTGAACTAGAAAATCAAGCTTAAAGAGCAATTCTTTCCATATTAAATGTCTATCACATGCAGGATGTGGGGAAACTAAATACAGTGCTGGTGGAAATATAAATAAAATGATGCAGCCACTGTGGAAAATAGTTTGGCAGTTCCTCGTAGAGTTACCATATGACCCATCAATTCCACTCCTAAGTATATACCCAAAAGAAATGAAAACGTGTCCACACAAAAACTTGTACACAAATATTCAGAGCAGCATTATCCATAATAATCAAAAAGTGGAAACAACCCAAATGCCCATCTACTGATGAATGGATAAACAAAATGTGGTATATTCATACAATGGAGTATTATTTGGCCATAACAAGGAATGAGGTTCTGATGCACTTGCTACAACTTGGATGAACCTTGAAAACATGATGCTAAGTGAAAGAATCCAGTCACAAAAGATCACATATCATATGATTCCATTTATATGAAATGTCCAGAAGAGATAAATCCATAGAGACAGTAAGCAGAATAGTGGTTGCCCGGAGCCAGGGGGCTTGGGGAAAGTTGGGGTGCTATCTAAAGGGTATGGGCTTCTTTCTGGGGAGATAAAAATGTTCCAAAATTGATTGTGGTGATGGTTGCACAGCTCTGTGAACATACGAAAGAACGTTAAACTGTACACTCTAAATGGCTAACTGGTATTGTATATCAATTACATCTTAATAAAATTATTACCAAAAAACTGTCTACCCAAGTAAGCCATTACAGGGAGTAAGTGGGCTGTTACACACAATGCAATGAACAGTCTTCCCTCCAATTCTGACTTCCAGGAAGCAACCAACATCACCAGTTTCTTGTGTTTTGACACTGCCCATTTCTTGATCTGCCCACTTCTTGATCTTGTACAGAGCAAGGACTAAGGGACTAAACGGAAGAAACTGGACCCCCCAGTGGTTCACCTGGTCACTCCACCATGTGACACACACAAATAATCAGACCGTCTAGAGGGGGAGACAGAAACAGGCACAAACAACTACAATAAAATAATCAGATGGTAATAATAGGTAGCAAGTACACTTCCATAGAAAATGTGGTATAGGAATTGCTAAAGGGAAGTTAAAATTGCTAAGCTCCCTAGAAGAGGAAATGACTGCTGAGAATTCAGAGGAAGCGGGGATTTGAATTAGCATTAGGACATAAATGTGCAGTTGCCAGTAAGGATAATAGTATCTAACTTGTAGTGAGTGCTTATTATGCGTCAGGAACTATTCTGATGTTCTAAGTGCTTTCACCATCTCATGAGCTCTGCAGCAGGTCGTACTGTTAACTCCTTTTTAGAGTTGAGGAAACTGAGGGCAGCACCGTGAAATAACTCCCCACATCTCACGGCTAGATAATAACAAAGGCAAGACTGGACCCAGGTCATTGGGCTCCAGAGCCAGTGCTTTCAGTAACAGTTGACAGTAGGGGGGAAACTCTGAGAAAAGGGTCCGTGAGGAAGCATCAGCAGAAAAGTGGTAAAGGGCAGAACGTACACGCAAAAGAGAAACAGACTCACAGGTAGCGAACACAAACTTGTGGTTATCAAAGGAGAGAAGGAAGACAGGGAGGGACAAATTAGAAGTATGGGATTAAGAGATACAAACAACTATGTACAGAACAGATAAGCAACAAGGATATACTGTACAGCCCAGGGAATTATACCCATTATCTTTTAATAGCCTATAATGGAGTATAATCTGCAAAAACACTGACTCACTGTGCTGTACACCTGAAACCAACGTACTACCGTAAACCAACTGTTCTTTAAAAACAGATGACTGGGATGGGTGAAGCAATGGTTCCCAGAAGAAGGCAAGGCAGTGGCTGGCTGTCTGCGGGGGTGACGGGAGTCCAGGAGCTGGTTTTGACTGGAGTGACTGAGAGGTGGCAGATGAGGGGCCGGAGGAGGGCAGCCGATCTGGTCTTTGGAGGGAGCATGAATTCTGTGGAGAGCAGCCTGAGCGTGAGGTGCTCGGGCACATGTCCACTCTGTGTGTTTACAGAGGAACGCAGCCCTGATGCTGAAGAGCACTCAAACGCAGGAGAAGGACGTGGTAGTCACCTTGCAGAGGACGCCAGAGGGGTCCCAAGGTCAGGGGAAATAACCAGAGAGAGAGAAGCCACGGCGACATGCTCCAGACCATACCAACCCTTAGCAAGAAAACAAAACAGGTCTGAGCCACTGGCTGTTTCTGGGTGGAGTGACTACAGATCCTTTTAATTTTCCTCTAGTTACATTTTCTCTTCAATAGTTGCTACATTTTCTATAACAAAGCCTAACTTTCCAAAGAAGAAAAAATAAAGATTTTACATATATGTGATACAAACCCAGGTATGCATGTATATGCCATATAAATTAAGTAGCTCAACTTCGATGGGCCTCTTATGAGACTGAAGATGTGATGGTCAAATGGCCACTTTTTTTTTTTTTAACTACAGCAAATTGAAATTCCTGGGGCTATCATTTAAAAGCCCATAAATAAGGATTTATCCCAGATGCTCTATCTCCCTAATGAACAGAAAAGGAGCAGCCACTTGTCTTCTTTGGTTTCTTCTCGTTCTGTTTCTCCTCCCTAATTTCCTCCTTCTTCTCACCCTCAAAACAGGAACAGATCTAGAAAAACTATAGTACCTGGGACAGGATAGCCTGGGCCAATCCTAGGCAGTGGATTGATAACGGAACCTGTCTTTTTCCAAACCCCTGGGGCTTTATCCATCCACCTGCCGCAGGGATCCTGGCTGCTACCCTGGGACCTGGCAAACAGTGGCCGGGCACTGTCAGCGCCCCAGCCTCCTTTGAACCTCTTTCTTCCTCCTGCCTCTTCGGTTCTCTCTGGTTACCCAGGGTCCCTTGGCTGCCCAAAGTTATCTCAAACCCCTGACTATTATTTCAAGGTCTGAAATGTTCCCTTCTTTCCACTGGATCCAGGGAGCCACGTGCCAGAGCTGCAGTTCTGTAATCCCAATTAGAGGGGGCACCAGGAGGTTTGTGAAGGAGACCTGCCCCTCCCGGGAAGTATCTGCCTCTTGAAAGAAGAGCTTGTTCAAATGCCCAGTCCTGGGTTAAGCATCTTACACACATTAGCTCATTGAATGAAGCCTTGCTATGGTCCTGAGAGGTAGAAATTGCTTTTCTTGTTTTACAGTTGAGGATACTGAGGCTCAGAGAGGTCAGATGCCTCTCCAGGGTCACGCAGCTGGTGAATTCTCACTGGGAACATGGAGGAGGACACCGCTTTGAGCAGGAGCTCTTACATTCAGCCTACTCTGGGCCTCAGCCCTAGGCAGGCCATTCCCCCTTATCCATCTTCCATTTAGCGTGATCTGACTTCCAGCCTGTCGCCCCGGGTCATCAGTGGATCACTACTTGGAGAAAGGCATAGGATGGTAAAATGAACCAAGCGTTTAGGAAACCCAAAGCCCTACCAAGACAAAACAAGTCCCATCAAATTATAAATTGTAAATTCACAAATGAGACGCAACTTTATTAAGCTCACGTGATGTTCATCACTGCGACAACTGCCGTTGGAATAATGCGCCCCTGAAAGAGTTATGACAAGGAAAGGCCCATGTTAGTGCTTCTTGGCCTTCACACACTTGTTAGCCATGGGATAATTAACTTCATCCAGCAAACCAACTCAGCTGAACGTCTCATTCCTAGCCCACCTTGGATATTTTCAGTATTCACTGAATTGCTTTTGACATCAGATGCTTCTAGATGCACTTCACTAAATGTTCACCAGGGTCAACGTTTGAAGAATGAAGAGAGCTTGCGGGAGGGGGAACCAGTAAAGGGTGAACATTTCTTTCATATTCTTATACAAAACCTAATTGTTTCCTTTGTATTTGTTGCCGATTGACTTCTCCTTTGTCAGTCAGCTGAACAAAATGCCTTTGCCTTTTCTAATCTTGGCTCGTAAATCAGTTCTTTCGGCTCCTAATTACTTTGGCTGTTCTCCCTTGAAAATCTTCCAATCTGTCTAAAACCTTCTCTTGAGGGGAAAAGAGCATGTGCTGTCTTAGGTGGAAACATGATAGACCATAAATTGGGAGAAACTCTTAACCAAAAGTGGGGTCATAAAATGACAGAACACAGGATTTTATTTAAGACTGTATTAGGTTGTAAGTCATTATTGAAAGCATCCCAAAGATTTTCTTTCCTTTTATGGTGTCACTGAATTTTCATTTCTAAGCTCATCCTAGAACAAGTAACTTTGTTTCACTAAAATTTATCAGAGGACCTGCTCGACCCAAATAAAACAAAAAGAAACCCAGCAGTACATTTGAGCCTTAGGAAGAAAAACACCTGGCTGAATTTTCAGATTTCTCATAGTCACTGAGACTTATGAAAACAAACTTCGTGATCCCAGTTTACGTTCCAACTCTAGAAGCATATCCAGCTTTGTAAAGATGTCCTCCACGGTGCCTCTCCACACTCCTTGCCTCCCCAAATGTGAAACATTAATCACACCGTCACCCATCCCACTGTGCAAACCACAGACTCAAGAGGCACCCTTGACGTCTACCTGTTCCCTTCCCTACATCCCCAAATCCAATCCATCAGCAACCTATCCCCTCCCCTACACACTCCATGAGTCTCCATACTTCCTGCATCTGCACCTCCGTTGCCCTGTGCCACCCTCATCTTCTGACTAGACTAGACCTGCTAGTCTGGGCCACTTCCAATCTGTTATTGACTTCCCTCTGCTCTCAGGATGAAGAAAACAATTATTACACAGCCCATAAAGCCCTGCACGATCTGAGTTCCTTTCCACCTCAGAGAGACAAGTCACCCATACTCTTCTCTCCCTGTCCCCTCTCTACCTAGTCCAGTGACTCTTAACCGTGGCTGCACACTGGCATGGTCTAGGGAACTTTTATCCTGTCCCCCAGAGATGCTGATTCAGCTGATGTAGTTTCATCTCCATGTGCCCTGTGCCTGTTACAGTGCCTGGTACATAAATACCCTTTAAATGTTTAAGGAAGAAAGGAAGAGAGACCAATGAATTTCTCCCAGAAATTATGAGATGGAAGAATTAAGATGGTTCACTTTTCCAACAGCAAAGTGGGAAAGCTGCGCAAGTTGCATATTCACGTGAGATTTCGTTTCTCAAAAAGATTGCTAGCCCCGGCTGTGTGGTTTCTGAAATCCTTCTATGAAAATGTTACTGTAGAATGTAGACTCTGAGCACACTTGAAAGCTGAACGCTCAGTTTTGTCCCAAGCCCGTTACCTAATCAGCGTTAACCAGGACTTTTAACAAAACAGAATTATAGTCTATTTCTATATCTATGCCTCCAATAATTTCCTGTTTTTAAGAAAAGACTATGGTTTGTTTTATTTTAAGCTTTTACGTGTGAACAGATCCTCAGGGCTCAGGAACTCATGACTATCACTATAACGTGAAATTCCTCTATTAGATGCGATGAAACATAACAGAAAAACTGCAGTGTCCTCCCTCAACTGTTAAGTGACATCTGAATAAAAGCACAAGACGGTGTTGAGGAGAAGGCTCTGGGGAGTGGCAGAGGCTCACTTATTGGAAATGCAGCCCAGCGATGCCAGCAATTAGGAATGGTGACCAAGCACAAGGGAAAAAGCCAGGTCAAAACCTGTTCACTCAAAAATAGTCACAAATTGTCCAAGTTAAGTCTACAAGTCCAGAAGTCCACTGTATATAATTTATTATTAAAGCCAAGATAAATTAGAACCCCATATACCTCCAGTCTGTCTGCCATTGCAAGCAAAGACCACAGTTTGCATCTCTATAACCCCAACCATAATGCCTGGCACGTAGTGGGTTTCCAAGAACTATTTGTTGACTGAATTCATGGAACGTAACTATCAACTTGAAAATTCCTTGGCTTAAGGTTATTCCATATTAGATGGCAGTGACAAGGTCCAGAATGTACCACTGTGGCATAAAAATCATTCTGAGCTGCAGGCATTTGAGAATGGGCTTTTTTTCCTGAACTCCCTTACCTGCCTAAAAGCAGAGCTTTTCGAAAGAACTGAATTGTCATAAATGCCTTTCCAGGAAGATGACTCTTACCACCTGAGACTTGAAGCCTGCACTGCACCTAAATAGACCTCGTCATGAACTATCGTATCTCCAGCTACTCCCCTAAGAACCCACTGGTCTTTCCTAAAAGTCATTTGTTTTTCCATAAGTGCCCTTCTTCCCCTCCCCTTCCCTTGTTAAGGTGATATAGAAGTCCCAAATTCTAATCGCCTCCTTGAAGCACATTTTTCTGTGAACTTGCACTGAATGTACATGAATTTTAAAAATCTATGTTTTCTCTTGTGAATCTGTCTTTTGTCAGTTTAATTTGTGGGCCCCCAAAAACTAAACATAAGAGGTTAGAGGGAAAAAAAAAAAAAAAAGAGGTCAGAGGAAAAATTTTTCTTTCCCGACAGCAACGTCAAGGAAACCTTGAATCCTGACTACCTCTGTCAGACACTGAAGGCATGCAGTCCAGATAAATGAGGGAGAAAACAAGCAGTGGAAGTGGAAAGCATGCAAAACTCAAGTATGAAAACTGAAAGAAGGCAAGTCCCAGATTCTGTAAAATTCAGTGAAAGGATTCCTAACCCACGATACCTTCAATAGGGCCAAAGCCCTATTTAATATCAAGTGGTTTCACATTAATCTTTGAAATGGTTTTATTTTCTTCCTCTGATTAGTGCAAAGATTAACTTTGTAATCAGTAAATAGCCACTGAAGGAAATCACAAAATTATACACTCTTACAGCTGGAACATGGAACTTATTAACATAAGAATGTTCAAAGCTCAGCCTTACAAGCAATTAAAGAAATGCTTGCTTAAAAACATTAAGAAATTCTACGTTTTCCCTATTAAATTTGCATAGATTTTTAAAAAGTCAATATCCACAATCAGCTAGGATGCAGTGAGATGGGAATTAGGATGTATTGCTGGGAGGGGGGCATAAATTGAAGGGCAATCTGGATGTATTTGTTAGACTCCTTTGGGATGGATCTAACACTCACCGCCCAGGCATTTCACCCTGAGGGATGATTTCTAGTCAATCGTGAGGAATCTGAGTGATGAATTACGTCACAACATTGTTATGCACAAGCCAAAAAAGCTGGAAGCCACCAAAATGTCCAACACAAACAAGATGAGAGTGGAGCTGTTAACAGTTGGGGAAACAGAGGATGAAAAATGGGTCGGGCACTTGAAGAGAAGGATAAACTTGGGCACTTGAAGTTTGAGGCGCCTGTGGGACATTCATTGTCAGATGGGCAGAAATGGAAGCCTGATGTGGAAGAGATACAAGACCAGAGAGAAAGATCTGGGACTCAGCCTCGGAGAAGTCAACAGGCCACAGAAATCACGTTCTCTGACAGCAGTGAAGGCCGTGGGGGAAAGGTTTAACGAACAAGGCTGATTCCAAAGTGTATGCACCGTTTAGTAGAAGGAAAAATGTTTATACGTGCCCCCAAAAAGAAAAATCTGAAAGGAAAATGTTAAAAGCAAAATGTTGAAATTATAGATGATTTAGATATTATTTTTCTTTATATTCTTCTGTATTTTCCTTTTTTTTAAAAAAAAAGCAGTGTCTTCATTCAACTATGTGTGATAAGTGAATATAATGCTCCAGCATTTTCCTGAATGATAAATATATGTATTTTTCATTATTTAAAAAAAGAATTTAACCCGAGATGTTCTAACTATTGCCTTGTTTTACAGATATGGAAATGCTGACAACACCAGTAGAGGAAGTGACTTGCCCAAGGTCATGCAGTCAGCATGCACAGCTTCTGAAAACCATCCTGGAGCTCCAGCAAGAAACGGAAAAACGGATTTGGTTTGTAACCAAGCTCTCTGAATCACAGCTCTTCTACCAGGTGAGGAAGCTCTATAAATACAACCATAAATATGTGCTTAATCCTATACCTTCCACTGCCTTATTATAAGTCATCACCTCCATGGCATTTTACCAAAATGTTCAAGAGCAAAGTATAATTTTCTCTCTTGATAATTTTGAGGACTTTTTGTCCTTCACAAAAAAAGTGTTCTGCATTTTCTCAATTAGAAAAAAAAAAAAAAATCCTTTTGCCAGCTACTGATGCTGTCAGGTTTTTAATGTGAGTCCACCCACTCCAAGCTCTATCTATGTCTGAATACAAATACATGTATTTGAAGACTGGCCAAGTTCTTTTAATTCATTCTCTTATCACAGGATGTAGTAAAAGCAAAGTCATATTTCCTTCAAGTTTATCTCATTTTCAATACCCATTTGAACAAAAAAATCCCATTGTCTTTCATGATGGATACTGAATTACTGGAAAACCACTGTACATCTAGTCTAGACCAACAAAATGAAATATGATTTCTTTAAAGCAGAATGCTATTTCCATTACTTACATCAGATGGAAAGCTTTTACCTGTAATTAATAAATCAATTATAAGCTTTAAACCTACCTCTGACATGAATTAGATTTCCAAAATATGTAACCTTTGGTTGACCTATATTTCATTTTTAAAACTGGGGTCCATCACAATCTAGTGATCAATACATAGAACACCACAAATAGTATCCCTTCTGTTTGTCAGATATTATAAATGATTAGCATTATGCTTGCAGGAAGCACACAGCTGTTGGTCTAACCTTTTGGGGTCCATCTCCTGAAAGCATGATATATCGTTCTTACTTTATGGCTTTCTGTACTTAAGGTACCCATTTCTGTAGCCTTAGGGATGATGTGGCTATAAATGCACGTATAAATGTCTCACAAACCCACACCGTGAGATGTGTATTTATTTTGACAAACTTAACTGCCTACAGTGTTGGGAAGGTAAAGAAGGGCTAGTGTATTTCTGAAAGATGACTTTGCTCTGTCTTTGACAAAAGACATCTCACAGTAACACACACCTTACATTTACAGCTTTTTCATCTACCTACTGCCTTTCTGACGAATCTAAACATTAGACTTTTTTTCAATCATCATTTCAGAAAGGAAGAGAACCTAGTAGGTAAGAGCTCTAGGGATGGCAGGCAGTCCTGAATTTGAAGAGCCACTCTGCGGCTTACCAGGTGTGCGACCTTGGGCAAGTGACTTAAGTTTCAGTTTCTTCAACTGCAAAGAGTAGACAACGGCACCTGGGATTGTTGGAAGACAATGCACAGCTTAGCACAGTGTCTCGTACATAGCACGGACTTGATAAAGTAAATGTTACTTAGCAGTACTCATAAGATGCTTTTCAAGTTTGGTGTATAACATGAGGAGCATTTACAAAAGACTTCTTTGTCCCTGTTTCCCCAAACCAGAAACTCCATCAACATTGCCTTGGGAATTATCGTGAAGACTCTAGAAAAGAGGACAAAATAACTCCACAATGCCCTTCTTTCAGAACTCAGGCCAATACTTTAATGCTCATGTCTATCTGTATTTACCTGGCTGGTTCCATTTTACGGAGCCTCCTCTGTTTGTGGGACGGGGATGTCCTGGGATTCAAGCAACCAATTCTAGAGTAGACTTTTGCAACTTTGCCCTTTTGTGAGTACTGTTCAATGTTCCACGTGAATTTAGTCTTTGCTAAATCTTTGACCTTATCTCGGACCATAGCATTTTCTGCTTGTGATCCTAAGCTCGTGAAAAACATGTTTTCCTTTAATGTTTTGACAACCTTTAAGTACAGAAACGCCTAGAGAATCAACTGGTAAGTTCTTTCAAATGGTGAGAACAGACTATACATAATATGCTACAAAAGCCTGCCTTCTAAGTATGGAATCGTAAACCTCTCCACACTGGAATCCCAGAATGGCCAAGAACAGATAGAAAACTAAGAACCACCTCCCAGGGTCTTGGGGCATGCACAGGTAAGCTTGAGAATGAGAAGGAATGTCCTGCCCTGGCAACATTCTAAGCCCGCTTCTTGGCTGTTTCTGATCTGGAACCCTGATCAGAGAAAGGGAAATAATGAGGGGGAATAATGCTAGAGGGCCTGGTGACTGACGGTCAGCCATAGCAGCAGGTCCCCACTTGGCAAATGGGGGTGTCAATGGAATGCCCTGCCATCAGCAATGCACTTAGTGAAGGACGAGTCTGTGGTAACAGAAAGTGCATGTACTGTAACTGAATACAACAGGTTACAAAACTTTTATAATACAGGTACACACATTCACACACACATGCACAATACAACCTCAATTATGTAAAATAAAGCATATGAAAACCATAGAGACAATACACCAAAACACTGGTTGTCACTGACTGGGAGATTATGGGTAATACTTTTCCTCTTTCTACTTTCTTATTATTTTTTTCCAATTGTCTGTAATCATGTATAGCTTGGATATCTAAAAAACGTATTTTAAATGTCAACATAAATTCATTGAAATTTAGCAAATTTCACGTTTTAGCAAGAGAGAAAAATGAATACTCTTCACAACAGATAACCATCCTTCCTACAAACGACTTTGACCATTGTCCTGATGGTAAAGGTTGATAATTAGTAACTAGGAGGACGCTTTGCAAATATTGGCACAGCAGCCTGCCCCAGACTCCTCTCTCTGGGTCAGATGGTTCTTTTTTGTGTGAAACATTCTGGTCTATCCTAGAGGACTGGGGAACGTCGAGGGAGAGAGGTGTAGGGAGAGTGAAACTGTTAGAAATCGGTTGGGTAACGGATATATCCTCAGAACTGCTCTGTTAAGTGTTTGCAGCCTGTACCTGCACTAAACAGACTGATCTGTTTCACACACACTAGGGCGTGGCCCACCAGGAAAAACCCGCGCATCCGTGAGTGACAGCTTAGACCTTAAGGATATCGATACTTCCACTTTGCAAGAGCCGTTTCTCCCACCACATCCCCTAACGCAAGCCTCAAGGAGGGTGTAGGTTTGGCTCCAGCCAAAGTGCTGCGGGCGGTTTTAACTTTATGTTCCTGTAAGGCTGCCCTGTGCATCTCCTTTGGTTTCGGGAGCTCTGAAGATCCGTTTAAGGTTCTGTTCATAGACTGAGCCTCTAGGCCTTTGTGCCTAGAGAAACGCAAGCCTCCCTCACCTGGGGACCTGTGATCTGATCCTCCTACACCATCAGTAAAGATGCAGGTGCTCAAACAGCAAAAATCAGGGTCTGTGTTTAATGTCCCTGGGGCAAGCACGTCGGAGAAGTGGTGGGGACAGGTCAAGTGTGAGTGCTGGGAGACCATTTCTGCAACAGTTCTCTTGGAAACCCTTGTCCACGTCGTACTTTTTCGGCTGGGGGGTGGAGGCAAAGACTGTGGACGCGTGGGCTCATCACTATCACCCTCCACGCACTGCCAACGTTTGAGTGACGGCAGTAACTTCTAGGTGAATGGATTTTTCACTCGGTTTGGGCTAGGGATGGATGATGGGGACAAACGGCTGGGAGTGTCGACTTAAAAGAGTCTATCGATTTTATGGAGGCCTTGTGGACTTCCACAGAACACCCAATGAAAAAGAGAGGTTCTGGGGGAAGGGTGCAGAGAAACGAGGGTGCGGGAATAGGCTGCCATAAACTTGCCAATTACCCAAAGAGAGCAGGGGGCGCCCGGCTTAGCCAAAGCCGGGCTGATGCCACCGAGGAGGACCACCTAGAAGAAGGAAGCTCAGCGTGGGCGCCTTGACCCTCCGCGGCTCGCTCCCGCCCCCTCAAACCCCCGCGCGGCGCGAGCCGGCCCAGCCAGGCCCCGGGGGCGCAGCCTCAGAGGCGGCCGAGGGCTCGGCGGGCGTCCCGGGGTGCAGGGCGCGGCGAGGCGTGTACCTTGGTGCCCTGGTAGAAGTCGTCCACGGACCGCGAGCCCATGAAGGGGAACTGCATGTGCGTGTGCGTGTCGATGCCGCCGGGCAAGACCAGCTTGCCGGCGGCGTCTAGGACCCGCAGCCCGGCCGGCGCGTCCGCGGGCGGCAGCAGGTCGCGCCCCAGCGCCCGCACCACGCCGTCCTCCACCAGCACGTCGGCCACCTGCGAGGAGTCGCCGTTGACTACGCGTCCCCCGCGTATCAGGAGCCGCGACGGCGCCGCCATGGCGAGCGTCGCACGCGCTGCGGGCCGCCCTCCTTCCGGGGGCACGGGGAGGGCGCCCGCGCCGGGCTCCGGGTTTATCAAGGACCCGTGGCGAGGGGGCGGGGGAGGAGAGGCTCCACCCCCGGGGGGCTGGGCCTGCGCGAAAGGCTGGGGCGGACCCCGAGGTCAGCGGGCTTCAGACCTGAAAGTTCTGCCGCCCTGAATCCAGGTGTACGTCCAGACCCTAGATGTACACCGAGATTTTTCCCTTCCAGTCATTGGAAGGGAAACGTCTTGGAGGTCGTTTTAAAGACGAGGGACGTTTGTTTTCCTTTCTAAGAAAAGGCACTTTGAAAAAATCTACCTCATTTCTTCCCTTTATAAAGAGTGTGTCTGTACCGTAACGCAGAGAGACAGGCAGAGAGAGAGAGAGGAAGGGAGGGAGACAGACAGACACCACCAGCAACAATGAAAATACCCACGCCCCGAAGAACCACTTGATCTGGATTTCCTTTTAAATATTCTTAACTGTGCGAGGAGTAAAGATAAATGACATTCTCGTCCTCAAGGAGCTAAGAGCCAACAGTGACACACATACATATTTCAATGGATAACAATATATAAACCAGAAAATTCTGCCTTCGAGAGAGGCTAAAGATACGAGTTTAGAAGAAAGGGGGAGTTTATTTCTGCCTTGAAGGAAATTAGATATGGAAGATTCACAAAGAGGTATTTGAACTAGGACACAGAGGATATGGACATGGAGAGATAAGGGCTGGGAAGAGGGATGATGTTCTGGGCGAGGGAACAGGCTGGATAAAGGCACAGAGAAGGTGATGGCAAGTTGAGTGTGACCTCCACGTGGTTAAGCTGAGGGGATAGGGTTGGACAGTTGTGGACCACCCCTTTCCTCCCAGGGGAGAAGGATGAAGAGTAGACAGAGCAGTGAGAGAGAAGGGAGCTCGGGGAGCCCTGCGTGAGGGACGACAGCAGTGCGGGGTTTCAGGAGCACCAAGATCGAATGCCATAGGAAGGGTGGGGAGTGTGGTGGACGTGTGCTGTTCCATCCTCATTCTGCCAACAGTCACTGGAGTTTCTCTGGCAGGAAATCCTCCCCGTGCATTCTCAGAACACTCACCTCGGTGGAACTGATGGGACCTCCGGCTCTGGGACTGATCTGCTTATCTAAGCACTGCCAGTCACAGCAGGAAGTCCTCACGGCCACGGTGATGTGTTAAGGGATGACACGGGTCCCAAGAAGACTAACCGTGCTCAGTGAGAGCTGATGCTAACTTGTGTTAGATTGAGCAGATGAAGAGCTTTCTCTTTCCTGCTGGACTTGAATCCTGGAGGGAGTAAAAGACAACAAGAGAATAGTCCTGTGAACAGAGCCAACACAGAGAACAGGAAGGAGAGATGGAGAGGGACTGGGTTCTCATGACACCGTTGGTGCTCCTGAAACCAACCATGCCTGATGTCCCCTCTTTCAGACTCTCCGGTGTTTGCTTCAGCTGGTTTACTTTGGTTCTTTTGTCATTTTCAACCGTCAACTGACAGAGGATGGGAAGGTACTTCGAGTTTGGGGAGTAGGTGGTCACATGTGACCCCGGAGAGATGACATTTTTAATAGTGGAATGCAAGATGTTATTATTATCAAATTTCCTCAAGTCTCAGATCACACAAACCTCAAAATGATTAAAAATTAGGAAACATCAGTAAAGTGCCATAGATTTGGCTGTCAAGCCAGGAACAAGAAGCCCAAGAAGGTTATGCAATTATTGTCAAAAGACCATTGTGTAAAGGTGAAAAGAATAATAATACATACGCAACTCCGCCAAGCTCCACACATAACAGCCCTCTAGGAAAGTAAGATTGGGTCTCAGGGTGGTTGTGACATCCTTTCTGAAGCTCAGATGATGATTTCAAAGGTTTTTTTAATCTCAGACACTTTATATCACAAAAAGCCCTGTAACACAATGCAGCGTAAACTCTCCACGTTTAATTAACTCAAACTTGATCAGAAAAGGGGATTTGTAGAATGTCACTGAAGCAGGAGGAAATAGCTCATTGAGATTCACTGACCACACAGAAGAGAGTGTTGGGTAAGTTTAAGGAGAAAAGCCAGCTTCGCAGAAGGTGTCTTCCCCCTCTCCGGCCACCACTGTCCAGACGCCAGGCATGACTAGATGCCAGATGTCGTCCACCAGCTTGCTGGGTGGGAGGCAAACAAAAGTGCCCAGAGGGGAAGATTGTCCTCAGAAACCCCTCACCTCCCTTTTCTCTGCCCTACTCAGCCACCTCTGTACCTAGACACACACGCCCTCAGTGGGAGTGAAACAAGTAATCCCAGACACGATGATCTTGGCACTGGAGGCAGGAAGCAAGACTCCTGCTGTTTTGCCTTCTTCTTGTTGGAGAAAGAATCAGTTTGTTTGACTAACATACCAAAGTGTGTCTGAGGACTCATTACTCCTTAGAGGACTCTTTTTTTTTTTTTTTTTTTTTTTTTTTTTGCGGTACGCGGGCCTCTCACTGTTGTGGCCTCTCCCTTTGCGGAGCACAGGCTCCGGACGCGCAGGCTCAGCGGCCATGGCTCACGGGCCCAGCCGCTCCGCGGCATGTAGGATCTTTCCGGACCGGGGCACGAACCCGTGTCCCCTGCATCGGCAGACAGGCTCTCAACCCCTGAGCCATCAGGGAAGCTCTAGAGGACTCATTTCAAAGGAGGGCTACAAAGGTTGTGAAAGCTTAACCCACAGAAACATACCTACTTTGAAGTGTCGGTGAGAGCAATTCGAAAGGAAGGCCTTCCCAGCCCTGACTGATGGTATAAAGGGATAGAAAGGCAGAGCAGAAAAGGGTGACTTCCTTCACTGAGCGGCTCAGGGTTTTGGGGAAACAAATCCACCAGGCCCAGGTGTATTTAAGTCCTCCGCAGCCCTGGAGTCACTGAGTTTGCTTTCCCTACTCTCCAAACACACCCCTACTCCTACTCTAGGCCCCTGTGACTATGAGGGGATTTCAGGGTATTTTTTCCCCTGGAGGAAAAGCTGTCCGTGGGGCAGAAAGAGCAGACAACGAGGGTGTGTGAGTCAGAGGGAGCAAGGAGAGAGGCGGCAGGGCCGGGCGTCTCCAATACGCCCCAGCTGGGGGCTGTGGGCAGGCCCAGTCCTCTGGCCCTCGCTGGGATCAAAGTCCCTGGCAGGGTGATGAGGTTATACCTGAATCAGCAATAGAAGAGGCGGGTCAGCAGCATGGTTGGGAATTAGGAGTCTAATCCTGGCTCTGATGCAAGCTTCTGGTGTGAGTCTGGGCAAGGCACTTACTCTTAGGGCCTCTTATCTCCTCAACTGAAAAACGAGGAGCTTAAGTTGACAAGATCTTGTAAGACCCAGCCTTTGCACTTTTAAAAGTCTTGTGATTCTGTGAACAGGGACAAGACGCCCATCCACAGAGTGCCTGGCATAGTCCTAGAGTTAAACTCTTCTCAGGTCTAGATAAGTGGACTGGAGACCAAGAAGGACTTGCCTTCTAGATTTGGGGCTCTTTTATTTCTGGTCCCTCCACTGAGGCAGAGGGGATGTGCTTGGAAAGGGTGGCAAGCACAGAGTGTAAATCCCGATGTAGGTCATTGGGAGATGAAGCTCGGTGGGACCTTTCGTTCATGAGCGGGGACAACATCTTTCTCTCTGGCAGCCGGAAGTGGTCTCTGTAGGACCAGAGAGAGAAAGCTGGCCACTGCACAACTCCAGAGGGCAGTCTTCCCTGAACCTCCCAGGCAGAACGAGGAAATAATAGCCCTGAATAACAATACCAGCAGCGGGAGCTAAGGTTTATTGAGTACTTGAATCAAGTCAGTACTGAGCCAAATGCTTCACATGCCTTACTTTACTTCGTCCTCCACAACACCTCTTTGAGCTAAATACTATTTCCCTGTTTAACAGAGGAGCCTTTTGAGGTCAAATGACCTGCTCAAGGTCACCTAACAGTAAACGCTGGAGGTAAGCCTTTCATTCTGGAACCTGTAATTTACTCAATATGTGAGTCCAAACTCTAAAGCCAGGTTCAAATCCTGGCTGCATTTGGACTCAGGTTACGTAAATCATGAGCATAAATCCGGAATGAGCTCCTACATCCATCACTCTTTATACCTCTAGCACTTCTGACATGGGGCTGCAAAGCTGCTTCAGACTGTTATCTAAATATTGGGGAGCTGGTCTTTGTGTTTGCTCAGCTAACTAATGTCATGAGGGTTTAAAAAAAGTGCTCCATCCTGTAACAAATTAACAAATTTAGTGAGTCCAGATCTAACATACCAATACTGACCTGCCTTGGGGGAAAACTTTCAGGACATGCCACCTAGATAATCCAGGATGATCTCTTCATTTCGATAAATCCTTAACTTTGCCACATCTGCAAAGTCCCTTTTGCCATGTAAGGTAACATTCCCAGGTTCCAGGGACTAGAAGGATATCTGGGTATCTTCGGGCCCCATAACTCAGCCTATGACAGTGCCTATCATTGTCCCCCTTGAACAAAAAGACGCTGCTTTCTCAAGGGATGGCCTAGGAGCACCAGGCTCGGCTCAGAGGTTTCTTCTGCCCTGTCAGCAGCACTAACGTATGCTTCCAGAAACTCTCTTGCCCCTTGATCTCATTCGTACTGTGCCACAGTTTCCAAGTTCTTTTGAGCTTTCCTAGCAAAATATATTTCAGCAGTAAAATAATACTTAAGGAAATAGAGGAAGTTCCCTCTTGATTAGAAATAAGGTAATAAAGTAAAATTAAAAAGCTTGTACTTTGGACCCAGATTGATCTAGATTTGAGCTCTGGTTTTATCACCTATCATCTGTGGATTCTGTTTTTTTTTTTTTTTTGGCTGTGTTGGGTTTTCGTTGCTGTGCGCAGGCTTTCTCTAGTTGCGGCGAGTCGGGGCTACTCTTCGTTGCAGTGCACGGGCTTCTCATTGCGGTGGCTTCTCTTGTTGTGGAGCACGGGCTCTAGGTGTGTGGGCTTCAGTAGTTGCAGCACACGGGCTCAGAAGTTGCAGCATGCAGGCCCTAGAGCACGCAGGCTTCAGTAGTTGTGGTGCGTGGGCTCAGTAGTTGTGGCTTGTGGGCTTAGTTGCTCTGCGGCATGTGGGATCTTCCTGGCCCAGGGATTGAACCCATGTCCCCTGCATTGGCAGGCGGATTCTTAACCACTGCGCCACCAGGTGAGTCCGCATCTGTGGATTCTTGGTTAAGTTTCTTAATGGTTCTAAGCCCCTTGGTTTTTTGTTTTTTTTGGGGGGGGGCGGTTTGCTTTTTGTCTGTTTGTTTTGTTTTGTCGTTCATTTTTTTTTTTTTTTTTTTTTTTTTTTTTTTTTTTTTTTTTTTTGCAGTACGCGGGCCCCTCACTGCCGTGGCCTCTCCTGTTGTGGAGCACAGGCTCCGGACGCGCAGGCTCAGCAGCCATGGCTCACGGGCCCAGCCGCTCCACGGCACGTGGGATCCTCCCAGACCGGGGCACGAACCCGCGTCCCCTGCATCGGCAGGCGGACTCCCAACCACTGCGCCACCAGGGAAGCCCCAGTCGTTCATTTTTTGAATAGTGGTAGTAACCCATTAAGGGCTGTACACATTAAATGAGATAATTCATGTAAAGCCCATAGCATAGTGCTTGTTAGATATTATTTTTAGCAAAACCAACTGTTTCATTTCTCTATTCTAGCATTTTCTTCTTATTAATAGTTTCACTTTTTAAAATGTAAGATCCACAAGCTTATGAAATTATTTTACTGATCTTGAGATTTTTTTCCAGCTTTATGGAGATGTAATTGACATATAACACTGTGTAAGTTTAAGGGGTACAAGTAATAATTTGATATATGCATATATTGTGAATCGTTTACCACAATAAGGTGAGTTAACACATCCATCACCTCACATAGTTACAACTTTGTGTACGTGTGTGTGGTGAGAATATTTAAAATTTACTCTTTCAGCAACTTTCAAGTACGCAACACAGTATTGGTAACTCTAGTCACCAAGCTGTACATTAAGTCCCCAGAACTTATTCATCTTATAATTGGAAGTTTGTACCTTTTGACCACCTTCACTCATTTACAGCCCTGCCCATGACAATCACTAATCTGTTCTCTGTTTCTATGAGTCTGGTTTTGTTAGATTCCACATGTGAGTGAGATCATGTGGTATTTGTCTTTCTCTGACCTATTTCACTATGAGCGTAATATCCTCACTGTCCATCCATGTTGTTGCAAATGGCAGGATTTCCTTCTTTTTTTCTGAATAATATTCCATTTGTTGACCTGAAACAAATAGACTGCCAGATATTTCTCCAGCAAAGATGGGTTTATTTGGGATCAGCAAAGGATTGCAATTTCGGGTCTCCAGCCATGGCAAGCCACAGGGCAAGGGAAGGAGCAGGCTTTAATAGAGGGAAAAAGAAGCTGCCAGGGCTACAGTAGACAGAGTCCATGGCTTTTCATTGGCTGAGTCCTTGCCAGGAATGAGGGGGAGTCATTATTCCTGCGGGGCTCTGCTATGGATGCAGGAGGTGAGAACTCCCCCTCTGGTCTCCCAGCTCTATTTGATTGAGGTTTCTGTTTATTAATTTTACACACACACACACACACACACAGTATATATATATATATATATATATATATATATATATATATATATGCCACACTTTTATCCATTCATGTGTTAATGGACACTTTTATGTCTTGGCTATCGGAAACAATGCTGCAATGAACATGAGAGTGCAGAAACCACCATCTCTGAGATTTCATTTTGAGAAAGTTTTATTTTTTTAAGAGTCAAGAGTAAATCATTAAAAAAAATTACTTGGACTTTGCTATGTAGACCAAAGAGGGTTTGAATATGCATTTTATATATTTATTTTTATTTTATATATAAAATATATATTTTATATATTTAATTACTTAACAAAAAGTAAAGCACATAGGGCTTCCCTGGTGGCACAGTGTTGAGAATCTGCCTGCCAATGCAGGGGACACGGGTTCGAGCCCTGGTCTGGGAGGATCCCACATGCCGCGGAGCAACTGGGCCCGTGAGCCACAACTACTGAGCCTGTGTGTCTGGAGCCTGTGCTCCGCAACAAGAGAGGCCGCGATAGTGAGAGGCCTGCGCACCGCGATGAAGAGTGGCCCCCGCTTGCCACAACTAGGGAAAGCCCCCGCACAGAAATGAAGACCCAACACAGCAAAAATAAATAAATTAATAAACCCCTACCCCCAACATCTTCTTTAAAAAACAAAAAAACAAAAAAGTAAAGCACATAGAGCAAAATCCATCTTTTCAAGTGTATAGTACTATGAATTCTGACAGAAACATGCAGTCATGTAACCACCACCACAATCAAGATAGGAAATATTTCCATCACTCTGAAAAGTTTCCGGGTGCCCCTTTGCAGTCAGTCCTCTTCCCCCAGCCCTGGTCCCTGGCAACCACTGATCTACTTTTGTATTTTGTTGACTTGAGACATGGAAACAAAGTAAGTTGCAGGGTATCTTCTGGAGAGTTCAACTTCGGTTCTGCAACTTAGTAAAACGCTTCCTACGCCCTGCTGTCGATGCTGTCAAGGTCTAAAGCTAAAAAGATTCAGAGGCGGACCTTATTAGGATTTACCTCAACTTTTCCAGGAATCCTGGGAGGTCCTGGGCATGACCACAGTTGGGGCTGAAGCAGGGACAGCAGGTGCCTGTTCTGGAGCCCTCATGACACTGTTTACAGTTATGTAGACAGGACAGTGTCGACACTGATGCCCCAGATGTTGGAGGCATCAGTGTAAAAGGAAGACCGTAAGATACAGAGAGATAGTAGTCAAGGTGCTGCCCCTTTACCTGCACTTGTCCCACCCCGGCCCACACCCTCTGAATTAGAACCTTTCTGTCTCTGCACTGTCTGTGCCATCTCATTTTACACTTTATTTCTCTAATATAACTGGAAGGGACTAGATTTGTGTATCTTCCTTCTTTATTAAAACTTTTGTTCATCTTAAACAAATACGTCTTGGGAGAAACTTACTGTTCTGCTTGCTGTGAGAGGTATTTAGTATTAGACAAGGCAAGCACAGTGAAAATATGATTTAAGGTCAAGGATAATTCCAACTACTCGTCTGTTGTGTAATTGTACTTAAGGGCACTAATCTGTGAGCTTCTGGAAAATGAAAACTGCATGGTATTTATTTTTGTATTCAAAGACCTATCACAGGCCATGGTGATGCCTAAGAAGAGCTCACTGTGTACCTGACGTACTTCATTTCTAATCCTCAGGACAAATCTGTGGGGTAGGTCTTATCCTCTCAAACATCAGCAGAAGCTTCAGGAAGTGCCTTTCTCATTGGGATTGGAAGCAGTATGACTCTTTGCTGTATTATATTTTCACATTGCAAGGATGTGGAGAAATTGAAACCCTCATACATTGCTGGTAGGAATGAAATGGTGCAGTTACAGTGGAAAGTGGTTTGGCAGTGCCTCCAAAGTTAGTTACCCTATGACCCAGAAATTCTACTCCTAGGTATATATCCAGAAACTTGTACATGAATGTTTGTAGTAGCATTATTCTTAATAGTCAGAAAGTAGAAATAACTCAAACATACATCATTTGATAAATGGGTAAACAAAGTGTGATATATCTAGTACTGTGGTTGGTTCTCAGGAAGTACTCAAAACATGGATGTTTATTTTCACTCCAAATCTAGGAAAAGGTTACGAAGAATTGCTTTGTGCACTTGGCTAACGTCTCTCATGAGCTAGAGAAATGGAAGTTATGTTGTATGGTGAAATCTCCATCGAAAACAGCAATAATGTAAGTTCCAACCCAAGGAAAGTAATAAGAACCCAGTGAAGTTGAAATTCACACAATGCACAATAACAAAGTCTATATTTAAGGTAAGTAAAGACTAAATCTAAAAGCCAAATTAGATAAGGAATTTCTATGTTCTTGAAATCAGAGCTCAGCAGATGAGAGAAATATAAATATTCAAGTGAAATTTGATACTGTAGTGAAATTGAGAAAAGTTTTTGAATATTGTTTATGTTACTATAATTTTTTAATAGAAATAACTTCTCTGTATTTCTTTTATCTATACTCGCTCAACATATGTTACAAAGTCCATAGCGTGTAGCCACATCTTTCTTGGTCTGGGGCACTATGGAAGTTCACAATTTTGGCCTTTTTATAATAAAATAAAGACGTCTGTGCCAAGATGCCACTCTACCTTTGTTTAGTGAATCTACTTTTCATTGAGATACAGCCATAAGTTGCCCTGTAATCAAGAAAACAGGACAATGATTACTATAAGAAATATGCTCTTAAAGAAAGCTCTACTAATATACAAAATGCATAACACTCAGTGGAGGGGAGCTCGAAAAAAAGGTCATTTTTATTTGAAAATGAGTCTGTAATAATCACAATTAAAATTTATTTCAACCTCTTCTTTCTTTCTTTAGTTTAATCCTCACAGTAACCCTTAAGCCTGGATGTTAGCCCATTTTTCAGATGACACAACAAGGCTTAGTGATATCAAGTGATTTATTGTTATAAAACTCCTAAAGTAGCAGAGCCAGGAGTCAAACTGTGATGTGTCTGACTTCAAAGTCCATGCTTTCCCACCACTCTATTATTTCTCCTTAGTAAAGCTTACATATCCCTTTTTTGGAGGATATTAAGCTTCTTTGGGCTTTAGCCAACCTCCAGCACGTGGGAAAATCCACTCCAATTGACATCTCGGTATCGTTACTTGAAATCACTCTGTGAATTCTTTTCAAGGTACTTCATGATCAGTAAACCATGTGCCCTAGATTAGCATAGGGCAACTTAGTCTTGTCATGTTCTAGCACTGGTTTCTAAATTTTATTAACTCTCAAAACCCTTTGTTCAAATGAAATCTTATAGGAAAACCCGACATAAACAGAGTTGCTGCTGGAAGAGAGAAGGGTGAGCAGTGCATTGATAACCTGACCATCATCAACTGTAGCCACATTTATGGTTTACCGAGCGCTCACGCTGCACTTAACTGTCACTATTTTAACTCACTAATCCTCATTAACTCTCATTTAATCCTCCCAACCACTGTTGTTATTCCCAACCTAAGAACCCGCCCATGAGTTAGGCATGTCTTACTCCGTGGGTGACGGAGAAGCCTACCACCCTTGCTTCATGGAACTGGGAAGTTGAGGGTGCCAGGCCAAGTCTGGTGCAGTTGCTCAGAGACATCAGGCTTCTTTTATCCTTTCCCCAAACCCTTAAAATGAGGCTTCTCTCCCTCTGGATGTTGAGGATGCACATTTGCTACAGTGGAAGAACTAAGTGATCTAAAAATTACTAGGTTCTAGGAGACCCGTGAAGACTTTTCTCCAGATTCAGTCACTGTGGTAATTTCCTCAGGCCCCAAGAGCAGCACGATCTTGTTTCCTGGGTCTTGGAGCTCCCTTCAACTCATCACAAGTGGGCTGCTACTGTTTTTTCTCCCCCTTTTCTTGCTCCCCTTTTGGCTTCGAGCTGCCGGTTCACTTCCATGATGATCCCAGGTGAAGTGGCTGCATTCAGAGGCACCTGGGAAGCACATCTTCATGATCTTTGGAAACCATGAATCATTTTGGACTTTTCACATACAAGATCTGATTTAATTCAAGCTTCAGAGATGTTCTGTTTAACATTCAGACAATGACAATAATAGCAAAGATGTAGTCCTTACAATGAGCCAGGCACTGCTCTAAGAGCTTTACGCACATTAATTTAATCTTCCAACAGCCCTATTATCCCCATTTATAGATGAAGAACTTAAGTACAAAGTGATTAAGGGACTTGAAGACTGCATGATAGGAAGAAGCAGGACAGGCAATGTGGCTCCATTGTTTTTATCCACGATGTTGCCTCTAATAAATTAAAAACTATTTTACAGGTGGGCTTCTCTGGTGGCGCAGTGGTTGAGAGTCCGCCTGCCGATGCAGGGGACACGGGTTTGTGCCCCGGTCCGGGAGGATCCCATATGCCGCGGAGCGGCCGGACCCGTGAGCCATGGCCGTTGAGCCTGCGTGTCCGGAGCCTGTGCTCCGCAGTGGGAGAGGCCACAACAGTGAGAGGCCCACGTACCGAAAAAAAAAAAAAAAAAAAAAAAATGTACAGGTTATGACATGTTGAAATAAACTTAGTTAAAAAATAACTGCTAATTGTTAACATTCATCAAATGCCTAAACATGCTTATCTAAATTTGCATCAATGCTATGATTTCTCATTCAAATATGCTAAGGCAAATTGTTACACTATTGTATTTCTAATCAACTAAGATATGAACAATTAATGTACGAGACGTGACAGAGGAGCTAATTTGATAACCTTTTAGCAAATGAGCTTCTTACTGGGACTGTAGCACTGTTTTTCTGCTTAAAATATTAATTCTGGCAACTTGGTGTTTCTTATATATCAGGTACTGTCCTGGGGTAGATTACAGATGTCACAAATTCTTTGCTACATCTACTGTGGAGAGTGGAGTCTGTTTCTCTTTCTGTGGAATTTGGGTTGGGCTTAGTGATTCGTTTGACCAACAGAACGTGGCATAAGTGACATTTTGGGCCTTCGGAGACTAGCTCAGAAGAAGCTTCTGCAGAGATGTCTATCAATTTTTAAACAAGGGCCCACTTGAGTAAAATGAGTCCTATCAAGTTGCTGTCATCTTCTGCCTGGAATTCAGCAGGGTGAGAGGGAATGGCCAAGCAGCTTGAATGGAGAGCAGTAGGCAGGTCCCCGCTGTCAGCATTACTGGGTCTGTGGTAGGGACTCGATAAACGCCTTGTGAATTCAATCTGCTCGTTCTTCCTTTATTCTTTTAACCTGTCGTATGCATTTATTTCCAGCTTAACGGTGGATGCCGGTGGTAAGCAGTAGTGGCAGCCAAACCCCCAACAGCTTGTTGGAAGACTCCCCTCATCACGTGCTTATGTTCTCAGTCCTAGTGAGTGACACGAGCTGAGGCAGGGCTATTGCCCCCAGAGCTCATCTGACACAGCCCCTTGGTTCCCCCCCTCTTCCTTTATACCAACACTGGAGCTCTGACAGACAGATGGATAAGACGAGACAAAGTACAGGAGGGAAGATCTAAATGACACATGATAAACCTGAGTAATATCTATTAAAATCTATATCCTGTAAACAGAGAATATACTTTTTTAAAGTGATCCTGGAGTATTTTAAAATTAAGAAAAGACAATAAACTCCCCACAGTAAATATAATACACATAACATTCTCTGATCCTGATGCTAAAACATAACAACCAATAAAAGAATCGGAAAACAAAACCACTACCCACACCAAACTGCCATTATCTGGGGGTTAAAAAACAGCAAAGAAAAAGGGAAAAAGCCTTCATTCATACAACTTGTTGGTTAAGGAGGAAATAAAAACTGAAACTTCAGAACACCTAGAATATAATAGTAGTGACAACATAGTTCACCTAAGTGATTCAGCTTAAGCAGTACTCAAGTCCACACCTTAAATCTCATATTAATAATTAAGAAAAATAAAAATGATTAAACTGAATGCTAACTCAAGGAGTTAGAAAAAAACAACAGAAGAGACTAAAAAAAGCAAAAAGTAGGAAATTTAAGGAAATCAATTAATGGGAAAACAGAAAAATAGCAGAAGAGATGTTCAAAGCATACCACTTGGGGGAAACAAGCAAACAAAAACAACAACAAAATAGGTCTACCATTAGCTATCTTAATTAAGAAAACAAGGGAGCAAGCATAATACATAATAAGGGGGAAAGAGCCATAAGCAGAAAAGAGGAGGGTAACTTTGCTCACCTCTAGGCAAATGAACTTGAAAACATGGACAAAATGGATGGTTGATGATCCTAGCTAAGACATAAAAACTACACAGACCAATTACCATAACAGATACTAAAAGAGCTGTCAAAGAGCTATTGCCGAACATCCACCAACACCAGATAATTTCACTGAAATTTTAAGGAAGAGAAAATTCCAATGCTGTGCAAACTGTTCCAGAACTCGGGAAAAGGAAAAACATTTCCAATTTACCAGTATAAAATTAATAACAAAACTTCTTAAAGATAGCGTGCACGTGAATACACACACACACACACACACACACACACACACACACACACGACTAACTGCACTGATGAATACAGATGCAAATATATTAAATAAAATAGGAAACATATTCTGGAAATATATTAAAAGAATAATACATATGGTCAAGTAGAGTTTATTTCAGGAACGCAAGGATGGTTCAAAATGACAAAATATATTAAAAGGTCAAAGGAGAAAAATTGTATGATCATCTCCATAGAAAATGAAAAGGCATGTGATAAAATCCAACATGCATTCTTGACTAATTTATTTTAAAATAGGGATCAATGGATACTCCTTAACGTGATTAAATGTATAGATCTCAACCCAATTCATTATAGCCAATATATTTTAACATTATTCTAGAAGTACTAGACAATGCAATCAAGACATAAAGAGTTATGCAAATTGGAAGACATGACTGTATAACTGGAAAACACAAAAGAATTAACTGAAGTACTATTACATACCATAAGAAAATGAGAGTCTGGTAGCTGGGTAGAAAATTAACATAAATAAGTCATTAGCTTTCATATATACTAAAATCAGACTAAGTTATAAACAGAAAGGACTTCCTTAATAATGGTAACAAAAATAATAAAATTTCTAAGAACTCTTGAAAAACATGTACAAGATCTCTGTAAAGTAAAATGCAAAACATCTGTGAAGGAAACAACAAAAAAGACTTGAACAAATTGGGAACCATTTTTGGATAGGGCACCATGGTTTAGATAGAAGCTTTAACATGATAATAATGTCAAATTTCCCCAAGTTGACCTATAAAAGTAAAACTGTCCAAAAAAAAAAATGTACAATGGATTTGTTTTGTGGAACACAAAGGGTTGATTCTAAAGTTCAAATGGAAAAATAAGCAAGAATATTTGAACATTTAAAAATTACTGTTATTAAAACAGTGTAGGACTGGTACAAAAAAAGGCAGGCAAGTCAATTGAACAGAATGGAATTAGAGTCTAGAAATATATCCACATAATATGAAAATCTGCAATATGATAAAAGGGCCATTTCCAATAGCAAGGAAAGGACAGATTTAATAAACAGCCTTGCAGGAACTAGGTAGTTACCTAGGAAGAAAAACTGGAGCCTTAAATTCAGGATAGATCAAATTTTTAAATGTGAAAAGTCAAATAACAGAAATACCCAACTGTACTTTTAACATTCAACCAGTAGCAGATACACTTTTTCCCTTGAAAAAAAGTGCAGAAAAAGAATGCATAGTATGTTACAATTTGTATTATATCATATAGCATTTATACATATAGATACATTTATGTATCTATATGGTATTTCTGGAGGGTATACAAGAATTTGGTCTTGGTACCTATTTCTTTGAAAGGGAACTAGAAGATGGCTGTCGGGGATAGGAGAGAGACTTAATTTTTTTACCATTTGAATCAAGAAGATGTATTAGTTAATTAAACAAAGAAATTAAAATATATGTCAGAAAACAAAAACAAAAAACCTATACATAATAGTATATAATTAGTAGGAGCTAAACAAGGTTAATTTGGTAACCCAAATTCTGCCAGTGAAATATTGTATAGGGGTCTAAAATGTATCTGAAAATAATATAAAAAGAGAACTGATAGAGTTACTGACTCTTATAAGACACATCAACTAAAAGGCAGGTTTTTCAAAGGCAAAATAATGTCCAGGTCCTTAGGGATTTCTTTACCCTTGAGAACTGGTGTAAGCTACTACTTTACTATAAGGGAGTTAAGAAAGACATCCCCTCTTTAATTTTTCTTCTAGACACACTGCATATTTCATGGCCTGAATCTGTATATGCACCAAATGAACAAAAATAAAGAGAAACTTTGATTTAAAAAGTACCTCAAGGCAATACAAAAAAAAAGAAGTCATTTTAATTTTTGATACATATTAAAACATTTCAGTCAGTTCTTCCTGACAGCATAACACGACAAATACACAAGACCTCAAACATGCTTTAAAATGACATTCAGCAAAGTATTTAAAATTTAATAAATAGCAATAATCACACACAAATACATTTTTCATACTCAAACATTAAGCTACTAAAACAGACAGCTAGAGAATAAATAAATGGGAATTGGCAATAAAAAAATATGCGGGGTTTTGCAATTCACTTTACTTAAAAAAGGGAGGTGATCTGAATGAGTCCTTAATTTGCTTTTCAACATGTAGCATGATCCTCCCCTTATGAATAAAATATATTGAAAAAATCACTTTCTTACTATAATGCAGTTTTTAAATACAACAAATAAATATGAACCCAGCAAAGCAACCTCAAGTTGTAATAAAAATGCCCCCTCACGCTCCCCCTGTAAGCTATGGAAACATATAGTCATTATGATAGCAAATAATCGTATTTAAAGTGATAGTGCTTCTGCACTAAACTCATCTGAGGCCTTGATATGATTTTAGTGCAAATCCCTAGGGTCCAATACAAGCATAACCCTGTATCAGGGAAAGACATTACCAGTTGGAACTTATCTTGTACAATTTTTGTACATATTTTATAAAGTTCAAGATTTAATGCATAGTAGAATATCTTCATCCGCTTAATTCTGTCCTTAAATAGAGCTAAAAAAAGAAATGACTTGGGCTTTTTACCATTTGGTTTGTACCATATTAGAGTATTAAAGTCAACATTAGAAAATTTATAAAAGAGTTTTTTGTTTTTGCCATTAATTTATCTAACTCTATCTCAATTTCACATCATTGCATGTTGAACATAAGAGAAAAAATTTTAGACAAAGGTTTTTTTCCCTTTGACAAGCTCATATTATGAAATCTAATCATGTTTAGACAGATGTTATACAAATAAAAACAGGTGAGAATAAGGACTTTTTCTCTTTTTATATTAACAACCTTAACATCTAGTATATTAAGTTACAAGATGTATTGGCAAAAGCATAAAGGGTTCAATTAAAAGAAGGTATTAGTTTGAATAAAGAAACGTTTTAACATAGGATAGATAGACACTGACAGTCAAATGTGTTTCAGCAGCCATATCTTTACTGCGAACTACAGTACCGGGATGAAAACAATTAGAAACAAATGGAAGAACATTACTGAACAATCTGAATACATAATGCATTTTTAGCTGCTAAAATAGTAAACTCTAACGTTTATAGAGTTACACGTGTTTAATTTAACCATGCAGGCTAACATATGATAGTAAGAAATCACCCTGCATCTTTTCTCTTTTTAAATTAAAACTAGTTTAATTGTAAAGTTACAAAACAATGAATGGATATTGCTCCAACTTGTATCCAATCTCCCTGATGGGAATCTTGTACCTAACAAAGTAACAAAGCTTCATCATCACTTGTTTCATTTTTCAGCGTTGCTTCTAAGCAAGAGTCTGGTATCTGGGCAGTGTGGACAACGCCGCAGCGCTCACAGGGGCCATCGCGATTACTTAGTCTTACTCCAGGGTCTGCTGCACTATATGGTCGTCTGAACCTTTGCCCTTGATCGGAGGCAAGATCAAGAAGAGGTCTGGAGCAATCATTCACATCAAAGTCTGAAGCTCCTTCAGAAACTGGAATTAGCATTTCAACATCATCATCTTCTTCTCTTCCATTTACCCCATTATCAAGTTGTCTCAAAGGGCTCTGGTTCTGACTTACGGAGCTTGATCGCCCTAATGTAAAACGTACCCAACGTAGCCCCTGAGTCATACGACTTAGCGCACTCGTGAGCTGGTGACGCGCCGGACTCACACTTGGGGGTTCCGCGCTTGTCACATCCCGTCCGGTCTCTGTGTGACCACCTCGGGTATTCTGAGTGGAGGAACTTCCACTTGCTCCCACTGTTGCTTCTACAGCTGTCGTGGGAGGGACTTTTTGAGGCAAAGGAGCTGCAACCCCGCCAGATGCTCCTACCGTATCTCTTCTCTCATTTTCTGTGTCTGTGTCGTCAGATTCCACAGAAAATAAACTTCTGTGAGTATGATTTCTTTCAGGTTCTCTGCTGGTACTCTGACTAGGGGCAACCGCATCCCCATCTGCTGAGACCAGAGCCAATGACCCTGAATGGCGTAATCTTGCAAAATTAAAAATACGATTCCAGATGTTGCTGGATCTGCCTGCCATAGGAAGTCTGATTGAAGTAAATCCGAGCTGAGACCGTACAGCTAGCCTCAGGTTTTCCAAAACAGAAGCCTGCAAAAAAAAAAAAAAAAAAAAAAAAAAAAAAAGAAAGAAAAGATCTTAAGACAGCTAACAACAAGGTATTAAGATGGAAAACGCCTTTCTATTCAGCATGTGTTGTGGATAAAAGTTCTATTACTCATTTTACGGTCTATGGAGGATGAATTAAATTCTCTCATCGATACAGGTTCACCTCAGTCCAGAATCTAACCTATAACTTGAATCACTGTTCACTGTGTTTAAGATTTTCTTGATACTTCATTTTATATATGAACTTTAAAATGATGTTTAATGCCAATTACAACTGCAATTTTGTTTCAAAACTTCACATGGTAATCTAATCCTAGAAATGCACCAAAGATGGAAAATAAAATTATTTGATACTTCTTTAGCTAGGAGGATAGAAGAATCTCTACAATAATTCTCCAAATGACCTAAAGGAGTGTGAAAACCAGGCTGTTTGTTTGTTTTTTTGTTTTAACACAGAACAAGTTAGACTTGATCTACAAGGTTGAAACCTTCCAAAACATGTAAAAATTATATCTCACAGTTGGTTCTCAAGGATTTGTTGAATGAGTGGATATTGAGGATTTATTTACATTGTCATAAACAAAGGAATTACTGTATTTGTAATGCAGCACAGGAAACAAAAAGCCAAAGAAATTAATTTGTTTATAGCACTATTCAATGGCATCTGAGACATCTGGGTTCCTTCTCAATCTTAAAGATTTAAGTCTTATTTTCTACAGCTTCATGTTAAACATAAATTATAACCTTATTCTTTGAAAATTGGTGATTTTAAATTAGTGCATATGGGAAGTGACCATATTGCCCAACTGAAAGAAAAATCATCTGGATTTTCTTTTTTCTAGGAATGACTATTGGATTTAAAAAAACAAAACAAAACACTACAGTATTTACAAAAACAGTCTTTAAGCTCCACCTAGTGGTTATAAAAAGGAGTAATCAAACTTGGAACAAATACAGCTTTCATCAATCTGGCATTTAGTATTTAAAATACAGTATTTCCAAGAAACAATGGTGAATTGATATACTCCCTTTCAAACGGTGATACAGTTTCCCTCTGCCAAATGAATGGCTCTTGCCTTTCCCCCCACAGAAGAAAAGAAGGGAAGAGAATAAGAAGATGTGATAACATATGCTTTCCATCTCTGTTTATGACTGGTACTGAAGTAAATCCAAGCTGATACCGTACAGCTAGTCTCAGGTTTTCCATATAGATTTGTGATTTCCATATACACCCTTTGAACACAATCCCTGGAATATAATTCACAGAAAGCTAAGAAGCTACTATCACAGGAATATTTCATAGTCTAGCCTTAGTAAGTAACGGACTGTCAATAAGAAATCTGAATATCAGCACATAAAATTTACTATATGAATGAGTAAGGTTTTTCACCAATTAGGAATGTAACTATAAACTAACTGAAAAAAAAAAAAAGTGGCTCACATCCCTTTGAACTCCATAGATTTGGTCCTCCTCATTTGGCATTCACGTTCTAAGGCTTTGTGTGAGCACTGTCATTAAATCCAGAAATGAATACAAGGCTCTTCAGATATCCTCCCCTCTTATGCAGCTGCCACCCACAATGCCTTCAGCACACTTCAAAGCCGTCTTTAACAGTACAGTCTGTCAGTGAGATGAAGCTCTCTACTGGCTTCAAAGTCTGTTTAATTAAACGATTGCCAATTTAACATTAGATTCTACAAGGGGATCTCATGATTGTTTTAGGAATAATTTTATATACTTCAGTTTATGAAGCAGAAGAAAAGCATTCTTCAGAAAGGATTGCTATTTTGAATGAGTTGGTAATCAGAAGATTATTTTTCTTTCTTTTTTTTTTTTTTTGCGGTACGCGGGCCTCTCACTGTTGTGGCCTCTCCTGTTGCGGAGCACAAGCTCCGGATGCGCAGGCTCAGCGGCCATGGCTCACGGGCCCAGCAGCTCCGCGGCATGTGGGATCTTTCCGGACTGGGGCACGAACCCGTGTCCCCTGCATCGGAAGGCGGACTCTCAACCACTGCGCCACCAGGGAAGCCCTATTTTTCTTTTTAAAAACAAATAAGGAAATTTGATAATTTATTACCAAAAGTTTCAAACATAAGAGTGTAATCTCATTAACTGAATAAAATCTAGTTTCCCATTTACAAATATATTTTATTTTAAAACTTTGTTGAAGCAGAATTCCCTTACAAGGGTAAATTATAACCCTACAAAAATGCTGTACTAGGTAGTAAAGAACTGAAACCTTACCCAAAGTGAGGTCTGACCTTTGCCCTTTACTTCTAGGATGAGACCTCAGACCTTGGAATGTCATCTTTGACAGGTGTCATTGCATGGAGACTTGGGCCAGCCAGAGAGTAGCACTGTGTTTTAGGCAGAGGCTCTGAGCCACACCAATGTGATGTAGCGTGGGAGTGTTGAGTCAGCAGAATCAGTCAACCTCTGGAGAGGCTAGAGACTGGGATCAGCCACGTGTGCAATTAATCATGCCTACGTGATGGAGCTCCAATAAAAACCCTGGACACCGAGTTTGGGTGAGCTTCCCTAGTTGGCAATGTTTTGTGCATATTGTCACACACCCGTGTTGAGAGAATAACACTGTCCTGACTTAATGGGGAAAAGACAATTGGAAGGGTTGTGTTTGGTACCCTCCTAAACCCTGTCCTACGTGTCTCTTCCTTTGGCTGATTTAATCTGGATCCTTTCCCTGCAATAATAGTTACACCAGAGTATACTATTAAGTAAAACAGCTTTCAATGAGTTTTCAGTCCTTCCAGTGAATTATCAAACCTGAGGATGGTTTGGGAGCCCCTGAACTTAAAATTGGTTTTAGAAGTAAGGGCTGTCTTGTGTGGACTATGTTCCCTCTAACTTCACAGTTGACTAACTTCTTGAAGGTAGCCTCAGGGTACAGAGGTGGGGTGACAGATGGTGGAGTGGGTGGATGGAATTAACCATCCTCTGAATTCCTACCTAAAAAGAACCCTTCCCCATGGCAGGGACAACAATACATAAAAACCACAACGTAGGTTTTTCCTATGTTGCACACAAAATTCCAACCAGTGGAAGTTCTGAATTACTTACTTAGCAAATTACATCAAATTCTCACAAAGATTTCCTAAAAGACTCAAATAAGACTGTAACTGGAAACCTATTTACCAAAAAGGAAATGGTCTTTCATCTTGAACAGAATTAAATTACTGGGAAAACAATGTTCATCAATTTTTCTTAATTCTGATACTGGGAACAATTTTTAGAAATGTTTCCAGATACATTTACATTCTAAATGTAGAAACCTTAATGCCCTTAAGAACCCTGGCACAACTGTAAGCACTGAAAAAGAAATTTAAAAAGAAATTGCAGGGAACTATATTCGGTATCTTATAATAATCTATTATGGAAAAGAATCTAAAAAAGTATATATATATATATATATATATATATATATGTATAACTGGATCACTTTACTGTATACTTGAAGTAAAAAACTGCTCACAAAAATTTAAAGAATTCAGAAACATTAATAAAGAATGAGTTACTATTTAAAGAAAATGATATGAATTTTTAAGCACCGTAAAATCCAGCTGTGAAGTTTTCTCTCAAGTCAGGTAGAAATGTTAACTTAATTTCAACAACTTTTATTTTAATCTAGCATGTTACTAATCTATTACTAAGCATATCAACTTTAGTATTTCTTTTTAAACCTTGAAATAGTTCAAGTAGAAAATAAGTTGTCAAACTTTACTTTTGAATTTTAATACACTAAATTATCCTAAACAGTAAAATGCTTAAGAATCACCTAACCAAATCAGAAGTAAAGAGTGAAAAGTATACTTTTGAATTTGTTAAAATACAATGAAACAATCAGAGTTGACCCTTGAACAACATGGGCTTGAAATGCACGGGACCACTTAATATGTGGATTTTTTTCAATAGCAAATTCTATAGTACTACATGATACATGGTTGGTTGAATTTATGGATGTTGAGCCCCAGACACAGAGGTCCGACAATAAAGTTACATGTGAATTTTCACCTGCACAGAGGGTGGGTGTCCCTAGCCCCCTCGTTGTTCAGGGGTCAACTGTATAATTTCAAATCCTCCATATATTTAATTCTTAATGTGACTGCAAAAATTCTGACCCAGTCAAGGATACTTTACCATTATAGAAGTATAGATTTCATTTTAAGAGGTACAGAAAGAGAAATAATAAATTGTAACCTACTTGGTTAGGTGGGCAAACAGGAAAATCTTCAACTGGTGGAATTAAACCCTGAGCAATCAGTTGTCCATAAGAGGGAGGAGCTTCTCTTCTTAACAATTCTGCTTCCACTCTGGACAACTGTGTTTCAAATGATCTTTGAGAGAAACAGGGGGATGAAAAGGGTTAAAGAAAAAGGCAAGCCAAAACAGTAATTTTAAAATTATCAACAATTAAAACAATCTGAATTTTAATATACTTGTTCATTTGTATAAAGCTTACTTAGCCAACATGATGAGTATCTGTACTACCTACACTGAGGACACAAAGATGAAGCAGACAGTTTAGCCTCATGCGGTTTTACACTAGGCGCCTGGACCACTAAGTTTTAATAAGTTAGATATCCCCATAAAAGATAAAAGTACTAGATCTTTAAACCCCTAAGAACATAGGGGCTTGAGACTTTAGGTGAAAGTATTTGAAAATTCTTAGAAGACACTTTGTTCAGCAAGTCCAACACATTTACTTTTCAGATAAGGAAAAGAGTGAAATGAGTCACCAAAACCCTTTCTGGAATAACTTGTTCTTAAACTCAAGGCCTCTGGTCTTCATTGTACTCTTATGTTGCAATGTAGTAAAACATTTCCTGGCCATTTATACTGAACCAAAGATAAGATGCACTTGGTTATTGTGATACTGTGCATCTATTCTTAGCTGTCTGGTATGTGACTTCTTTGTTGTATCTATCATTTGTAATTCTCCTGGGACTGACGGTCATGGTCTCCACAGGAGCTTTCTAGAAGGCCTCTCTGCCATCAACTTCTCCCAGGTCCAGTCTCTCCTCTACCACACGAAAGACAGCTCTCCCTGAAGGCCGCTCTTTAACGCTGAACCACTTCTTACTTAACTGAGATCCTTCGACTTTTATACCACTTTATTTTATAGCTCTTACAGCATTTATATTTTTTGCCATCTAATTCTACCCACCAATTCCTTCTAACTGTAAATTGCCCATGAGATTACTCATTTCTCTATTCACCTGTATAATGCTTTCAATATAGAAGGTTCTCAAATTACCTGGAATTGTTGAATTAATATTTATAAAAACCGAGGTTAAAGAGCAACAACCGAGAATTACAGCTTGCAATATTCCTGTAAGACAGATTAACCTGAAAACAGGAACTGATAAACACAGATTGGCTTTTTTCACCTCATAACTCTTAGTATTTATTTGTTTTTTAATGTTCTTATTAGGCTTTTGAGTCACAGGCTTTTCATAGTCATTTTATAAATCATAAGAAGTATTTATTTCTCAACAATATAACAAAAATATATTGCTAATCTCATTAAGAAATTTGTTGTAAATATTTGGGCCATGCTTTTACTGTAGAGGGCATAAGCAATATAGTTTTGTCTTGATACTGACCTTCGTTCAAACATTCTCAGAGAATAGAGCTTACAAGTACATCCCAAGGCAATGACCAGTAACAGGCCACAGATAAGGCTCCCTATGACGGCTGCAGTTATGACTCGGGTAGGCACGATTACCGGGCAATTCTCCTCATCGCTGCCATCGCCACAGTCGTCCTGAGAGTCACACACCCAGCTTTCAAACACACAACGATTGTTTTTGCAATGAAAATTTCCTGGCTGGCAAAAAAAGCAGTTTTTTTCATCGGAGCCATTTGGGCAATGATTCTGGTAGTTGCAGCGATCAGAACGAGGGTAACAGACGCCGTTCCGGGAACATGGGAACTCTTCCTTTTGGCACATGGTACAATTGATTTCATCCCTTCCGTTTGGGCAATGCCAATACCCATCACAGCGCTGCTGCTCCGTATAACACCCCCAGTTCCCTCCGCAGGGTATTTCCCATGGCAAACAGAAGCCATCTACTTGGTAAGTAGCATTAAATCCCCTGGCAGCGTTGACTTTATCGGCACAGAAATGCACCCTTATCTGTCCAGAAGAAGACACGACAGTGAGAGGCGCATGAGAATCAAAAGCAGTTAACACACGCAAAAGCTTGTGTGGATTCTCCTCTAATCCATCGTATATTTTGACATAATCACCATAACCAGTACCATCAAGTTTAAAGTCAGTGAAGCGTAAGATGACTTTACGATGATCACCAGTGTCTATTAGCCAGGTGCAATTGCTTCCGGGAGGATAAAAGTCTGGATAATTGGGAGAATTAAAAGTACCATAAAAATATTTTAACCACTGCCCACAGGTTGGCACATCACAGTCTATCTCATCTCCAAGGTCAAGGCAGTCAATGTTCCCATCACATTTTAAAGATTCGGGGAGGCAAGTGTAAACTTTGGTAAACCGAGATAGACACTGGAACTGGTTGTAAGCACAGGGTTGGAAAGAGGCAGATGTTGGAGGATTCACTTCTTTGGCACAGATCTCTTCATCAGAACTATCTCCACATTCGTCCATGTTATTGCATTTCCAGGCTGCTGGTATACACTTTCCATTACCACAACGAAACTGGTCACAAGCACAGTTTGGTTCCTCAGATTTCCCTGGGAGGACATTGGGAGGAGGGAGATGGAGAGATAAGGAGGAAAAAAACATACTCTTTAAAGGGTATATAACAGCAAGTGGCATTTTTATCATAAATGTTGACTAGCCCAAATGATAGTTGGGCTTGATCAAAAAATAGGTTAAACTCTAATGGCAAATTAATATTGGCTTACTGATTACTCAACTATTTATTAACCACTTATGATTTGTTCCATGAAGATCTCTACAGCTGATCTAAAGAGAAAAGACCAATCCTGTTTTTGCAGAAGCTATTTTACGGCAGAACATTTAGTAAAGTGATGTAAGATACGTAAGTCAGTAGGATGTATTGCCTAAGAATTTCAAATTATTGTATAAACATTTTGCAATGAAGAAAAACTCCTCTATAATAATCACCTTTTCAAATTCAGTTTTAGTATTCTTTTTGAGTTGTTTATATATATATAAAATATATATATATATACAAACACATACACACAATATTTTGCTATGTGTATCATAGCATATTTTGCAAGCCCATTATTTAGACTCAAATTTTTGCTAAGATTATCATAAGTTAACTTTATTCTATTTCTAACATTTCATGTAACCACAACATGGTACTTCCATTTTATAACTGTTTTAATACAACTGCAAAATATTTTATGAATCTGAGCTAAAGGTATACATTTACTCAACAAAACAGTAGGGGGAAGAAGAGAGAAAAGAATGGAAATGTTTATAGAATTCTGATTATCTTAGTGGACTATCTTAAATATGTAACAATGACGTAGGGAAAGAAAACCAAACATTAGATTCCTACAGTCCACACTGATGATGTCGGCCAATGCTTACCTCTCCATTAATAACTTTTATTTACTGGCAAATAGGTGACAGAAAATGTGCTTCAGAACCTAAGTAAATATTACAAAGACTGTGCTTTTAATAAAAAAGAGAAAAAGCAGCATATGTTGCTAAAGGAGACCATGTCATTTCAGAAAATGTAAAATGATTTTCAGCAAAAATTTACATAACTCTAATGCTCTGAGTTCTTCATATTTGTATGATCTGCTCACTCTTTTTGGATAAAGTTTAAGAACTAGCAAAAGAAGACTTCTGATACTACAAACTACAAAAGTGAAATTGATTATGTCTTTTCTTTGAAGGTGTAAAGACAAGGGTAATGCACACACACAAAAATACATTCTGAAGTAACTTGCAGGATACTGGTAAACACTTGAGGGGAAAAAGTTCCTTTTAAAATAAACGTATTCAAAATATTTAAAAAGAAAACTGACCTTAGTTTGTAAAATTGATCATTTTATTAGGATTATACAAAATGCCTTTTGGAGACCCGGATCTATGGTACCTGAACCTTTAGCCTCTAATTCCTCAATCTCAGCTGCCTTGAGGATTGAGTCACAATTAAATGGACATTTTTTAGAAGGCGAGTCCCGAAGTGACTGAGCAGTAAATACTATAGAATTCTGTTCCATATCTTTCTTCTTATTTAAAAACACACCTGAAAAGTATGCCAGTCTGAAACCCTTCCTAGAGATACTGTCATCGGAATGGAACCTGATCCAGACGTGGTCTTGTGAAGAAATATATGGTGGTGGGATTGTAGAACCACAGGCTCTGTAGCTTTCAATATTCTTGTATGTTTCTATCGTCAACCAGTCCAAACTGCATCTTCTGGACCCCTGAATATCAAAATCCTGAAAACTACAAATAAAAAGTCAGAAAAGGCTACTGAAAAGGAAATTTTGGGAAAAAATTTCATTAATAATACAAAGTAACTGAGGACTTTATTACAAGCCTCCATATATTCACTGATTCTCCTGGATCTTCTAGGCCCACGACTATATCATCAGCAAATAATAATACTGCTTCTGTGTTCCTAACATTTATATCTCTTTCCCAGGTTCCAGAACAATACGTCTTCATAAGTAACATGAAATTCCAAAATAACGCTAAAAAACAGGAGACAGTTGGCACCTTTTTTCTTTTTCTTCTCCCTGTGTGTGTTTAGGAAGGACCACTTCTAATTCTTAGCACCCTAAATTGTTCTCTGTTTGAACTACTCCAGAATTCGATGAACTGAAGGACACAGAGGAAGTCTGCCTTCTCTAGATTAGACTGGTTCATCTGCTTGCTTAATGAGTTTATAGCTCACATTTCAGGAGAGCAAATAGCACAAACCTGAGCCAAGTAAAAAAGTTAAAAATGAACAAACAAAAAACTTCTTCAGTGAAAAGTCCCTGAGTTTGGGAATACTTTTCTTCATAACTGGTTTATAACCAAACGTTATCTTGTAGTTCATAAAATACGGGCATGAATAAAGGGCAGAAAAGTCAAATAAGGACCACACACAAAATTAGCCACTGCTATGAAAAAAGAAAAAACAAAATAGCATTTTCTACTAACATGTCTCACCGAAAAGTGAGATTCCTGCCTTAAGCCAAGTGATGATAAAGTTAATTATCCAAGGATTATTATACCAGGATATTTCCTCTTTAAATATTCTGAGTAACTATAACAAAGGCTGACAATTTGACTGCTTCCAGTTTTTCACTATTATGAACAAGGCTGGAATCCTTATACATGTTCTCTCCACACACACGAGTAAGTATTTCTCTAGGACAAATTTTTCTACAAGTAGAATTGCTAGGTCAAAAGACACAATTCCACTTTAAATTTGATGGCAACACTGAGAAAAATGTTTATACCAACTCACAATTCCACCAAGTGTGTATGAAAAAGCACCTTATACCCCACAACTCTGGCAAAATGAAACATTTTATTTCTAAAGATTTGTTGCCAGTTAGGTGGATAAAATAGATTTACCATTGTTCTAGTTTGCATTTCCTTATTTACTGAAATTGAAACACTTTTTCCTATGTTTATTAGCTATTTCTATTTCCGTGAATCACCTTGTTATATCCTTCATACCTTACAATTTGTTCTTATTTAAGAGCTCTTCATATAGTATAAACATGTATCTATTTGGGGCATGTATGTTACGCAAGATATATGTAGATCCACTCAAACCCTCATTCTCTCCAACAGTTGGTGCTGTCAGTCTTTCTTAATGGTATCTTTTACTGAGGAGTTTTTTTTTTTTTGAAGTATAGCTGACTTACAGTATTATATTAGTTTCAGGTGTACAACACAGTGATTCGATATTTTTACAGCTTATACACCATATAAAGTTATTATTACATAGTGGCTATATTCCCCTGTGCTGCACATTACATCCTTGTAACTTATTTATTTTATACATAGTAGTCTGTACCTCTTAATACCCCTCACCTATCTTGTCCCTCTCCTTGATCTCTGTATCTGTGAGTCTGTTTCTGTTTTGTTATATTCGTTAATGTATTTTATTTTTCAGATTCCATATAAACTGAAAACATACAGTATTTGCCTTTCTCTGTCTGACTTATTTCACTAAGCGTAATAACATGTAGGTCCATCCATGTTGTTGCAAATGGCAAAATTTCACTCTTTTATAGCTGAGAAATATTACATTATATCACAGCTTCTTCACCCACTTATCTGTTGATGGATACTTAGGTTGCTTTCATGTCTTGGCTACTATACGTAATGCTGCTATGAACACTGGGATGCATGTATCTTTTCAAATTATTTTTTAAAATTTTCTTTGGATATGAAGAGTGGAACTGCTGGATCGTCTGGTAATTCTATTTTTAATTTTTTGAGGAACTTGCATACTGTTTTCCATAGTGGCTGTGCTGAATGGGAGAATGTATTTGCAAATGATATGTCCAATAAGGGGTTAATAATCCAAAATATATAAAGAACTCATACAATTCAATATCAAAAAAACAAACATCCCAATTAAAACATGCACAGAGGATCTAACATTTTTCCAAAGAAGACACACAGATGCCAATAGGCACATGAAGAGATGCTCAGCATTGCTAATCATCAGGGAAATACAACTCAAAACCACAATGAGACATCACCTTACAATCTGTCAGAATGGTTATTGTCAAAGCCATGTTGGCAAGGATGTGGAGAAAAGGGAACCTTTGTGCACTGTTGGTGGAGACAAAAACCGGTGTAGCCACTATGGAAAACAGTATGGAGATTCCTCAAAAAATTAAGAATAGAACTACCATAGGATCCAGCAATTCCACTCCTAGCTATTTACTGGAAGAAAAAAACCACTAATTAGAAAAGATACATGCACCCCAAATTTCATTGCAGCATTATTTACAATAGCCAAAATATGGAAGTAATCAAAGTGTCCTTTAATATACTTTTTTTTTTTTTTTTGCTGCACCTTTTGGCTTTGTGGGATCACAGTTCCCCGACCAGGCACTGAAACAGGGCCATGCCAGTGAAAGCCCAGAATCCTAACCACTAGGCCACCAGGGAACTCCCAACTTTTTTTTTTTTTTTTTTTTTTGCGATACGCGGGCCTCTCACTGCTGTGGCCTCTCCCGCCGCGGAGCACAGGCTCCGGACGCGCAGGCCCAGCGGCCATGGCTCACGGGCCCAGCCGCTGCCGCGGCACGTGGGATCCTCCCGGACCGGGACACGAACCCACGTCCCCTGCATAGGCAGGCGGACTCCCAACCACTGCGCCACCAGGGAAGCCCGAACTCCCAACTTTTAATCAACTAAGATTCATGAAATCAGGGACCTGATCCAGAACAAAAGAAATAAATACCTCTTCACATATACACTACTAGGGGTTTGGTTTGCTAATATTCATTTAGGATGTTTAAAATACATTTACAAGTGGAAGTAGTTTTCAGTTTTTCTTTCTTTATGCTTCAGAATAGTTTATGTAGCAAAAACACTGTTTACAAACCTGTGCCTTGCGCCTCTTCAGAGTACGGATGATTTAGGGTAGAGATTTTCAATTTCTTCATGCTTTTTGGTTTAATCAGCTTTCCTAAACTCGTTAAGTCAGTTTTGATAATTTAAGTTTTCTTAGAAATTATCATTTTATCTTGAAAGTAAAATTTATCATTGCAAAGCTTTACATAGTACTTTCATACAACTGGTTAAATTTTCATATCTGTGGTCTTTAAATTTGTTTGGATTTTCTATGTAGGTAAGTGTAGTATTGGCAAATAAGGAAAGTTTCACCTCTTCCTTTTCATTTTTTTATACCACTAACCTCTTATTTGTTGGAATGTTGTATTGACTGAGGTTCAAGTACAAGCAGTGAAAGCATGTATCCTTGTCTTGGTCCTTAGTGCTAAAATTAACTTCAATATTAAGTTTGATTTTTAAATTTTTTAAACAGATAACTTATCAGGTTAAGGAAATTGCTTCTCTATTCATTTGGCAAAACTTGCCTGCAAAACTATCTGGGTGTAGAATCTTATTTTGAGTGTTGATTTAATTTCTTTAATAGCTATTGCATTCATTAGTTTTCTAATTCTTCTTGAATCAATTTTGGTAACACATGTAGAAAATGATTCATTTCTTCTAATTGTATAAAAGTATCAGTATAAACCATTCATGATATTCCTTTACGACTTCTAAAGTCTCTATTATTTGTATTTATAACTATAGACACTTTTTAAAAAAAAATTTTATTTGTACCTTTCCTCTTTTTTCTTCACTCTTGCCTTGAGATCTGTCTTTGTCTATTTTCCTCACTCTTTCAGAAAACCAGTTTTTGGTTATTTTTTCTATTTAATTATTTTCTGATCTTAACTTTATTTTTTCTACTAAAGACCCTGTAGTTTTTCTTCTAAACTCTTGAGAAAATGCTGAGCTTATTTATTTTCCATCTTACTAATTTTTAAATCAATGCATTAAAGCTGTAAAATTTTCTAAGTACTCTTTCAATGTATTCCAACAGTTTTAATATCTAATACTTTCATTATGGCTATTTAAAAATATTTTGAGTTTCATTGTGATTTCCATCTTTAATGCAGAAGTTACTTAGGAATACGTTTCTGAACATATGGGGTTTTTTAAATTGTTGGTTTCTAATTTAACTGCATTATGATCAGAGGAAATCTGAATGATGTAAAGTCTGGAAATACATTCAGAATTCCTTTAGTTAATACATAATCAATTTTTAAATAAACGTCACATATGTCTTTGAAAGAAATGTGCATTCTCTATTCACTGAAATAGGTATAAACATTACACACCTATGTAATACATGCGTTACTGAATCAAGCTTGTTAGTTTTATCAAATCTTCTCCATTTTTACTAACTGTTTTCCTGTTTAATGTATTAACTTCAGATTAAAACATATGTTTAGAAACTTCCACTGAATTGTGCACTAGTCAAACCTGGTCAAACTTGGTAACTCCCCCCACAGTCTGCTTTGCTTATGTTTTATGCTGTGTTATTAGGTACACAATGTTGAACCAGGATTTTATCTTCCTAGTGGATTATTCCATTTGTTACTAATACTTTGTGTCTTAAGGTTAATTACAACTGATGTTAACCTTCCTGCACTAGCTCTCTCCTGATCTGTACTTCCATAGCTTATCTTTTCCTATCCTCATTTTTTTTTTTTTTTGCGGTATGCGGGCCTCTCACTGTTGTGACCTCTTCCGTTACAGAGCACAGGCTCCGGAAGCGCAGGCTCAGCGGCCATGGCTCACGGGCCCAGCCGCTCCGCGGCATGTGGGATCCTCCCGGACCGGGTCATGAACCCGTGTCCCCTGCATCGGCAGGCGGACTCTCAACCACTGCGCCGCCAGGGAAGCCCTCCTGTCCTCATGTTTTAGACTTTCTGTTGGTGCTGTTTTAGGTATGTTCTTATTAAGCCCATTGGAGAGGAATCATATCAATCAACCAACCAATAAACCTGATTGGATAGTCTATCTTTTAAAGGTTAAGTGCGTTTTTTTGATTGAATAGCTTTTGTCTTTGGGGTGGGGAGTGGGGTTCTCATTTTCCTCCTTTCCTGTATTCTTCTGTATTACTAGGTTTTTGAAGGTTTTTTTTTAAAACTTTCTTTCCCTCTGCTTTGGTTTAATAAAGTCTAAGTAAGAGTATTCAGTGTTTCTATTCTTTCAAATTCTCAAATTCAGTAGAAAAATTTACAACTTTATTTTCACCCATCTGTAACTGAAATTTAACATTTCCTTCACTTATGAATATGTACAACAAACCATGAATAGTTTTTCTTTTTTAAAATAAATTTATTTATTTATTTTTGGCTGCGTTGTGTTTTTGTTGCTGCATGTGGGCTTTCTCTACTTGCGGTGAGGGGGGCTACCCTTCATTGTGGTGCGTGGGCTTCTTATTGCGGTGACTTCTTGTTGCAGAAAATGGGCTCTAGGCATGCGGGCTTCAGTAGTTGTGGCACATGGGCTCAGCAGTTGTGGCTCTCAGGCTCTAGAGCGCAGGCTCAGTAGTTGTGGCGCACGGGCTTAGTTCCTCCGCAGCATGTGGGATCTTCCTGGACCAGGGATCGAACCCGTGTCCCCTGCATTGGCAGGCGGGTTCTTACCACTGCACCACCAGGGAAGTCCCATGAGTAGTTTTTATAGTACCTCTCACACTGTCACCAACAGAAATCACAGATAATTTCATCTTATATTTCAGTTTTAATAGAGATCTAGAATAACTATTTACACTCAAAACCACTTTGAAATTATAGTAATTGTTAAAAGCATGGCTTGCTCACTAATACGTTAATAAATAAGCATATATGTACTATATTATAAATTTGTAAAAATACCTGATAGCTATATTTCAGGAATAATTGGTTCCCTTTGTAATGCTATGTGTTTTGTTTTATAAATTTGAAAACATTCTGAGAAAGGATCTATAGGTTTCACCAAACTACCAAAGTGTTCGTGGCATAAAAAAGGTTAAGAAAAAAAAACCTAATATATTAAAGTGTACAACATCTGTAGTAAACCTGTTCCAACTTGATTTTGTTGGCTGTTTTGGTTAGTATTAAAGTTTTTCAAACATTCTAGAAATCTGGGTTGCACACTTTTGTCAAAGAGTTTTGGTGCTGTTTTTATTTTGTTTTTAAAATTTTATCTTCTCCTACGTTCCCCCACGGCATGTTTTGTAGCTACCTCCACTTAGGTCTCCATCCCAAAACCAGTCCTAGGATGGTGGTTCAGAGTAGTAGTATAGACCCGGTCACAGAGTCAGTGGGGACTTAGTTAAATTCCTATTTATTATGGTATGTCTCCTACCTTTCTAAGCTCTCAGCCCCATGAAAGTTCAAGCAGTGGTTAGTAGAAGTTTTTTTCAGCCTCCTTTCTTGAGCAAAATATCCTGACCCTACTCCTTGGCTTCAAGCAGGGAACCAGAATCCAATCCTCTACCTCCTGTGGATAAGGTGGCCTTTGTGGATTTGGGAAGATTTAAAGGGAAGGGATAAAAATGTTTATATATCACCATCTTTAACCAGTTTTATACAGAGAGGTCTAAATATTGTTTGTTCATAGTCGGTAATTTTAGTTTCTCTCTTTTGTCTAGATTTTAATTATTTTAAACTCAGGAATGAATGTTGATTTTGTTTTTACCAAAAAGCTTTAAAACATCTGTCTAGTCTAGGTAATCATATACCTTTTCTGTGACTTGTTAATATGGTAAATTAATATTTCCTAATATTGACTCAATTGTGTGTCTAAATGAGCTGTATTTGATTATGGTATAAATTTCTTTTGAACAATATATTTAAGATATTACACCAATGTTCACAAGTGAAACCTGACTTTCTTTGTGTATTATGTGGGTGTGTCATCTTTTTAAAGTTTGGTATTACCATGTTAATAGTTTCAATAAGAACTAGGACGATTACTAAAATTACTTTCTGATTTTATGAGGCTAGCTGTGTAAATCCAAATTTGTTAACTCCATCCAGAATTTAGGAAATTTTCCCTTAGATGTGGAGCTCACCTCCAATATTGTTCTGCATTTCACTATTTTGCTTGGTTTTTAGCGTAGCTTTGTGAAATCTCAAGGATCCAACACATGATCAGAACCAGATGGCAGGATTCCATGTCACCTCCTTTGTGCTGGCAAGAATTTCCAAGTTTTACATAACTGAGCTGGTAGGCTGCAAATTTAATTTGGGGTTGGATTTTTAGGTTAAAAGAAAAAAAATCTCCAAAAAGTCTAGTTTTATGTTTAAAAAATATTTGGAATCCCTATGGTAAAATATTACTTTGTAAACACATTTGTACTTAGTCATGTTATAAGTAACAGAAAATAGGCATATTGTTCAGATTCTAACACTGGTACTGCTGCAGAAGGATAACCTTAATGGTACATCCTACCAATCCATCAAGCAAGGGCTCATACTTCTCACAGAGGAGTGTTACAGCTTCCACAGAAGCTCAGCTCCAGTGTTCCAAAAGATGTGGCCTGGGGCAGAGAGGAACCAAAGAAAAACATACCATATGTCCCTGTTTTACGGCTGCCACAGAAAAAACGGGATAGACTACAGTTGTGTTCCTCAAGAGACTGGTTTTCTCATTAGTTAATGAATATAAAAAAGGAGCATGGAAAGATTCAAAAATAGGCTAAATTTACAATCTCATTTGTAAAAAATTGTAAAATTAAGGGATATGTCTATGATCTGCAAGGTCTCTTCCAAATCTAAAATTCCATGATCCTTACCTATAAAAATGTAATTAATGAAAGAATGTCAAAGATGCCTTTGCACTGTCTGTGACAGGAATGGCATTCTTAACTGTGTCATGGTTCTTTGTTTAGGTACACTATTTTTTTTCCTCCCCTTCAGGCAATTTTTTTTTTTTTTCCTAACAGCTTTGATATAATTTCCTTAAGCAAGCAATATCTAGTTCCACTGAATGTTTCCTCCTTAACATCTTACTCCCACAGTTTTTCTCCGCAATTTTAAATGTCTGTAAAATAATCTTAATTTTCCTGATTTATATCATACTTATTCTTAGGATCTTAAACTTATGGTTATTTCCCCTAGGAGTATCTTTCATTTTGTATTCTTAACAAATGTTCTATTGTCTCAGTGCTATGAAAGAAAGAGATTTTTCTAGACACAGTATTTATCCATCATCAGCTTATTTCAAGTTTTATACACGGACGTAGCCTACAATCATGTTTTAACTCCTTACGGTAGAGGACTCTACTAACAAGACCAAGATTATGGGTTAGATCTCCAAGTGGATTACTGAGTCCTGTTTATTTGTCTCATGGCCAAAGATTACACTGTTGATCCTAATAAGCTGTTTTGCAAATGTGTACCTTTTGTTAAAAAATTGCCTAGAAGAATACGGATGGCTCAGTGCAAATTCATTACCGCCATTAGAAAATATTCAAAACACATGCCCTAATAAAAGAGGAAGAACGGGTTGCTATTCCTACCCTCAAGATGGTACTGATAAATATAATTTACTATATTTTCTGAAAAATCATCTTTTTATATTACTGCATGTTGAGCAATGATACTTGGAAAATGAATTTATACTTTGTAATAAAATATCATACAATAATACAGGAAGGTATCTGAATTACCTTATAGTAATAATTTCCCCTGGGTTTGCCCTTATGAACCAGCTACAGTTGATTTTGGCAGGATATTCAGAAGGCCAGCCTGGGCTCGTGATTATACCACTTGGTACTTGAATTTGTTCTGGAGTTTCTCCACAAGCTGGAAGATAGTCAAAGCAATCTTAGCTAATTATTATACTTTAAAACAAAGCATTAAGTAAATCAGTATTTATTTAAAAAGAAAACTTCAGACATCAAATCATATACAATAAAATATAGTATTGCCGACCTTAAAAAGCTTTTATTATTCTGATGAAATTATTTTATTTTCTTCCCTTTTAGTCAAAGTATCTTATTCTAATTAAATACAACGTTTTAGGGAGGTGTGGAAATTTTCAAATTGGATCTTTGAATAACATTAAAATTGTTAAATTGCTAGCGTTAGCCATGGAGATCAGCTGATCCATCTATCTTTTTTCAAAATTCACTTTTAAATTTATTTTATTATAAACCAGCTAAAGTTCAACTTTACTGAACTACTTTTTGGACACTTTAAATTAAAAAAAAATCAGATAAATAGTATTCTGAACAAAATAATTAAAGGAAAGCACATATAAACATTAACAGTAAGATGCTGGGTTGTTAAGAAGTTAGTGGATGATTGGATAAAGGCAGCAAAACATTACTTCAAAATTACTTCAAAGCAGTTCTTTAATTCATTCCATGAATACTTCGAAACTTTATTACAGGGTCATAAATGATTCCTAAATTATTTTAAAAATAAAGGCTTGAAATAGTCAGTGATTAAAGTAGCATGATGTGGTTAGATATCTAAATATCCTAGAACAGAGAATAAATTTAAACTACTACCAACACTTTCCCTGTATTATTCTCCTTTCATTACCTTGAACTCTCACAGTTCACATTTTACCAATCCAGAATTCAGCTGATAATCTGACAATTTATTCTCCCTTAATTTGTAAAAGAGTCACTGGTTACAAGAAAATGCAATGAATGTTTAAACCTTCAGGAAAATGTAAAATCTTGGAACCTCTTATCTGATACAATTTTGACAAACTGGATTAGCTTATTTTTAAAGTAAGAGCAGATTAGAAGGAGCAAATTAGAAGTGGGGAGAGCAGCTGCCAAAACGACCATTGTGTGTGTGTGTGTGTGTGTGTGTGTGTGTGTGTGTGTGTGTGTGTGTGTGTGTAACAGAGGTTATAGTCTGCTCAACTTAGGGTAATTATGCTAGAAAGTAATTTTACAAAGTTTGTATCCATAATGATCAAAATAAAAGCAAGCTATACTGCTCAAAGAGTCAACACTTATTTCTATAGAATAACCCATTCCCTGAAAAAAACATGCAATCGAGGTTTTAAACCTCTGCAGGCTCATGCCTAAAATGTGTCTAGTCTGGAATTAGGGTATACCGCCAAAGGGATCTTGATTTTAATCACTTTTCAAACACAGAGATTCATGGCATAAAACACAAGGATATAACATTTCAAGAGCCTAAGCATACATCTTACTGCCCACACACAAAGCTTCCAATTTTTTTTTGTTAAATTTCATTAAAAGTAAAATTTCCCTTACAAAAAAGTGTAATTTGATACTTTAGAAAAAGACTAAATTTATCCAAATGTCATTCTATTTTGGGCTTATTAACACTGAAGTGCCAGAGTTTTGCTTCCAACCTTGTTCTAATGAGTTATTATCACAATAATTAATGAAAAGATGCTTAAATCATTTATAAGACCTTTTTTCTTTCTTTACCTCCTCTTGCCAAAGCATTTTGTAGCAGCATACTGAACAAATTCTTAAGTTCATGAAGATACAAACATACAAATAAACTGGCAAAAACTATGATCATCTCTCCCCCAGGATGTAAAAAACTGTTCATTTTCATTAAAAGATTCATTTACATTAAAGAGAATAATACAATTTTGAGTTAAACTGTTTAACTTACAAGTATAACACTGTAAATGGCATATAAGTACTGAAATACTTATTAGCTGATCTAACAGCAGTGAGACACATCCAAAAACTGGGTGGGAATAATCTATGACAAAGCAAACAACTCTTAACCTTTAAATAAATGGAGATGGAGAGACTAATTATAGGGAAAAACTAGAAATAATTTTATTATGTTTTGCTTAACTTTTTTTCCCCCAAACATCTGAGAAACCCATAGGTGGTGCTCTTATACCAAAGACTAAAGAAATTATGATCTGGTATGGATGCTCACAAATACTGTTGTGAGTATTTTCACACAATTGCCAAAGGATAAGACACACCACTCGTAAAAAAGAGTGGTTATTTTAAGATTCAGTATTTTACATTTCTAATTCACTTAGTACTTTTATAACATTATTTAAAAATATTAATGATTCTCACCAATCAAAAACAAAATTATTTTCTCTTAATGGGTTATGAATACATATTTTGCTTAAATTTTGCAACACGACTGAGTTTGGCATTTTGTTTTAGATCCAGCCAGTGGCTTTTTATCAACATTTTTATACGTACAATATTAATACATTGGGCATGTAGATTAATATACTCTAGCAGAACCATAACTTATTCCCTTTTATATATGAGAAAGAATAAATCCAAATGCTCAGTGTGATCAACATTAAAAATCATAAAAAAATTTCCCTCCCTTTTGAGCTTAGAGTTTGCCTACATATACTGGCAGATTTGGAATCAGGAGATCTAGATGCCATCTGTTCTATCTGCCACTATTAGCTTTGCCACAGAATAAACGACTAAACCTTTTTAAGACTTGGTTTCCTCATGTGTTAAAATAAGGAGTTGCTGTTTGGATATCTCTAAGGTCTATTTCAGCCCTAAATTATGGCCCCCCTCATCATCATATTTCCACTAGATTTCTGATACTTATCAGGATGCACTGATACATTTTTTCCACATTTCATCACTTTGCATTTTCTCTTTGACCCACTGAGATCACACTTCCAATTCTTACCTTTACCCCTTAAGAACTGTGTTAGCAAGCAAAGGCCATCACTGAGCTCACCACCAAATCAAATGTACCCTCACTCCCAGTGGCACCTGATCTCTCCAGAGCACCTGACAGTGAATTTTTTCCTCTTGATACTGTACTACCTTGACTTTGCTGACATCACTCTTCTGGTTCTTCTAACTCAGACTATTCAGTGTTAGTTCTCTAGCACTAGATCCTTCTTCAGAGAGCTCCTGATGTACTGGTGTATGTGGTTCATGCCCAAGCCTTCTACTCTTCTTACTCTCTATGGAAGATCTCATTCACTCCTACATTTCCACTATGATCTATATAGTTCATGAGTTGAAAAATCTTTAACCCAGAGATTTTGCATAATCAAGGGCTCACTGGACATTCCAACCTCAAATTCAACGTGATCAGAACTGTGTGTTTCTCAAATCCTTCTCTTTATTCTATATTCTGAACGGTTATTATCTTAGGCATCATATTTGGCAAAAGGAATAGTCATTTCACCTAATTCAAGTAAAAAGGAAACTTACTTTAAGAATACCACAAGCAATCTCAAGGATTTTTTAAGCACAAGAAATAAAGCTCACAGCAGCTAAAACTAGAAATCTCAAAGTCAGAACCTGAGGCTGCCTTCACCACCTCTTAAATCAAGGCTTGCTTTATCTCCTATACATCTGCCCCAATCTTCCAACTGGCTTTCTGAGTCCTCTATTTTTCCTTTATTTCAGTATCTCATAATGATTTCCCATTCCCAACTTACAACAACACTTCAGCTTAACTATCTACCAACAACTGTAATTTCACTGTTTTCTTATTTTGTTATATTTATACTATTATTCATTTCATATTATACCCTTTTCCATAAAGGATTTGAGGTGACTTATTATTGCAATCAGTTTTTGTTTTTTTTTTTGCGGTACGCGGGCCTCTCACTGTTGTGGCCCCTCCCACCGCGGAGCACAGGCTCCGGACGCGCAGGCTCAGCGGCCACGGCTCACGGGTCTAGCCGCTCCGCGGCATGTGGGATCTTCCCGGACCGGGGCACAAACCCGTGTCCCCTGCCTCGGCAGGGGGACTCTCAACCACTGCGGCACCAGGGAAGCCCCGCGATCAGTTTGATAATACTTAAGCATCCACTTCCTCAAAAAACTGCCTACCACAAAGAGTGCTGCAAGAATTAAATACAATTATTTTGGTAAAGGAATTAGCACACCGCTTGGATTACAGCAAGTTGTTAATAAATAACGTCACAAGGTATGCCAAATCAGATTGGTTGGCAGTAATGCCTGGAATGAGGTACTGAGATGATTGCTAAGGCAGTGTTCAGGCTAAATGGGAAAGAGGGCAGTGACTGTTCATTTATTATGTGCTGGGCACCATTACACTCTTGAAAGAATGGGAAATTATACCACAATTAACTGGTTATCTGACGTGGGTTGGGATACATACTCACAAAACGTTGCTTTATGGAATGAATTTCTTTTTGCTCTAAAGAAAATTTTTATTTGGTTCTGCTACTTTGAACCTCATCTTTCTAGATTTTGACTATACTCCAATTTAGGATGTACCAAACCTGACCTTCTCTTACCTCCATTTATTCTAGCCGTATCTTCTCTATTGTTTACACATAGTTATTTTATCAATAGCTACTGTCTGGTTATTTCTTCAACAGAGTTAGTTTATATGTAATTGGCAAATAGAGGAATCTTGTCAGTATAATGCAAAGTTGTGAAAGATCTTATTCCCAGCATATTAATGATTTGAAGTAACCAGGGGCAGGAGAAAACCCCTACAGAAGCACCTTCCTTTACTGCAAGAAGTGGTTACTTTTACTGGTTTAAAGAATTACTTGACTTTTCTTTATATTAAGCTATCTTGGGAGCCTGCAAGTATAGACGGAGATGTGAACACCTTTCCCCACTATCAAAATAAAATAAAACAAAACACCTTAATTGATGAAGGGTATCTCCGAATTATGTTTTTAGTTTTGATTAAACTGGTCTCCACTAGAAGCAAATACCTTCAAGGAGGAAGTATGAACTCCAGAGTACATGGCTGCAAAGTATGGACTGGGTCTAGGTGTAAACGTCAGAAGATATCTGTGCCGCCATCTGGATCGATATTTTACCTGGTAGGGCTATACTTAAAAAGTTATACAGCTGGAAGCAATCTGTACCAACACTACCTTTCTCATAAGCACTGTTAGTTTAGTGTTCACTTTTGCAGAATGTGAGATTTTCCAGGAACACACACGTGGCATTATGGCAGGAATGACTGTATTTTAGTCTTTGTTCATTTTGCTTCCTTAATATATCTCTTAATAACCGGTATCAACTTTTTGTTCTCGGAACACAAATATCTACCAAAAAAAAATCTATTTAATTTACTTTAGTCAGTATCTTTTGATATAAACAAATGCTCATGTATTTTGGATGATGATGATGATATGTAACTCTACTTTTAATAAATTTCCCATAACTCCAGAAACAGAAGCTCCCAAATTAAAAGGGTCCTAAACATTCATTCAAAAAAGGTAGCAACTTTCAACTTGGATAGAGACTTCTTCACAGGAGAATGCAGTGATTAGGTTATCTGATTAGTCCCCAAAAGGTTATTTCACTTGTAGTGAATCTAGTGTACAGGACATTTGGAGTGAAAAATAAAAGAAAATGGCATTATTACAATGCTACTGGTTAAAATGTACTAAAAAGCTAAACTAAATATATACAGTTTTAAATTTACCATGTATGTTCTCAATTAAGAAAAGGACAATTAACTGAAGAATAAATAGGTAGAGATTCTCTGATGGAGTTCTTAATAAGATTTTGATAATTTCCGGGTTTAAAACACAAAGATCCCACTGTATAGTTTAGAAAATAGGATAAAACTGATTGAGAAACACTCAAGACTTCTTCATGTTTATTCTGATACTTGTTCAATAGTCCCACAGAAAAGCAAATAACTATGGTTTTCAAACTAGATTAGTACATCATACCTATTATCTTTAAAGCAACCATTTAAAAAATATAAACTGGTCCAACAACCTCTACTTTAGAGGCTACATGGGAGAGAAGAGGGTAACTTCAAAGTAACGTCGAATAAACTGCCCTTCAATTTGAGATTTCATGGTTTTTAAAGCTTGAAGAAAAGAGGCACGCAAGGAAATTTATGGTTAGAAATGAGCTACTTTTAAATGAAAAAGTACAATTTCCTGTTCCACACATGAAGAATTGGGTTTCTTTTCAAAATCGACAAGGGTTGTTGGCATTTTATGACTAAAAGGGACCTGAAATCTTTGTGCCTTTGGTTTTAACAAACCACAAAACTGAAATGTAAGTAAAAATCAGCTATGTTTACTGACCACCTTAAGTACATAAGATACAATACGAAAAGCACAAAAGAGGGGCTAAGAGGGGCTTCCCTGGTGGCGCAGTGGTTGAGAGTCTGCCTGCCGATGCAGGGGACATGGGTTCGTGCCCCGGTCCGGGAAGATCCTACATGCTGCGGAGCGGCTGGGCCCATGAGCCATGGCCACTGAGGCTGCGCGTCCGGAGCCTGTGCTCCGCAACTGGAGAGGCCACAGCAGTGAGAGGCCTGCGTACCGCAAAAGAAAAAAAAAAAAAAGGCACAAAAGAAGAGAATGAAGAAAATTAATGCTCTCATGGACATTGAAGTTTTGTAGAAATGATTTATGCTTACTAACTGAATCCAAGAAACATATAAACAGGTATGAGAACATACAAGACAATATGATCCTAAATGATATAATGCATAAATTTAAAGCAATGCATCATAGGGCATGGGGTATTATTAAACAGAAAAAATAAGTCCTACATTTGGGCCTGCATTATGTAAGTCAAGTTTACTCGACTATTAACATAGTATTTCCTTCATTGAAAAGAAGTAAAAAGAGCACATTCCAAATTAGAAGAATTTAATGACTCAATTCTATAGATACCAGTTAAGGCAAGATAGCCTACTGCTAAAAGAAGTGATATGATACAAATATTCTGTGAAGATTACTTTGCTGTACTGTAACCTGTGGGAAGGGAAACTGGTGAGGCAAAGAGATCAGCTAAGAAGCAAATACAGAAGCTCCACTACTTGTAAAATTTTACTTTATGAAAGTTTCAGTACGAAACAAAAGAACGCTCACCCTGTTCACAAGTGAAGGACAGCATTTAGAGTCAACAGTGGTCACTATCATTTGGCCATCTCGTTTTTCAGAGTATACAGTGTTTTATAAATACTAACTCCATTTTGACTGTTAGATACAAAAGCAATTCCACATGTTGAAAATACAAATAAGAAGGGTTTAATTCCAATGGAAATAAATGAAATTAATAAAATACCATCTTCAAAATGATAAATTAGTGAGCAAATGGTGACTGTTGGACAGCCATGTGGGATGAGAGTACGAATGAGTCTGAGGGTAATAAGTGAATCAGGCAATAAATGGAAAATGCTGTGCCTATGTAAGCAATAAAAGGCACCGAGACACGGGAAAATTAAAATGTATAGTTAGATGATTAGTATGGAAAGCAGACACCAATTTAGGAGAAGGGCACCAGTTTGAAAACTTATGGCTAAGTATGGTGCACAGTGCTGAAGATGAGATTTTTGTTGCAAGTCAGAAGCTTATGGTTCACAAGTTCAAGGCCCATGAGTATACTCAAAGTGAGGCGTGTGTGGTCAGGTCTGTGGGTCCCATGGCTGATGATAATGTTATTGCCTATCAGGTACTTCCTTTTCTTGTGTCTTTTCGCATTTAATTCTTACTACTATTAGTCCTATTTAACCAATGAGGAAAAAATGGAGGCACAGAGAAATTATTTTCCTAAGGTCAGAAAAGTGTCACAGCTGGGATTGGAACCCAGGCAGTAGGCTTCAGAGCTGCACTCTTAACCACTAAGACACACTACTGCCCACTAGGGAGCTCCCTATGACACCTGGAATAATTATCAGGGGGTGGGCGGAAAGCTGCCTCAACAGAATTTCAACAAAGATAAAAACGGTCTGTTTTGGTAAAAAATGTCTTGGTCCTATATTAATGTGGAGAGAAAAGGTATAGGATCTATGATAACACAGAGAAAGAGGGTGTACTTAGATTTAAAGCTTCTAAAGACTGATTCCTATTTGCTATAAATCTATATGGGGACTGCAGGCAGGAGGAAACTGCTTCTTAGTCTCTTTGGAATTAAAAAAATGACTTGGTAAACAAGATTCTAGAACTTTTTAATAATAAAACGTACATATATACATTAACTATAGGTTAGCTGATTAGGGAATGGGGCAGAATAGAAGCAATAAGGGTATGCAGTGAATGCTGAGGGAGCTATTTCAAAGGAAAGAGAAACAGAGAAGAGGAAAGTAGAGAAGGCTGGGTGATTAATGAAAAGTAGTTGTATTCTTAAAGATACTTAATACTGGACAGATTGGTCAGAGTTTACAAAGCAAGCATACTTAGTATGAAGGCCGTGGGTCACTGACAACATAGGGCAAGTACCAAGTGAGTATCAGAATCTGCAAGATGAATGACGTGGAAGTACAAGAGTGGTCCTTTGGCAGGCTGTGCCCCGTATGACACAGCTCAGCCCTCAACTCAACAGGGAACCAAAGATGTCCTGGCCAGGAAGAAACTCCTTCAGTTTGAAAATCCCCTTCTTGCAACTTGACTGGGTTTTTTTTTTTTTTTTTTTTTTTTTTGGCGGTACGCGGGCCTCTCTCACTGTTGTGGCCTCTCCCGTTGCGGAGCACAGGCTCCGGACGCGCAGGCTCAGCGGCCATGGCTCACGGGCCCAGCCGCTCCGCGGCATGTGGGATCTTCCCGGACCCGGGCACGAACCCGCGTCCCCTGCATCGGCAGGCGGACTCTCAACCACTGCGCCACCAGGGAAGCCCTTGACTGGGTTTGTTGCTCGTGCTTAGCATCTTGATTTCTTTGACTCCTTTAATAGCTGAGCTGTCATAATGGAAATGTCAGAACAGTCAACACACTAAGGATGGACTGAGCCGGAAGGAGAGAGAGGCTGGACGTGATACTATACCTGAGAATTACTCCAAATTTCATTCTAATTTTTTCAAGAAGTCAGCAAACTGAACTTTTCTTTTTAGGGAAATAAGTAGTAGCACTCTAACAGCAATATTTACTAGTCTAAGATGAGAAAGCTTTTAATTATCATTTAAAAGGTAAGAATCAGGGGGCACCTTCAAGATGGCGGAAGAGTAAGACGTGGAGATCACCTTCCTCCCCATAAACACATCAAAACTACACCTACATGTGGAACAACTCCTACTGAAACCTACTGAACACTGACAGAAGACCTCAGACCTCCCAAAAGGCAAGAAACTCCCCACGTACCTGGGTAGGGCAAAAGAGAAAAGGAAAAAGAGAGACAAAAGAATAGGGATGAGACCTGCACCTCTGAGAGGGAGCTGTGAAGTAGGAAAAGTTTCCACACACTAGGAAGCCCCTTCATGGGCAGAGACGGGGGGTGGCGGGGGGCGTAAACTTTGGAGCCACGGAGGAGAGCACAGCAACAGGGGTGCGGAGGGCAAAGTGGAGAGATTCCCGCACAGAGGATCGGTGCCGACCGGCACTCACCAGCCCGAGAGGCTTGTCTGCTCACCCACCGGGGTGGGCGGGGGCTGGGAGCTGAGGCTCGGGCTTCGGTTGGATCCCAGGGAGAGGACTGGAGTTGGTGGCGTGAACACAGCCTGAAGGGGAGCTAGTGTGCCACAGCTAGCCGGGAGGGAGTCCAGGAAAAAGTCTGGACCAGCCTAAGAGGCAAGAGACCATTGTTTTGGGGTGCTCGAGGAGAGGGGATTCAGAGCACTGCCTAAACGAGCTCCAGAGACGGGTACAAGCCACAGCTATCAGCGTGGACCCCAGACACAGGCATGAGACGCTAAGGCTGCTGCTGCAGCTACCAAGAAGCCTGTGTGCAAGCACAGGTCACTATCCACACCTCCCCTCCCGGGAGCCTGTGCACCCCGCCACTGCCAGGGTCCCGTGATCCAGGGACAACTTCCCTGGGAGAACTGACGGCACTCAGGCTGTTGCAACGTCACACCGGCCTCTGCCCCGCATTCCATACCCCTTCCTCCCCTGCGGCCTGAGTGAGCCAGAGCCCCCTAATCAGCTGCTCCTGTAACCCTGTCCTGTCTGGGCGGGAACAGATGCCCTCAGGCGACCTACACACAGAGGCGGGTCCAAATCCAAAGCTGAACCCCAGGAGCTGTGCGAGCAAAGAAGAGAAAGGGAAATCTCTCCCAGCAGCCTCAGAAGGAGCGGATTAAAGCTCCACAATCAACTTGATGTACCCTGCATCTGTGGAATACATGAATAGACAACGAATCATCCCAAATCGAGGCGGTGGACGTTGGGAGCAACAGTAGACTTGGGGTTTGCTTTCTGTATCTAATTTGTTTCTGGTTTTATGTCTATCTTAGTTTAGTATTTAGAGCTTATTAGCACTGGTAGATTTGTTTATTGATTTGGTTGCTCTCTTCTTTTAATTTTATATTTATATATTTTTTCTTCCTTTTTCTCTTTTTGTGAGTGTGTATACTTCTTTGTGTGATTTTTGTCTGTACAGCTACGCTTTTGCCATTTGTCCTAGGGTACTCACTGTCCTTTTTTTTCTTTTTTTTTAGTATAGTTTTTAGCGTTTGTTATCATTGGTGGATCTGCTTTTTGGTTTGGTTGCTCTCTTCTTTCTCTTTTTTTAATTACTTGTTTATTTTTACTAACTTTTTTCTATTTTAATAACTGTATTTTATTCTTTCTTTCTTTCTTTCTTTTTCTCCCTTTTCTTCTGAGCCATGTGGCTGACAGGGTCTTGGTGCTCTGGCCGGGTGTCAGGCCTGAGCCTCTGAGGTGGGAGAGCCGAGTGCTGGACACTGGTCCACCAGAGACCTCCCGGCTCCACACCAAATGGCAAAAGCTCTCCCAGAGATCTGCATCTCAATGCTAAGACCCAGCTCCACTCAACGACCAGCAAGATACACTGCTGGACACCCTATGCCAAACAACTAGCAAGACAGGAACACAACCCCACCCTTAGCAGAGAGGCTGCCTAAAATCATAAGGTCACAGACACCCGAAAACACACCACCAGACGTGGACCTGCCCACCAGAAAGACAAGACCCAACCTCATCCACCAGAACACAGGCATCAGTCCCCTCCACCAGGAAGCCTACACAACCCACTGAACCAACCTTAGCCACTGGGGATAGAGAACAAAAACAACGGGAACTACGAACCTGCAGCCTGCAAAAAGGAGACCCCAAACACAGTAAGTTAAGCAAAATGAGAAGTCAGAGAAATACACAGCAGATGAAGGAGCAAGGTAAAAACCCACCAGACCAAACAAATGAAGATGAAATAGGCAGTCTACCTGAAAAATAATTCAGAGTAATGATAGTAAAGATGATCCAAAATCTTGGAAACAGAATGGAGAAAATACAAGAAACGTTTCACAAGGACCTAGAAGATCTAAAGAGCAAACAAACAATGATGAACAACACAATAAATGAAATTTAAAATTCTCTAGAAGGAATCAATAGCAGAAAAAATGAGGCAGAAGAACAGATAAGTGACCTGGAAGATAAAATAGTGGAAATAACTACCACAGAGCAGAATAAAGAAAAAAGAATGAAAAGAATTGAGGACAATCTCAGAGACCTCTGGGACAACATTAAACACACCAACATTCGAATTATAGGGGTCCCAGAAGAAGAGAAAAAAAAGGGACTGAGAAAATATTTGAAGAGATTATAGTTGAAAACTTCCCTAATATGGGAAAGGAAATAATCAACTCCAGGAAGCACAGAGAGTCCCATACAGGATAAATCCAAGGAGAAACACCAAGACACATATTAATCAAACTGTCAAAAATTAAATACACAGAAAAAATATTAAAAGCAGCAAGGGAAAGCAACAATTAACATACAAGTGAATCCAGATAAGGTTAACAGCTGATCTTTCAGCAGAAACTCTGCAAGCCAGAAAGGAGTGGCAGGACATATTTTAAAGTGATGAAAGGGAAAAACCTACAACCAAGATTACTCTACCCAGCAAGGATCTCATTCAGATTTGATGGAGAAATTAAAACCTTTACAGATATGCAAAAGCTAAGAGAATTCAGCACCACCAAACCAGCTCTACAACAAATGCTAAAGGAACTTCTCGAGGCAGGAAACACTAGAGAAGGAAAAGACTTACAATAACAAACCCAGAACAATTAAGAAAATGGTAATAGGTACATACATATCGATAACTACCTTTAATGTAAATGGACTAAATGCTCCCACCAAAAGACACAGACTGGCTGAATGGATATAAAAACAAGACCTGTACATATGCTGTCTACAAGAGACCCACTTCAGACCTAGGGACACATACGGACTGAAAGTGAGGGGATGGAAAAAGATATTCCATGCAAATGGAAATCAAAAGAAAGCAGGAACAGCAATTCTCAATTCTCATATCAGACAAAGCAGACTTTAAAATAAAGACTATTACAAGAGACAAAGAAGGACACTACGTAATGATCAAGGGATCAATCCAAGAAGATATAACAATTGTAAATATTTATGCACCCAACATAGGAGCACCTCAGTACATAAGGCAAATGCTAACAGACATAGAAGGGGAAATCGACAGTAACACAATCACAGTAGGGGAGTTTAACACCCCACTTTCATGGATGGATGATGGACAGATCATCCAAAATGAAAATAAATAAGGAGACACAAGCTTTAAATGATACACTAAACAAGATGGACTTAATTGATATTTATAGGACATTCCATCCAAAAACAGCAGATTACACTTTCTTCTCAAGTGCTCATGGAACATTCTCCAGAATAGATCATATCTTGGGTCACAAATCAAGCCTTGGTAAATTTAAGAAAACTGAAATTGTATCAAGTATCTTTTCTGACCACAACGCTATGAGACTAGATATCAATTACAGGAAAAGGTCTGTAAAAAATACAAACACATGGAGGCTAAACAACACACTACTAAATAACCAAGAGATCACTGAAGAAATCAAAGAGGAAATAAAAAAATTCTAGAAATAAATGACAATGAAAACATGATGACCCAAAAAACTACGGGATTGCAGCAAGAGCAGTTCTAAGAGGGAAGTTTATAGCAATACAATCGTACCTCAAGAAACAAGACATACCTCAAATAAACAACCTTATCTTACACTAAAAGCAATTAGAGAAAGAATTAAAAAAAACCCCAAAGTTAGCAGAAGGAAAGAAATCATAAAGATCTGATCAGAAATAAAAAGAAATGAAGGAAATGAGAGCAAAGATCAATAAAACTAAATGCTGGTTCTTTTGAGAAGATAAACAAAATTGATAAACCATTAGCCAGACTCATCAAGAAAAATAGGAAGACTCCAATCAATAGAATTAGAAATGAAAAAGGAGAAGTAACAACTTATAATGCAGAAATACAAAGGGTCATAAGAGATTACTACAAGCAACTCTATGCCAATAAAATGGTGGACAACCTGGAAGAAATGGACAAATTCTTAGAAAAGCACAACCTTACGAGACTGAACCAGGAAGAAACAGAAAATATAAACAGACCAATCACAAGCACTGAAACTGAAACTGTGATTAAAACTCTTCCAACAAACAAAAGCCCAGGAACAGATGGCCTCACAGGCCAATTCTATCAAACATTTAGAGAAGAGCTAACACCTATCCTTCTCAAACTCTTCCAAAATATAGCAGAGTGGGGAACACTCCCAAACTTGTCCTATGAGGCCACCATCACCCTGATACCAAAACCAGACAAAGATGCCACAAAAAAAGAAAACTACAGGCCAATATCACTGATGAACATAGATGCAAAAATCCTCAACAAAATACTAGCAAACAGAATTCAACAGCACATTAAAAGGATCATATACCATGATCAAGTGGGGTTTATCCCAGGAATGCAAGGATTCTTCAACATATGCAAATCAATTAATGTGATAAACCATATTAACAAATTGAAGGAGAAAAACCATATGATCATCTCAAAAGATGCAGAAAAAGCTTTGGACAATATTCAACACCCATTTATGATAAAAACCCTCCAGAAAGTAGGCACAGAGGGAACTTACCTCAACATAATAAAGGCCATATATGAGAAACCCACAGCCAGCATCATTCTCAATGGTGAAAACTGAAAGCATTTCCACTAAGACCAGGAACAAGACAAGGTTGCCCGCTCTCACCACTCTTATTCAACATAGTTTTGGAAGTTTTAGCCACAGCAGAGAAGAAAAAGAAATAAAAGGAATCCAAATTGGAAAAGAAGAAGTAAAATTGTCACTGTTTGCAGATGACATGATACTACACATAGAGAATCCTAAAGATGCTACCAGAAAACTACTAGAGCTAATCAATGAATTTGGTAAAGTTTCAGGACACAAAATTAATGCACAGAAATCTCTTGCATTCCTATACACTAATGATGAAAAATCTGAAAGAGAAATTATGGACACACTCCCATTTACCACTGTAACAAAAAGAATAAAATACCTAGGTATAAACCTACCTAAGGAGACAAAAGACCTATATGCAGAAAGCTATAAGACACTGATGAAAGAAATTAAAGATGATACAAACAGATGGAGAGATCCACGTGCTTGGATTGGAAGAATCAACACTGTGAAAATCATTATATTACCCAAAACGATCTACAGATTCAATGCAATCCCTATCAAACCACCAATGGCATTTTTCACACATCTAGAACAAAAAATTTCACATTTTGTATGGAAACACAAAAGACCCCAAATAGCCAAAGCTATCTTGAGAAAGAAAAATGGAGCTGGAGGAATCAGGCTCTCTGACTTCAGACTATACTACAAAGCTACAGTAATCAAGACAATATGGTACTGGCACAAAAACAGAAATATAGATCAATGGAACAGGACAGAAAGCCCAAAGACAAACCCACGCAAATATGGTCACCTTATCTTTGATAAAGGAGGCAGGAACATACAGTGGAGAAAGGACAGCCTCTTCAATAAGTGGTGCTGGGAAAACTGGACAGCTACATGTAAAAGAATGAAATTAGAACACTCCCTAACACCATACACAAAAATAAACTCAAAATGGATTAAAGACCTAAATGTCAGTCCAGACAGTATAGAACTCTTAGATGAAAACATACGCAGAACACTATATGACATAAATCACAGCAAGGTCCTTTTTGACCCACCTCCTAGAGAAATGGAAATAAAAACAAAAATAAACAAATGGGACCTAATGAAACTTGAAAGCTTTTGCACAGCAAAGGAAAGCATAAACAGTATTTTTAAAAATTATTTATTTTTATTTTTGGCTGCACGTGGGCTCTCTCTACTTGTGGCAAGCAGGGTTTACTCTTCGTTGAGGTGTGCGGGCTTCTCATGGCAGTGGCTTCTCTTTGTTGCAGAGTACATGTTCTAGGTGCGCGGGCTTCAGTAGTTGTGGCACACAGGCTCAGTAATTGTGGCTCGCAGTCTCTAGAGCGCAGCCTCAGTAGCTGTGGCGCCCAGGCTTAGTTGCTCCACAGCATGTGGGATCTTCCCAGACCAGGGCTCAAACCCGTGTCCCCTGCATTGGCAGGCAGATTCTTAACCACTGCACCACCAGGGAAGCGAAAAGACAACCCTCAGAATGGGAGAAAATATTTGCAAACAAAGCAAGTGACAAAGGATTAATCTCCAAAATATACAAGCAGCTCATGCAGCTCAATATCAAAAAAACAAACAGCCCAATCCAAAAAAGGGCAGAAGACCTAAACAGACATTTCTCCAAAGAAGATATACAGATTGCCAGCAAACACATGAATGGATGCTCAACATCAGTAATCATTAAAGAAATGCAAATCAAAACCACAATGAGGTATCACCTCACATCAGTCAGAATGGCCATCATGAAGGAAACTACAGAGCTTCCCTGGTGGCGCAGTGGTTGAGAGTCCGCCTGCCGATGCAGGGGACACGGGTTCGTGCCCCGGTCTGGGAAGATCCCATATGCCACGGAGCGGCTGGGCCCGTGAGCCATGGCCACTAAGCCTGCGCGTCCGGAGCCTGTGCTCCGCAACGGGAGAGGCCGCAACAGTGAGAGGCCCGCATACCGGAAAAAAAAAAAAAATCTACAAACAATAAATGTTGGAGAGCGTGTGGAGAAGAGGGAACCCTCTTGCACTGTTGGTGGGAAGGTAAATTGATACAGCCACTATGAACAGTATGGAGGTTCCTCAGAAAACTAAAAATAGAACTACCATATGACCCAGCAATCCCACTACTGGGTATATATCTTGAGAAAACCATAATTCAAAAAGAGTCATGTACCACAATGTTCATTGTAGCTCTATTTACAATAGCCAGGACGTGGAAGCAAGGTAAGTGTCCATCGACAGATGAATGGATAAAGATTCCATTCCATTGTATATATGTGGCACATATATACAATGGAATATTACTCAGCCATAAAAAGAAACGAAATTGAGTTATTTGTAGTGAGGTGGATGGAATTTGTCATACATAGTGAAGTAAGTCAGAAAGAGAAAAACAAATACCATATGCTAACACATATATATGGAATCTAAAAAAAAAAATGGTTCTGAAGAACCTAGGGGCAGGACAGGAATAAAGATGCAGACATAGAGAATGGACTTCAGGACATGGGGAGGGGGAGGTGTAATCTGGGATGAAGTGAGAGAGTGGCATGGACATATATACACTACCAAACGTAAAATAGATAGCTAGTAGGAAGCAGCCGCATAGCACAGGGAGACCAGCCTGGTGCTTTGTGTCCACCTAGTGGGATAGGGAGGGTGGGAGGGAGACGCAAGAGGGAGGAGATATGGGGATGTATGTATATGTATAGCTGATTCACTTTGTTATACAGCAGAAACTAACACACCATTGTAAAGCAATTATACTCCAATAAAGATGTTAAAAATTTTTTTTTAATTAAAAATAAATAAAAGTTAAAAATCAGTGCAAGCAGAAAACTTTATATTAATTTATCACTCACACTCTGGAGACTCTTTCATTACTTGCAGACTTAGTTCCAGAAATCATACATTTCTATGGCAAGCAGGATATCCTATATCCAGGAAATCCTATATCCAGAATGAATATTAAATGGATATTCACTCCTCTGCATTAGTACAGATACTTAAGAATGAACACAGCAATATCTTTATTCCTATTATTTTTAGTGATTTTTTTAAGGACCAAAATATTCACTTGGTCCTCAACTCTATTCAAGGCAGGTAATTCCTTGCTTTCTTAAAGCTCACTAATGTCCAGAACAAACAAATAATAATCAGAGGCTACCTGGCAGTAAAATAATATATATTTTAAAAAGTCAAGATAGGTACAAAATATGGAAAAAGATAGAAGGAAAACTAGAAAAAACAGTTTTAGTTCTAACGGGGTCACAGCACAATATGAATAAGATCAGAAGAGTACTCTTAGTGGAACTAGCTAACTAGCTTTATCCTAAAATTTCTAAGGGCAAGAATAATTTTGAATTTTGCTAGCAAAGCATAAGATAAAATGAATACAGAAGACTCAACCTTTTCTATCTTTTTTTAAAAGGACATAAAAGGGCAATTTTTTTCCTGGAAGAGCATAAAAACAATCGATATGTTACTTACATTTTCTAAATTTAAGCACTCCAGGTGAATGAAATGCTAAGCAAACTACGACTTCTATCTCCTGAATGGGAAAAACTATTAATTTCTGAAGTTTACTGTGATTCTTGCTGGAAACATAGAAGAGGTAAGGCAGAATCAGCACATGAGCAAAGATAAATTGGCCTTGGAGTTCACAATTTTCTCAGTCATTTCTATCAGCCTTGATATAGTTTTTGGTATACTCACATCTTCTTCTGAGAATGTTCCAGTCTTGGTGTCTTCTGTCAAGAGTGATACCCAGAAACAAACCTAATAACAGACTGTGTTAGGAAGGAGTAAAGAACTATGATGGACTTTGTTCTGGATACTGTATCTCTATCACTGCAGCTTAAGATCAAATCACCCCCTAACTTGTATTGGTCTGTTAGTCAACTTGAAAACCAAACTTCAGTTTGCCTACCTGCTAAGTGACTGGCTTTTGCACAATAGATGCATAGTATCTTTAAATCTATGCCTTAGCAAAAGTACAAAAAATTAACATGATCTCACACTGAAGAATTATTCTCAAAGTGAAAAACGGTTTATTCTCAAAGTTAAAGAATGGAAAAGAAAATGTCAAATGTTTGAATGCAACTTGTTTTTTTACCTTCAATGGGTCTGGCCCACTCACTTGAGCAGATAAACTTCACTTCTACCATCTAAGCATCGCACACTTCTGTCACATTACAACCTGTTCTGTCTCTGGTCCTGGTACACTTAATGTTCTGCTGTTGAGTTTATTTATTGTTTATTATAGTAATAAACAATTATAAGATATAACAATCTTGCTATAAATATGTAATTGTTCAGTAAATATGTGACAACATATGAAATGTTATGGCTATGTAAATGCTTCACATAAAATATATTATTGTATAATAAAATGTTATAAACAATATTTAATTATATAGCATATAATATTACATATAAAAGTATAATATATAACAAACATTTATAATATACAAACATTATAATACTATATACTATATAGTACTATATAATACTACCATTACTTTCTTTTCTAAAAATTACAGGGAATGCTCTACTCCAAAAGCTGAAGTGTCTCAAAAATAAACTCTGAAGGCAGGCAATGCCTTTAAAAGTTAATAGTTCCCTAAACTAATGTGTTGTTGGTGTTTTAAAAAAATGTACTGTCTTGTATTCTCCACTCACTTTCTTCATTTGAAGGACAGTTTCTTGGGTTCACAATAAGTTCTATTTTTATATTCTAAAATCCTAAAAACCCTAAAATATATAAGCTTTCTTTTTTTTTCTCTCCATTTGAAACATGGATAAAAGACATTGTATTGGACAAAAGAACTGGTGAAATTCTTTTTCATAAGTGTAGCAAGAGGTCCAGGTATTTAACTGAATAATTGAAAATAACATTAAAATAACAGGAAAGGTACAAAGGGCCACTTGCACCTGCTGCTTTATTCATGCAACTTTTCTATATTAAAAAAAAGCTGTAAACTGCTATCAAATAATTATAGTTTAAGCTTCATTTCCTTTCAGACTTTTTGTTTGGAAGATCTGAAAATTCTAGGATAATAAAAGTATTATCAGACTAGATGTTCTTCCACAGAAAGTTCAAATGACCGTTCTATTATTTAACTGTGGTTAAAACAAAAGCCATTTTACTATAGTGCTCCACACTTCCGTAAAATGTTGCTAAACAATCTGTAAGCAAACTACTGCAATTTAGAAAATAATATCTCCTACTTTAAAAGGCCACAACTAAATTATCAGTTTAAAAAGGCTTACAGGACCAGCAGTGTGCTAGGCCTTTGAGTACTAGAATAGGAACTATAAAATGAAAAAACGCAAAAGCAAGAAAGGGTGATTTTGATGAAATAAAAATTCTGACAGAACATAGGAAGAACAACGCTTAACAACTACTATTTTCTATACTCTGTTAATTCAGTTAATACGAACAAGGATTAAGAAAGAAACTTCCCAAGCAGATAACTCTCTTTCTCCACACTCAGAAATTTCAGCCTTGCCTGACAAAAGATTTGAAGTCAAATGTAAAGTAGACTCAAGATCAGGATAACCTCAGGTAGAGCTTTTAGCTATGGATGTTATGAGGTACGAACATTTAGCAGCTGTATCACTGGTGAATTGGGAATAATGTGTTAAACTTCATACATAAAAACTTTCTAGTTGAGAAAGCACATGCCTCAACATCTGTTCCTACTAGCAACCAGAAAATCTTTTTTAAATTTCAGGGTAGTTTTTGCCTAACCATAAAAGCCAATCCTATTCTTTTATTCTTTGCAATGTCACAACTCCAGGCCATGAATCAAAAAGAGAAATAAACAGTTACATTTCTGAACAGTTTGGGGAAAATAAAAGGTTGGGACTTTAATAGAAACATAGTAAGAAAACAGTTAAACCGGAAAAACATGATTATATGCAGTGTAAGTGCTCTCATACCTTGCAGATAGCTGTGTAGATCAATACAATCCTTTCTGAAGGCAATTTGACAAAAGGTTTCTAGAGTCACTACATTATTTATGATGTTTGATACAGTAATTCCAATTCTAGAAATCTATGCTAAAGAAATAATCTCAGAGATTAAAAAAGGGCTATAATCTCAGAAATTAAAAAAGGGCTAAATATATATTAATATGTTCCTTGCAACATGATCCAGACTAGGGAGAACCCATTGGAAAAGAATCCATTGATACGTTTAAGAACATTACAATATAGCCACAGGATAGAAATTTTATACAGGCATTAAAATAACTATGTAAAAAATATATTCTATAAAATGTTAAATAGAAAAGGCAGGAGATAAAATTAGTTACAATCCAAATGCATATACAATTACCTTTAAGGTATGCACAGAAAAAGTACAAATGAAGTAATTATAAAATTATTAATTATACTAAGAATGCAGGGTTAATGGGTGATCTTCCTAAGCTTTTTGCTCTTTTTCCAATTTTTCTAAACATTTAATTAAACTTGTATAATGCATAAACAGAATTTGTGAAAACAAGTAAAAAACTGATTTGGAAGTAATCAAGAGTAATGAGGAAATAATCAAATTATATCTAGAATTACACTTTTTTTTTTTTTTTTTTTGCGGTACGCGGGCCTCTCACTGCCGTGGCCTCTCCCGTTGCGGAGCACAGGCTCCGGACGCGCAGGCTCAGCGGCCATGGCTCACGGGCCCAGCCGCTCCGCGGCATGTGGGATCTTCCCGAACCGGGGCACGAACCCGTGTCCCCTACATCGGCAGGTGGACTCTCAACCACTGTGCCACCAGGAAAGCCCTAGAATTACACTTTTAAAAAAAAAATTGAAGTATAGTTGATTTACAATGTTGTGTTAGTTTCAGGTATCCAGCAAAGTGATTCAGTTATACATGTGTATATATGAATATATCTATTCTTTTTCAGATTCTTTTCCATTATACGTTATTATATCTAGAATTATTCTGACCCTAATATAGATTATAGAGAAAATTCAATTAAAGTGGATACATATTAAAAATCAAATATATTTGTTCAATGTGTATAAATCAACCTGATCTAAAGAAATGTTTCATTCTATGTAGCAGATGAGTAATACATTAGCTATTTTACATATTTAGACATTTAACAAAGAACATGAGGCATTTAATTTAGACATTTTTAAAAAGAACATTAAAATAGCCTTCCTATTGTCTCATATATACAATTATATTACTTGCAGTTTCTATGATATAATTTCATAATGATTTTCACATATTATTAGATTTACAAAAATACCATTTGTCTTTTCTCCTTTCTCTATTTTATAAATGAAAGCAGATTTAAATTTCCAAACCATGAAAAGTTCTAAAGAAAAAATATATAAAAAAGAATACTTTATCCAATCATTCTTTTCCATTATACAACCACTAGATGTATACTTTTTGATAATTTACATTGCCTTATGACAATTCCTATAGCATAAGAACCAGCAAAAGGACAAAAACATATCTCTAAGCAAAGATTTGAGGAGGAGGATGAAAATGACTAGAACATTAGAAATAGAAACATATTACCCTAAGCGTAAGAACCCAAACTATATTATCGAGTACAAATTGTTAATTCCCATAAAAATTATATGAATAAACAAAACTAAGTACTTAGTACTACTCACAATTAAATAAAGTAAGGAAAATACGAAGTCATTTACTACACACCAGACATTGTAACGAGGCCTTTTAAATAAATTCATGATCCAACTTAACGTGGCCATTATTTACCACAGGATTTACTACATTAAGGCCACATTACAGGGGCATTTTTCACATGTCTACTTTCTCCATTAAATGGTAAGTTCTTGTGGCAGTACTATTTTACTTACTGCTAACTCCCACCCTTCTTGGCACAAGGTACACAGCAGGTGTTTAATACATGCTGAATGAATTTAATTCGCTACAGACAGGGCGGCTCTACCTCCCAAACTGTCCAGGATAGTTCTGGTTTTGCCTGTGGTAACAGCATTATTAAAAGCAGTATACCCTTTTGCTTTCAAAGTGTCCCGATTTGGACCACAAATTACCTGAAAATACTACTGGATGTAAGTTAAAATTCTTTCTAAAACGTCATTAAAATTTCCAGAATGCAAAGAATGAATGAGCTAAGGCACTGAGCACTGTCAAATAAAGTAGCAGAGGCACTCGTGTTGCTCGCTGGTCTCAAGAGAAAGCAAGTCCTACGTTTAGAGATTCTTCCAAAAGCGAATTTTCCATTTATACCAGCACTGAAAGGACTCTCATTTCAACTGGGGATGCAAGGAATTCAGAAGGCTTATACTATATCAAGCATTACACCTTCTACAGTTCCATATTGACTAAATAAAGAAAAATTGCAATGAATCTGTATATCCAAAAGCACCTTTTGAGAGAGCATTCATTTATATTTTTAATGGTACGACTGGAATAGACTTCATGTTATTCTTCTCTTTCCACAGAAGAAAGATTTTATAAGACCAACCTTCAGAAAAACAGTAAGGCATAAATAAGGTTTAACTGAGCTCTGAAATTAAGTAATTTATTGACACATCAATACATTTAATTAAAACACTCATTTTGTTACGGGCTGAACTGTGTCAACCCCAATACTCCTATGTTAAAGTCCTAACTGCCAGTACCTCAGAATGTGACTGGATTTGGAGACAGGATCTTTAAAGAGCTAACTAAATCACAGTGGGGTCATATGGGTGAGCCCTAATCCAATATGCCTGGTGTCCTAATAAGGAGAGATCAGGGCGCAGATACACACAGAGGGAAGACCATGTGAAGATAACAGGTAGAAGACTGCCATCTACAAGCCAAAGAAAGGTGCCTCAGAAGAAACCAACCCTGCTAGTACCTTGATCTTGGACTCCTAGCCTCCAGAACTATGAGAAAATAAACCTGTAAATCCACGTCATTCAGCAAACCAATATTTTCAAATAACTAATTCATATTACGAAATGATGCATGGTGAAAAAAATACCCATTTAAAGGGCAAGAAAGGCCATTGGATTTTTGTAAAACAGAGAACAAAATGTTCACTGATATGGTTTCAGATCCTACTTGCAACTAACCTTTAAGAAACCACCACTTGCTGAGCTCTCGTACAGTATCAAAGAAGAATATTCACAATTATCTGAAAATGGCTATGGAAATACTCCTCTCTTTTCAAATTACACAACTGTGTGAGGCTGGATTGTCTTCACATTGTCAAACAAAGCAATATGTTACAAAAGGCTGAGTGTAGAAACAGATGTGAGAATCCAGGTATCTCCTTTTAAGCCAATCATTAAAAGGTTTGCAAAATTATAAAACAATACGATTCTTCTCATTGATGTTTTTGTTTTGGAAAATACATTTTTAATAAAATTATGTTATTGATGTAAGCATGCAATAGACACTACTTTCATTAGCAAATGAATTAAGAAGTTTTTAAACAACTTCTCAGTTTTAATTTCTAATTATCAGTAGCTATAACCTACATAAACAAAAACTCTTTGAAGTCCTTGTTAGGGGCTGAATTGTGTCCTCTCCACACTCATTGGTTGAAGGCCTAACCCTCAATGTGACTGTATTTGGAAGCTAGGGACTTTAAGGAGGTAACTCATAAGGATGGGGCCCTACTCCTGTAGGACTGGGGTCCTTATAAGATGAGGAAGAGACACCACAGGCCTCTCTCTCTGAGTGCACAGAGGAAAGGTCATGTGAGGACACAGCGAGAAGGCACCATCTGCGAGTCAGGAAGAAAGGTCTTCAGACCAGAAACCAACCCCACCAGCGCCTTGACCTCGGAGGTCTAGCCTCTAGAACTGTGAGAAAATAAATATCTATTATTTAAGCCACTCAGACTTTGGTATTTTGTTATGGCAGCCTGAGCAGTCCCTGATATTGTTAAAAGCTTAAAAGGGGTCCTGAGAACCAAAAATCTGAAAATCACTGAATTAGACAGTAACTACTCGGCTGTGTAAATTAAATGTTTCTACACAACTTCTTACTTCATAATTACAACTTGGAAAAGTAATCATAATTTTCATTAGCTATCCAAAGTAGAAAAAGGGAGAAAATTAAGATCAACTCTAAACGAACCTTTTTTAACTTGATGTACACAACTGTATGCCGTTTGAAAGCATATGCAAATGGGGAAACACACTGTAGAAGAATTAACGCAGGCTGCAAAAGCGCCTGCTTTTCATTTTCAGGAAACCAGGATCGTCAATCTGTTTGGCCTAGCACAGACTAACTCTTAGAGTACTTGTTAAGTCTATTCACTTTCTGAATATAAAATGAGACATAAAACAAAAGAGAAAAACATTCAGTTTTCCTTCATGAGAAAAAAATAACCAAAAAATTCCAAGAAGACATGAAGAAATCAATCAATAAATTGACAAATATACCAAGTGCAATTATTTTAATCACACAAAACTTACCAAGAATATAGGGAAATAGTAAAATAATAGTAAGAAACTTAATTTCCATATAGGTAAAAAATTCAAGATTCTGCTCTCCTAGTAATTGTAGTTGATAATGCAAAAATGGTATCAAAAAAAAAAAAAAATGGTATCAAAGTTGTGGAAGTCACCCAAGAATGAAAAAAAAAATTTTTTTTATTGAAGTATAGTTGATTTAAAATGTTTTGTTAGTTTCAGGTACACAGCAAAGTGATTCAATTACGGGTGTGTGTGTGTGTGTGTGTGTGTGTGTATGTGTATACATGTATATATATTCTTTTTCAGATTCTTTTCCATTACAGTTTATTACAAGATATTGAATGTATTTCCCCATGCTATATAGTAGTTCCTTGTTTTTTATGTTACATATTTAAGAATGAACATTTTAATAGTTATGGGCCCTTAAATAATTATTAAGTTATAAAAGCTTAGATGAGTGGAAAAAATGCATTTACCTCAACAAGTTTCTGAATTTCATGCACACAAATATGTTGTTGGGTTGCTTTTTAGTAACATATAAATTGTGCACTCAAGTACTACAGTTTTATGCATAGTAGTATTTTTAATCTAAAAAATCAAGTAAAATGCTTAATTTCTAAGGCTCTAATGCTAGGAATAGCATTCAAAATTACATTTTAATAAATTTCATTTCATATAACTTTGTATGTAAAGAAAACACTAATTCAACTTGAGCTAACTTTTCTCTTGGCTCAGTGTTTGTATGGAAAAATAATTATGCAGTCCGTTTGGAAAAATATAATCAATCCATGGGCATGCAAGTATCAATTTTATCTTATGAGAATTTCTCCATGTTCCAGTTACTTCCTTCCTTATTACATGCTGCAAAAAGCAGTAATAATTTTTATAGCCAAATATCACTTCATAAGATACCAGGTGGCTGTCAATATTTACCACAGAAGTCATGCATGAAATTTAAACATTACAAAAAATGACTTACCAGTTGACACTCCTGAAATATGCACATTTTCAGAATGTTCTGCAAGAGCACCATTTCCTAAAATTAAACATAATGAATAAACTAATTTCCAAGATAAAATTTAAAAAAAATTTCAGATTCTCCCTCTAATAGAAAAACAGGTGCATAGAGCTACTTGTAATATCCAGAAATGAAATTAAAGTCTCTTACAATAATCTTCAAAACAGTACTATGCAGCCCAAAGTTATAACAGTAGTAGGGAAATCAAAATGTTTTGGAAATCACAACAATGTAGTGTAATATAAAGGCCAAATATATAGATCTGATTAATACCAGAAAGAATTTCCTATCAAGTTAATAGTCAAAAGATAACAGTACTATTACCAGAAAAGAGACAATCACATACTTTTTAAAAACAGCATTCCTCTAAAAGCATGCTTAATTAGCCCAGAATGTGCTTACTGCTGGGGTCACACATGGTGTCCCATGTCCTATGTTTTGCATTACCTTCTAAATCCTTCAACATCTTCTCATCAACAACTCTAACAGTCTTTAGTGCAGGGACATGATTATACCCTATTTTGGTAGCCCCTGATTTTCTACACCTCCTACCACAAAGTTGGGCCAATGGAAGCATTCAAGTAACTTACTGAAATGAGTTACTAAGTGTCACCTAGTAAAATAAAAGTGGTTTTAAAAAGACTCCCATTTAAAGTAGAGATTATTTACTCCTTTAAATTAGTAACGTGTCCCTCAGCTGTTCTTTTTAAAAATTTAATTTAGTTTTATTATAAATTATTTCCATCTACCTCTGTTCTTTCTTTTCTTTCTACAAGCTGCTCATCTTTACTTCTAAAGTTTTCTCTCTCTCTATGCATTAGGTCAATTTGGCAACACAACAGTTCAGGAATCCAGCTGACAGAGAAAGAATTCTCCCTGGAGTGGGGCAGGGGAGGAAGCTAGGTGGGAGAAACTTAGATGGCAAAAGCAGAATTCTCTTGATGGTTCAAAGAGTAGAGACAATAGCAAATATTATAATTAATAACTTATCTTTTACAACCATCACACTTCTATGGTTGCTTGATTACTGTATAGCATCCCCCCATGCGTTAAGTTCTAGGACAGCAGAATCTGTGTAAACTTGCCGCATCACTGGATGCACGGTTCCTAGAACAGAGCAGGTGCTCAAAGAGCTAACAAATGATGAATAAATGAGGGAGTTCATGATGATTAAATGAAATCATGCCAATTAAGCACTTGATATAGTGCCTGACACACAGCACTGAAGAGGAATTCATTTTTGTAACTGTGTAAAATATATTTTTACTATTATTAAAGAATAAAATAATAGTGATAAAACAACCTTTGTAGTTCAACTACAGCTACAGCCTTCAAAATGAAAAGAAATGTTATGTTTCCCTCCATTAAAAATGATACAGTGGAAATGGTGACAAAGGTGTGTAAGCTGTATTTATTACACAAATAAATCTGATTACAGTTATTTATTTAAGTACTGTGCATTAGTACCACAGAAGCCACAACTTATTTTTCCTAACAATGTTAAATGCTACAGACATAGAAATGAAACTACTAGAAAGCTCCCACATTATTTCTTTAATGTGAACAACTTATGAAAATTGGTATCCTAAACAAAATGGTATAAGAAACCAATTCAATAAAACAACAAGATTTGCCAAAGGTCAGTATAAGCTGCCTAAACCTCTGCTACTTACAAGTATATCAGTAGTATTACTGGGAGCTTATTAGAAATGCAGAGTCTCAGGCCTTACCCCAGATTATTGAATCAGAATTTACATTTTAACAAGATCATCCCCCACTCCCAGTGATTTGTATTCACTAACATTTGCGAGCCAATGGCTTAAACCTTCTACTTCTATAGTTAGATACAACTCCAAATTAAAGCTGTGTAATTTGTGATCCTAAGGTTTCCAATATCCTTAAGGCAGCCTATTAAACTATCCTCAGGAGAGTTTTAATATTAGATATATTTTATACATTAAATTTTTATTCTAACTCAGTAAACAGAGTAAAGATGGGTAGAAGGAAAACAATAACATAATGCAGTATCTAAGACTGGATTCTGGACTAGATTGCTAGGATGCTAACACCAGCTTCACTTCTTACTTGCTGTGCAATTCAGGGCAAGTTACATAACCTCTTTGTGTCTTGCTTTCATCTCAAAAACAGGGCAGATAATACCTATCTTATAGGTCTTAGTAGAATTCTTTATAATAGAAAAAAATAGAACTTAATCTACATCTCCGTCAGCACGTAAATGAATAAACTAAAAACAGCCTAACAATAAAATATTCAAAAACCTGAATTAAGTAATTCTACATGTACTCACTTGGAAAGATATGCACATTGAGTTAAGTATGTTTCAGAGTAACATTAGCATATGCTCTAACTCTAACTTTTAAGTGATGTCTGTATAGTTACTGTGCACATGTTACATAGGCATATGATATATGTATGTACATGCATTTGCACACACACACACAGGAGAGTCTAACGGTGCATACAAACTGAAATTAGAGAGGAAGGCCTCCTTTGTATACTCCAGCACCGACTGAATTTGCTACAACAGGCACAGAGTTCTTTAAAAAATTTACTCATATTATCAAAAAAAACAGGCGAAGAGACTATAGTTCATTCCCCGTCATTCTAAATAAAGAGGTCTGATAAGTACTGTGTGAAATAAAATATAATTTCAGAAGTATTATTCATGATTTAAAAAACTGAAATAACAGTACTTTAAGACATAAAACATGATACTACTGCTAATTTCCCACACATTTACTCTAATTTTAAAACAATCCGATTTAGAAGTTAAAAAAATCAATGATAATTTCTAATAACATCAAATAACTATTCCTTTCTTTGAGATTACATTATTAGATATTTCTTATTCTAAGTATCACATGAAGTAAGTGGGCTACTTAATTTAGGTGTTCTGCCATTTTTACAAAAATGTCACTTACAAAATACAATTATTTCTATGTTATAAGCAGAGAGCACCGCCTCAAACTGCTTTGTTGATATAAAGCTCACTATATTTTCCCTAATGTCCCACCCTGAACTCCTGAGAGAAGAAAACCCCACACATATGAGGACGTACACACATCATCTCCTGACTTTAACTACATTGCAGCCATGCTAGACATTCTCATAGAAGTCACCCTTTAAAGGTGCCATATACTGGAAAAATATAGTCTGATAAAACATTACTTCTATAACTATGCAGTAGCAGCTGACTAGTTAGTAGACCAGCTAATTAACTAGCACTCCTAAAAAACAAGAAAAAGTTTCATTATCACCTAAATCAGGAAATAATTTTTTACGACTCAACTCTTTTTTTTTTGCGGTGCGGGGGCCTCTCACTGTTGTGGCCTCTCCCGTTGCAGAGCCCAGACTCCGGACGCGCAGGCTCAGTGGCCATGGCTCACGGGCCCAGCCGCTCCGCGGCATGTGGGATCTTCCCGGACCGGGGCACGAACCCGTGTCCCCGGCATCGGCAGGAGGCAGACTCTTAACCACTGCGCCACCAGGGAAGGCCGACTCAATTCTTTTTTTAGTCCTACTAACCAAATACCAAAGGTAATCAATTGTCCCCATTTATTATTCTTCTTGCCAAGCTGAAACATGGTTTTGTAGTTTTTTACTGCAATACAAGAGAGAATCTTCTAAAAGAGATATGTACTGTTTTAGGAAAAGAGGCCATAGGGTAGTGAGTTTGAGCTCTGGAACCAGACTCTGTGGAATCAAACCTCAGCTCTACTGTTTAGTTAGTCATGAGTCTTAACTGAATGATTTCTCCTAAGATTTAATTTGCTCACCTGCATAATCATCATTAACAGGATGTCTAAATCTATGGTCTCTGTGTCCCTGTTGCTTTGTATCTTTCTTTCTGTTTATTGTTGTTCTTTTTATTTAAGAACTAAAGTTCTTAAAGAAGAGCTGATAAAATACAGCTAAGACGTGATAGATACGTGCCAGCCAAATCCTAAGTGCCTCACAAGGCTTTCCTCAGCTCATCCTTAAAACAACAGTTCACTTCACAGGTGAGAAAGCCAGCTTATAGCAACTTAGTAAGTTTTTCAAAGAGCTAGTAATTGGATGGATTAAAAATTCAAATTCACAGTCATTAAGAAGTTTGTGTTCCTTATTTTTAAAAAAAGAATTTAGACATGAATATACTTCTTGCTTGTAAAAGAAACAGTACTTAACTTTCAGAGTTAAAACCCACCTGCCACCAGCTATTCCAATTTGTTATGGGGGAAGACCTGGTTTAAAAGTTAATGAGCAGCAGTTACAAGTAACTTATATGCTCAGCATCCTACAATCTCATTTTCACTGTGCAATGACTAACAGGTATCAAACATCAAAATATGTACACACATATATACACCCCCCAACATCGTTCCTATTTTACTTTACTTAAAGAAAAAGTCCAAAATCCTAATAAGGCTTACCAAACTCTCCACCCTTCGAGTCTTCCCAACTACTCCAAAAGCTTCATCTTTTGTGATTCACTTTCCCACTCTATTTTCCTCTCCAGAAATATTAGATTTCTTTCAGAAAAGGGTCAGCTGTCTCTCTTGCCTTTGGACCTTTCTTTAATATATTCTTTATTTAGGAAGGCATCTCCTGATTCCCCCATACTAGGTTACATCATTTTGTTGTAGGTTCCTAGAGTATCTAATACTATCACTTTTTGAAAATTTATCACACTTCTGTTATCTGTGTAATGTTTATATTCCCCACCAGATCTTAATCTTGGTGGGGGAAGGTGGGGTGGAGAAGTGTGATGTGGTGCTGGGACATAGCTGGGTTTGTTTTGTTTTGTAACCCAGTGACTAGCAGAGAAGATACTCCATATCTGCTCAAACACATGAATGAATGGTAGGTTGATACATAAGTAAGAGGCATAGTCCCTGCCACCAAAGAGTTGGTAATCTATTGAGAAAATAATTTAAAACATCTGGAGCAGAAGCAAACAATATAAAACCAAACTAAAATTAGCAAGCTTCTTACTCAAATGGGAGGCTTTTCTACTAAAAAGGGGAATGGAAGATAGGAGTGCCCACCATATTAGCCAGGGCAATTAGATAAGAAAAGACAATTATAGGCATAAGGATTGAAAAAGAAGAGGTAAAAAAAGAAAAGGTAAAACTACATCTATCTGTAGATGATATGATTGTGTATCTATTTAAAAAACCCAAGACAGTCAAAAGAAAAAGTTATAAACAATATGAAAATTAGTCAAGTAGCAGGATATAAAATAAGCATACAAAAAATCAAAAGCCTTTGTAAATACGAACAATAGCCAGTCAGAAGATACAGAAGACACAATTCTTAGTAGCAACAAAAAGATGTTTAAAAACTCAAACACAGAACTCCTGCTGATGGTCATGATGGAACAATGGGTAATGGACCAGCTTTCTCCAGGTAGAAAGCTAGTGCAATAAAAGAACTCATTCTGATTTGTTTCCCTTTTCTCAGAGATCACAGTCTTACACTGCCTGTTGTCCCGTGTCTGAAAAAGTTGGAAAAAACATGTTAAAAAAAAAATTCAGACACGGGACAACAGGCAGTCCTAACCAAGAAGAATAGAAAGAAATCCACAGTGGACTTACTGTTGCCATTTTGTTCATTGTTTTCTGGCTTTTTTATAATTCCTTTGTTTCTTTTTTCTTCTCTTGCTCTCTTCGTTTGTGATTTGATGATCTTCTGTGGTGGTCCGATGAGATTTCTTTCTCTCTTTTGTGTATCTACTATAGATTTTTGCTTTGTGGTTCTCATGAGGCTTAAATATCTTATATTTATAACAGTCTATTTTAAGCTGTTAACATTGAATGCATACTAAAGCTCTACCTTTTTAAGGCCCCCCATTTTATGTTTTTGATGTCACAATTTATATCTTTTCACCCTGAGTATTCGTAACAAATGTAGTCACAGTTACTTTTAATACTTTTATCTTTTAACCTTCATACTAGACTTACAAGTGACTTACTCACCCCCAACACATTAGAGTATTCTGAATTTAACTATACATTTACCTTTTCCAGTGAGATTTATACTTTATGTTTTCTTGTTACTAATTAGCACCCTTTCATTTCAACTTGAAGTCCTTTTCACATTTCTTGTGAGGCGGTATGGTGGTGAACTCCTTCAGCTTTTGCTTGTCTGGAAAACTCTTTATCCCTCCTTCAATTCCGAAGGACAATTTTGCTGGGTATTCTTGGTTGGCAGTTTTTTTCTTTCAGCACTTTGAATGTATCATGCACCTCCCTTTTGGCCTACAAAGTTTCTGCTAAAAAATCTGCTAATAGTCTTATGGGGATTCCCTTGCATGTAACAAGTTTTCTATGGCCACTTTTAAGATTCTCTCTTTAACTTTTTATAATTTAATTATAATTCATACAGCTGTCTGCTTGATGTTGTCCCGTAAGTCCCTTAAACTATCTTCATTCCTTTTCATTCAAATTCCTTTTTTGTGTGTGTTATTCATTAAAGGATGCAAAATGCTGACCACAGGAATTTTTAAAAGTAGTCATTTCTGGTTAGGATGGTTATTGTATTAGATGTTGTTCTAGTATGCAGACCAAATTTTTCTAAATTGTGCAAAGGGTATAAGAGAATTTGTTAGACCCCTGTAGAAGCTACTAAGCATTTGCCTCTGACATTTCTACTATCAATCTGTAAAAGAAATAAGGTTTGCTAACATTGTTCTAACCAAATTCATATGGCTTGTACATTTATTTCCTTTCCTAGGTATTCATAAACCATTTCTTCTCTTTTGTATAATCTTCCCTAGAGCGATTATCACTAATTGCTGGTTTGTGGGACTCTCATCCCTCCTGCCCCAGTTTGGAAAATCAAAATTGCATTTCCTGTTTCCAGTCATCTGATCTTTCTTTCCTTCTCTCATTCCTTGGAAGTCTTAGCACCTAAGTCAGAACTCTTTAAGTTATTTGGAATACCTGAATGAACTCCTATAATCTTTGCACATATGTCCTTCAAGAAGGTTTTCAGATATAGTTACTCTTACCCTTTCGGTTTGAAGAGCATATTTGACAGAGGGGACATAAACATCACCAATGTTACACCATCTGCCCAAGCAACAGCCCTATAAACCTTTCTGTTTTCTTTATTTTACAAAGACATGTTTATAAGACCATTTTGTTGTCCTTGGTATTTTTGCTGAACTCAATCTTGCATTTTCTCTATATTAGTAATACTTATAATTTATTCTTGGTTAAATATCCTTTTTATCTTGGGGATATGTTCTTAATTAGTCTGAAGTCATTGAGGAACCACTAATTTCCTTAGATTTTTTTGCCATTCATTCCTTTTTGGGATTGTTTGTGATTTTAATAACCAGAAGTCATTTTTGAGAACTTAATAACATCCCTGGACTTTACAGATTTTCATGTTGTGGAGGCATATTAATTTTTTTTCTAAATTACTTTAGAATCTATAGGGTTTTTAAAAATATCTTTATTGGAATATAATTGCTTTACGATGGTGTGTTAGTTTCTGCTGTATAACAAAGTGAATCAGCTATATGTATACATCTATCCCCATATCACCTCCCTCTTGCGCCTCCCTCCCACCCTCCTTATCCCACCCATCTAGGTGGTCACAAAGCACCAAGCTGATCTCCCTGTGCTATGCAGCTGCTTCCCACTAGCTATCTATTTTACATTTGGTATTGTATATATGTCAATGCTACTCTCTCACTTTGTCCCAGCTTACCCTTCCCCCTCCCCATGTCCTCAAGTCCATTCTCTACATCTGTCTGCACCTTTATTCCTGTCCTGCCCCTAGGCTCACCAGAACCATTAGATTCCATATATATGTGTTAGCATACAGTATTTGTTTTTCTCTTTCTGACTTACTTCACTCTGTATGACAGACTCTAGGTCCATCCACCTCACTACAAATAGCTCAATTTTGTTTCTTTTCATGGCTGAGTAATATTCCATTGTATATACGTGCCACATCTTCTTTATCCATTCATTTGTCGATGGACACTTAGGTTGCTTCCATGTCCTGGCTATCGTAAATAATGCTGCAATGAACACTGTGGTACATGACTGTTTTTTGATTATGGTTTTCTCAGGGTAGATGCCCAGTAGTGGGATTGCTGTGTCATATGGTAGTTCTATTTTGAGTTTTTTTAAGGAACCTCCATACTATTCTCCACAGTGGCTATATCAACTTACATAGAATCTACAGGTCTTAAGCTCTGATTGTGCCCAATCTCATTTTTTAAGTGGTGATTATAATATAGTTATTTCTACCTGGTCAAATAAGGTATAGAGTAGTACACTGTTAGGGACTGAATTGTGTCACCCAAAATTAATATGTTGAAGCCCAAATGCCCAATGTGACTATACTTGGAGATAGGGCCTTCAAGGGGATAATTAACATTAAAGGAAGTCATAAGGGTGAGGACCTAATCCGATAAGACTGGTTTCCTTAAGAAGAGATATCAGATATATCTCTCTCCATCTGCACATAGAGAATAGGCCATGTGAGGACACAGTGAGAAGGACACTGCAAGCCAGGAAGAGGAACCTCATCAGAAACCAACCCTGACAGCACCTTGATCTTGGACTTCTAGCCTCCAGAACTGCAAAAAAAAAAAATTAATGTTGTTTAAGCCACCCAGTCTGTGGTATTTTGTTATGGCAGCCCAAGCAGACTAATGTACACACTTTCCCCAGGTCATAGCTGAACTAATAAGATGTCTGCAAATGCCTTGAGAGTGTATGAAAAATTCAGTACATACTTCTGAAAACAGGCTTCATAGTGTCTAACAAATACCTATAATGAGACGTTTCGTGCAAAGAAAGGTTAAGAGACAGAGTTTATTTTCCTACTTTATTTAATTACTGGTATTCTAAAAGTATTACTTCTACAGCTTTTTAACTGCAGGTATTCATTTTGGATTTAACAGACTTTTATGAACTGGCCTGAACCCACCTGCCACTTAAAATAATAATGATCATTTACAACATTACTTTTTATGGAAATAAACATTCTAATTTTCAAACCACATTCTTCTTCTCTTTTTTTTTTTTTTGTGGTATGCGGGCCTCTCACCGCTGTGGCCTCTCCCGCCGTGGAGCACAGGCTCCGAACGCGCAGGCCCAGCGGCAACGGCTCACAGGCCCAGCTGCTCCGCGGCACGTGGGATCCTCCCGAACCGGGGCACGAACCCACGTCCCCTTCATCGGCAGGCGGACTCTTAACCACTGCGCCACCAGGGAAGCCCAAAACACATTCTTAAAAGACATTTGGGAGTTCAATGTTCTTATGTTTAGACTTCCTATATTATGTTAGTAAGATTTTACATTGGAAATGTCTTCAAATAAGGGCATGATGACAATGAACTATTAGTCAAAGTACAAATACTAAACAAACACAAGTTCCCTGTATTCAGAGAATGAATCATATCCCTGAAAGGACATGCAAGACAGTTATGAACCCCACTGGTGAGTATCTCAGTGACAATGTTCATGCAGATGGAAATAATTTTCTTTATTCTAAAACAGCGTGAATCACTGATATAAGAACCCACAAAACAAACTAGAAAGGGGCTCAGCTAAAGACTATTTGGGTTCAAAGGTTCCTACCTGTGACTTCGGTGGTTCACAAGAGTAAATATGAAGGTTTGAAGGGATTCAGAAATCCAGAAAAAAACAGAATTACACTCCTATATTTCCAGTGAGATTTACTGACATATACTTCACACATAAAACTCACCTTTTCAAGTGTGCAATCCAGGTTTTTAGTATGTTCAGAAAGTTGTGCAACCAATGTCACTATCTCGTGCCTGAATGCTTTCATCACCCGCCCCTAAAAAGCGTACCTATTAGCAGTTATTCCTCTTTTTGTTCTCCTCCAGCCCCTAGCAACAACTAATCTAGTTTCTGTCTCTATGGGGTTTTCCTATTCTGGACATTTCATATAAATGGAATCATACAATATCTGATCTTATGTGTCTGGCTTCTTTCACCTTGCATAATGTTTACATGGTTCATCCATGTTGTACCACAAATCAGTACTTCACTCCTTTTCATGGCCAAATAGTAGTCCATTGTATGGATAAACCACCTTTTGTTTATCCATTCATCAGCTGACAGACATCTGGGTTGTTTCCACTTTTTTGTGAATACTGCTATGAATATCTGTGTATACAAGTTTTTGTGTGGACATATTTTCAATTCTCTTGAGGATACTCATAGAGTGGAATTGCTAGGTCTTTTGATAACGCTATGCTTATCTTTCTGAGCAAATGCCAAACTGTCTTCCAAATGGCTGTACAATTCTACATTCCCAACAGCCATGTGTAAGGGTTCCAATTTCCCCATATCCTCACCAACATGTTACTGTCCACCTTTTTATTTCAGCTAGTGGGTGTGAAGTAGTATCTCACTGTGGTTTTATTTACATTCCCCTAACGAGTAACGATGTTGAGGTTCCTTTCGTGTGTTTATTGGGAACTTATGTGTATTCTTTGGAGAAATATCTATTCAAATCCTTTGCCCATTTTTTAATTGGTTGAATTGTCTTTTTGTTGTTGTTGAGTTGTGAGTTTTTACATATTGTAAAAACTTATCAGATATATGATTCACAAGTATTTTCTCCCATTCTGTAGTTTTTCACTTCTTGATGTAAAGGTGTTTTCTGATGTTGAAATAAGTGTTTGAGATACAGGTGTTGTTTGATTTTGAGACAATCCAATTAACCTGTTTTTGTTGCTTATAGTTTGGTGTCATATCTAAGAATCCATTTCCTAATCCAAGGTCACAAAGTTTTCTTCTAAGAGTGTTATAGTTTTAGCACTTACATTTGGTCTCTGGCCATTTTGAGTTAATTGCTGTGTACAGTGTGAGATAAGGGTCAAATTCACTCCTTCACATGTGGATAACCAGTTGTCTCATCATAACTTGATGAAAAGATTATTTTTCCCCACTGAATTATCCTCACACTTTTCTGAAAATCAATTGATCATAAATGTATTATTTCTGGACTTTCAATTCTACACCATTGATCTATAATGTGTATCCTTATGCTAGTACCACACACTCTTGATTACTAGAGCTTAATCATACTGATATTGATATTGTAGCTTCAGAAATTGGGAAGTATGAGTACTCCAAGTTTGTTCTTCTTTTTTGTTATTATTTTGGCTATTGTGAATCACTTCAATTTCTAAACGAATTTTATTTTATTTATCTATTTTTTGGCCATGCCACACGGCTTGCAGGATCTTAGTTCCCTGACCAGGGACTGAACCCAGGCCCTCGGCAGTGAAAGCGTGGAGTCTTAACCACTGGACCACCAGGGAATTCCCTCTAAACGAATTTTAAAATCAGCTTGTCCATTTCTGCAATGACAGCTGAAATTCTGATTTGGATTGTGATGAATCTGTAGATCAACTTGGGGAGTATAAACAATACTAATTCTTAACAATATTAATTCTTCAGATACATAAATATGATGCAATGTCTTTCCATTTATTAGGTATTCTTTAACTTTTTCTCACAATATTTTATAGTTTCTGAGTAGTAGTTTCACATTTTGTTATATTTATTCATTTTATTCTTTTTGATGTTATTGTTAACGGAATTGTTTTCTTAACTTGATTTTCAGTTGTTCATTGCTAGTATATAAGAATACATTTTTTCTTGTATTCTGCAACCTTGCTGAATTTATTAGCTCTCATAGGTATTTATGAATTTCTTAGGATTTTTTATATACCTGTCATGTTTATAAACAGAGATAGTTTTACTTCTTCCCTTCTAATTAAGATGCCTTTTTTCCTTGTCTATTTGCCCTGCCTAGACCCTCCAATACAATGGTGAATAGAAGTAGTGAGAGCAGACGGACATCCTTGTCTTGCTACTGGTCTTAGAGAGAAAGCTTTCAGTCTTTTACCATTAAGTATGATGTTAGCTGTGGGTTTTTCGCAGGTGCTCTTTATGAGGCTGACGAAGTTCTCTTTTATTTTTTGAGTGTTTTTATTATGAAATGGTATTGGCTATTGTCAAATGTTTGTGTCTACCCTGTGATTTTTGTCCTTTATTCTATCAATATGGTGTATCACATTGACTGTCCTATGTTGAACCTTACATTCCTGGGAAGAATTCCATTTGGTCATAGTTTACAATCCTATTTATATACTGCTGGATTTGGTTCACCAGTATTTTGTTAAGAGGATTCTTGCATCTACATAAGTAAGGGAAGGTGGTCTGTAGTTTTCTTTTTCTGGTATCAGGGTAGTACTGGCCTCAAAGAATGACTTGGGGTGAGTCTGTGAAGTATATATATCCATCCATATATACACACACACACACTGTGCTGCTACTTATGTATTTTACTCTCATTTAAGGAAATACCAAGTATGTTGCTTTTGCTTCTAATTTTCTTCTTGGTTGATTAAATTTTATAGTTTATTACTGAACTGTAGGTTATTAGTTTGCTGATTACATTATAACATTTCTGGAAAGTGACTAGTGACCTGTTTTACTCAAATGATGTATCAGGCACAGTACCTACATGGTCAGCTTAGTACAGGAACAAAGTGTAACAAATAAAGGTGGTTTTCATTTCTTTCTTCCTTGGTTTCCCAACAGGCAAAATCTTTTGCAGTGTATGGGTGGTCTGTGACCGGGGTTGGGAGAGACAGTAGGAGAAGCCAGGTGATAAAAGATGTTGGATTTTTTTATATCAACTCTATTTTATTTATTATTATTATTATTTTTTTTTGCGGTACGCGGGCCTCTCACTTTTGTGGCCTCTTCCATTGTGGAGCATAGGCTCCAGATGCACAGGCCCAGCAGCCATGGCTCACGGGCGCAGCCGCTCTGCGGCGGCACGTGGGATCTTCCTGGATCGGGGCACGAACCCGTGTCCCCTGCATCAGAGGAGGACTCTCAACCACTGCGCCACCAGGGAAGCCCTCAACTCTATTTTAATAGTTGATGAAGCTGAAGTACAGAGAGAAGGGAAAGGCAGTTACCTTTTTAAAAACTGCCTTTAAAAAAAGACAGTTACCTTTGTTGATGTATAATTTACATGCAAAAAATTCACTAATTCCAAAATGTACAGTTTGATGGGTTCTAACAAGCACGTGTGGTACTGCAACCACTACTACAATCAAGACATACATTTCCAGCACCCAAACAAGCTCTCTGGGTCCCTTTGCAGTCACCCCCTTCCCATACTCCTAAAGCCAGACAACTAATGGTCATAGGCAGTCATCATTTATCAGCATTAGGCATTGCATTGAACCCATGATATACTATTTAATCCTCCTCCTGAAGTCTTAAGAATAGATAGTTATCCCCACATTATGGATGAGGAAACTGACTCAGACCAAGTAAATCATGCAAGCTAGTAAATGGTTAGGGACAGGCTCAAATCCAGATCTACCTAATTCCAATGTTAAAAATTGAGTTTTAATTAAAAGATACGGAATTTCTTGACTTCCCTTGAAAAAATTTTTGTAACTGTCTACAAGTATTTGTCTACGCACATCTACTGAGTTTGCTTCCTTTAGGAGAAGTATGCATATTTTTAGGTGCCCAACAGCCCCATTACCTTCTATGGTCATTCTGGCACTGAGCCAATGCCCTCTTAGCTCATTTCTGTCACTTTTCTGGTCTTTGTCACTACTTGAAATTGTGATCTGCGGTGTACTTTTTGAGTCCAAGTTATATGTGTAGGAAAATATATGAAAGGATACAAAAAAACCCTGCTAAAAATGTTCACCCTACTCCCTTAACCCCATCCCCAAGGTAGGAAGAAGGGGAGACAGAAATGATTAGCTTTCATTCTTGATACATTTCTATAGTGTTTGACTTTATTAAAGTATGTATTACTTCTGAAAATTAACTCACGTGGATTGATATTATGAACTAAAATGTTACCTTCTAAAAAAAAATTAACACAACATAAAATTCTATAGCTACAGTTTCAAGTTTTTCTTTATAATAATTATAATTAAAAGTGATTACAGATGATATCTTTTTTCTTAATATTATTGACAAAATGGTACAAGAACTATCACTTAATATAAATACTAAAACATTCATTGCCATCTTGTATAGCAGCAGGTCACTTTAAAAAATGTTCGTATACATGAGATCCAATGATGAGAAGACCAATTTGTAGCTGCAACTTTCATATTCTTGCTGATGTCACTAATAACAACATGGCGTTTAGGCACAGACTAAAGCACACAAATAGAAACAGTGTTGCTTCTGCAATAATAACAAAGATAAATGATTCTTAATGTATTTGTATTAGACTGCAGGAAAAGAGCTTTTTAAAGGTAAAATTATAAAGAAAGCATAATTTTAAAACCAGTAAACATCGAAAATTTTAAAGTATACTTTTAACAACATTTAAAAGAAATCACTAAACTTAAAATCATAGTCAATACCATTTGTAGACTTATGTTTTTCTTGACATTCACCCCGTTTTCTTTTTTGCGTTAAATGTCCACACTGTTGTATTTTTCCTACCTTTATTATTTATGAAGGATGAGATAAGTGATTTATTTCTACTTCTAGTAATGTCCAGAGAACATGACATTGTGAATGGTTAAGTATTTTGTTGCTAGGGAAGACTGTTCTCAAGTTTATCAGAGGCTCTATCATGGGATCCAAAAACTGTAAGTCTAAAAGCACTTTGGATCCTGCAGTCTCATTAGCCCCTCTCTTTCCTTCCCTTTAAGATCTTTCCTCTCTCTGGTTCCTTTGTTTTCTCTTGACATATTAAGGTCTTTCTCATCCATAAAATAAAATCGTTTTTGCCAGTATACCTCCCTGTTTCTGCTTTCCTATCCTGGTCTTTACTTTCTCAGTCAAAAACTCTTTGAAAGAATCTACACTCACTAATGGAGCTTCCTTACCTATCATTTGCTCCTGAACTTTTACCCCCAGTGCATTTCTGAAACTCATGGGGCAAAGATTACCAAAGACCTACTATCAAACACAGTCCCCCAAAGCATCAACTCTGAATCCAGTTTCCTGATATAGGAGAAAATCATGTAACTATGTGGAACTGTGTCACGATAAATTCATGGTTTCATCTTATCTGGATATTTATTACTGGAGTATAACCTTTTAATACAGCCTTATTCAGCTCTAACTCCAACTCCCTCAAAAACTACATTAGTCCTTTGAGCCTCCAAACCACTTCCTTGACCAATACTTAGTAAATTATCATCTCCCTTGCCAACCACTCAGAGGTCTTCTGGCATATTATCCCCTCCCTTTCTGGAAACTCTTCAGCATATACTCGAGTTTAAAGGTTTGAGTCCTCCAGGTTGATATCTTTCAAATTTTTACCCATAATAAGAATCTTTCTCCTGAGGTGCAAATTCTTACTTGACACCCACCTCCCCCAGCATTCACTGGGCACTTATCTTGTGCCAGTCACTGTGGTTGGTGCTTTTCATATACCATTTACTGACCTTTACAGCATCACTGTAAAATAGATACTACCGCCACTTTACATGCAGAGAAATTTAGACTCAAAAGAGGTTAAATAAAGTTAAAAGACCTGCTCAAAGCCACACAACTGGTAAGTAGCATTGCCAGGATTTAGGCAAATCTGTCTAGCTCAAAGCTCTTACTCTTAAAATAACAAGAGCAGCAACTAATGAGTTTGGAATATGTGCCAGATGATGGTCTAAGCAATTTCCACACTTCAGCACATTTAATCTTCATAATCACCCTACGAAGGAGCTGCTATTATTATTTCCATCCTAAAAGTTGTCTTTTAAGTTCCTACTGAACAGGAATTCGGTATACCTTAACATTACCCAGCTATCTCAAACTCACTACATGTGAGATGGAACTCCTTTTATCTACCCTCAGTCTGCTCCTCCTCTGGTATTCCTTACCTGGGTGAATGACACCAACATCTCCCACTTGTCCACAGAGAAACCTGGAAGTCATTCTTTACCATCCCCATCTTCCCCTTCGCACTATATAGTCAGTTCTCTTGATTCCTTCCAGACCTGCTTTTTCCTCCCTTCATGTCACTGATATTTCAGTTTTACTGCATTAAATGTTAAGTTCCACGAGGACAGAAGTGTAGAATAACGTTTGGTTCACAGCAGACATTTGATAAATATTTGCTGAATGTATGAATGAATTCGCTTGCAAGCTTTGTACCTTTGGTCTTGCAGCTCTCTGATCCATTCTTCACAGCGCTACTAGAGATCTTTGTAAAAGGCATATCTGATATGAATCTTCAGCTTATAAATCTGTAACTAGTTCAACTCCTTATATGTATTAAGAGCCTCTGAGACCCACTATAATCTGGCTCTTCTGTATCTCCTCGCCCCTAAATTTAATACTCCTTGTCTGCTTTTACCTCAAACACATATATTCTGGTTTCAACACAGCTAAAGTATATACAGTTTCTGAAACTGTGATGTTTTTGAACGTGATGTTGTCTCTGCCTAGAACAGTCTAGCACACTGCTACCAGTTACCCGCTGAACTCCTTCAACTCAGCTCAGGAAACAGACCTCCATCCATCTCAGGATGAGTTATGAGTCCTCCTTGATGGTCCCACAGGACATCACACTGGTACTGAGCTATAAGCATATCATTACCACAGTCCTTATCCTGTTTTGGGTTATTAATTTAACTGACCATCTTCCACAGCAAATTTTGAGTGTCCTAAGAGCAAAGAAAGTCTTGCCCCTCCTTTCCTTTTTTCTCTTTTTCTTTCTTTTTGACTCTCTTTCTCCCTGCCTTCCTAGTGCCCAGCAACCACATCCCGGTTTCTGACACAGAGTGAAACTTCAGTAACTGTTGAGTTAAAGAATCAAAATTACCAGATTTTAAGATTAAGCATGAACATCCTCCATACAATTAGCCATTTGGTTTTCATGTTATAGTTTGCTCAGAGGGTAAGAGGAAAGAAGGAAAAGGATGAAGAAATATAAAGAGAAAGATAGGCATTCTTTCATTAGTGAATGAAGTTAAAAAGCCACGAGGGGAAAGAGAGACTTTAGATCCAACTGTCCACTCGGACAACAGGCTTTAGAGAGCTATTTCTTATCGCTGTCCTTCAAAGTGTAAAATACTGGTAACTGACTATTCAGAGCTCTTGAGCAGCTTCAGTCTTTATACTGTAAGGGACTCTACTCCGCATTAGCTTCAGCAACTTGCTGGTGGACAAGAGAGGACACCAAGTCAAAGGCAAGATGCTTTTACCATTTTTGATCTTCAATGACTCCTGGGTTCTTAATAGCTTATAGCCCATCAATCTAATAAATATATGTAAAGAAGTCCCTTTTTTTCCTCTGAGCAAGTAGCTAGCTTTTCACCTACCTCTACTGAAGCTCATCTCATAACTTACCTATTCTTTCACAGAATCTTAAAACTGTATCTTGCAGTTTATCCTGTCAACTAAGCATTTTCCTATAGAAGTATCATATATGAAGTTGAGGATTATCCTTTTCACATATCTTTAAACAATTATTCAATGTAAGTGTACCTATCCTTGCTATATAGGTATGTTTCCTCAAGTGAAAGAAGAGAAAAATATTTATTTACCTGGCGTGTATTTGTTGCTATACTATGAACTTTCAAAAATTTTAATTTACTTCATCATCAGAACAAATATTTGAGGTAGGTATTGTCTCCAGTTTACAGATGAAAAAACTAAACTTTAGAAATAGTAAACTACTTGCCCAAGATGAAACGTCTAAGAAACAGTATGCAAACTTAGGTCTGTATCATTACACAGATCATGCATTTAATTCCTTCACTGTACTTTCTGAAATATAAATGGGTCATATTTTGAATAATGATTTTATCATTTGCAAAACACCTTCTTAATACGTATCTTTTAATTTTAAAACAATTCCAAGAGTAATTGATATTCCCATATTAAGGCCCAGGAAGTTGAGACTCAGCAGTTAAATCGATAGAACTAAATCTCAGTTATTGAGAGTACAGTCAAGAATGGAATACCAGATCTTCTGCTACCAAGGCCAAAAGGTGCAGATCTAACCTTAATAGATGCTCCTCCGTTAATGATGTCTAGATACAGTGGAATAGAAGAAAACCAAGATTTGTGCTTAGATTGACAAGGATTCTAAGAGATGAGCGAAGTTTAAAAAGATAGGTCAGTAGTTGTTAAAAGCAACCCAGAAGACCATACTAAAATCTATTATAGATAGTATACGACAGCATGATGACATGGTGGAAAGTATATGAGCCTTGACATCAGAGTCTTGAGTTTGACTCCTGCTTTTGGTATTTACTTTCTTTCTTTTTTTCTTTTTGTGAAGCATGTTAAAGTACATGCCACATATCATTTCACCTCTATAAACTTCAATATGCATCTCTAAAAATATAAACATTCTCTTACCAACAACAATGCTCCTATTTTAACAAAATTAATAGTAATTCTTGATATCATTTAATATAGTCAGGTCATAATCAGGTTTCCCTGGTTGTCCCATAAATGACTTTTTACAATTGGCTTATTTGAAGCAGGATACAATGTCTCCACATTTCCTTTGGTGAGAGTATTTAAGTCTCCCTTAACCCACAGTGATACTCCCTTATTTTCCATGCCACTGACTTGTTACAGAAACCAGATCAGTTGTCCAGTAAGAAGCCCATATTCTGTGGTGTCACTTCCTTTTGGTGTCACTTAACTTTGTTCATCTAGCTCAAGGGTCAGCAAACTTTTTCTGTAAAAGGCCAGATAATAAATATTTTAGGCTTTGTGGGCCATATGGTCTCTGTCACAACTACTCGGCTCTGTCACTGTAACGTGAAAGGAGCCATAGACAAGACTTAAATGCAGGGGCTTCCCTGGTGGCGCAATGGTTAAGAATCCGCCTGCCAATGCAGGGGACACAATGCAGAGCCCTGGTCCAGGAAGATCCCACATGCCGCGGAGCAACTAAGCCCGTGCGCCACAACTACTGAGCTGTGCTCTAGAGCCTGCATGCCACAACTACTGAAGCCTGCAACAAGAGAAGCCACCGCAATGAGAAGCCCGGGCACCGCAAAGAAGAGTAGCCCCCGCTCACTGCAACTAGAGAAAGCCCGTGCACAGCAACGAAGACCCAACGCAGCCAAAAATTAATTAATTAAATAAATAAATTAAAAAAAAAAGACTTAAATGCATCAGAGTGGCTGTGTTTCAATAAAACATTATGAAAAAGACAAAACAAAAAACATGCAGTTGGCTGGATTTGGCTCAAAGGCCATAGTTTGCCAGCTCCTGCTACAGAAGCTTGATTTCATGCAGGTTCAACATTTTTGTCTGGAATTCTTCTTCAGAGCTGGTGCTATCTGCTTTATATGTATCCCTGCAGGCTCACTATCTGCTTGCCCTACTTTTTATAAGTCTGAGATTAATCAATAGGTCCAGATAGGGCAGTCTGATCCCTTTACTGTAACTTCCCACACAACCATTTGTCTAATAGTTTCACTTATTGACGATCATAGCCTGAATAAATTATCTCATTAAGGGTGGAAAAATAATTTTCTAATCCTGCCATTCTTTATACATTCATTAGCTAAACTTCTGCAAAGAACTTTCCCTCAACAAATGTTATTTACTTACCCCAAAACACAGTTCATACAGAAAAAAGGAAGGATAAATGCTTAATTCTTTCCTTATAATTGTTTATTTTCAGAGTAGGAGTTAATGCCCTATTTGTTACCACTGCTATCTGGTAACTTGTTGAAGTGATGTGTGTGTGTTTCTTATTACAAGTCTGTTGTTATGAACCAAGGAGTTTTCTATATTCAACCAGCTATCTTTATTACTCTTTCTGATACTTAAGTTCTCTCATCTTTGGCCAGTGGGAGCCTCTTTATATTGGTTCCTGTGTCCTTTTGGCATGCACCACTAACTAATCTTTGAGAGTTCCTTGCTTTTTGATACAACGGAATGTCCCAGGCTCATCTTTTGGTATTTTCTGCCCCTGACTGAAATCAGCCATTCACCCATGACCCTTGGATCCTTTCAATGAGGAATGGTATTTATGATGACAGAGTTCCATCTGTGCTCAATGCTATTGTGCTGTTATTACAACATGTCACTGATGAGGGTATAAAAAATATATAATCTTGGGACTGCCCTGGTGGCGGAGTGGTTAAGAATCTGCCTGCCTATGCACGGGACACAGAATCGAGCCCTAGTCCACGAAGATCCCACGTGCCGCAGAGCAACTAAGCCCATGCTCCACAACTACTGAGCCTGAGCTCTAGAGCCCGCGAGCCATAACTACTGAGCCCACGTGCCACAACTACTGAAGTCTATGCACCTCGAGCCCATGCTCCACAACAAAAGAAGCCACTGCAATGAGAAGCCAGCACACGGCAACAAAGAGTAGCCCCCGCTCACCACAACTAGAGAACGCCCGCGTGCAGTGACGAAGACCCAAAGCAGCCAAAAATTAATTAATTAATTAAAAATATATATATATATATATAGTCTTGAATTCATGGGCAGAAGTAAAGTAGTATACTCTTTCTGGAAAACAAACTCTAACTCTAACTGTGTGACCTTAAGAAATTATTTAATCCCTGTATGGCTGAGTTTTCTGTAAACTGGAATTAAAACAGGGTCCATCTCACAGTTTAATATAAAGATTAAATGAATTTACATATATATGGCATCAAAAGCAATGATTAGCATACGGTAAGCACTCAATAACAATCAGGTACTATTTTTATTGAGAGCTTTGAAAATACTCCAATCTCTGACCCAGTAACTCCACTTTTATGACTTAACCATAAGGAAAATAATTTAAAAGTTAAGATAAAAATTAACAAAAGCATGTCAATTACAGTATTTATAAATGTGAACAAAACTGTAAACATCTAACGGTCACCATTAGGGAAACAGTTTATGAAGAAAAAGTGATATGGAAAAATGCCCAAGATATATGTCAAGTAATACTAATAAATCCATCAGCCAAAGATACCATTTCTACTAGTCAAGTATGAACGCTTATTTCATTGCGCCCTAACCACATTTTGATTTGTATGCCTTTATTGAACACTTAACAGAACAGTTTGACTTTTACATATTTACTAAATTAGTATGTGGTATCTATTTGCATTTCTTTGTGAAGTTAATTTTTGTTTCTAATTTTATTAGCTATCCAATTACTATTTCTATAAATTATCTTTTGTCTATCTACTGAGAAAGAAAATTAACATTTTATATAGAAAGTATTTGCATAAGTTATTTAAAATGCTCACAACAAACTTTGAGGGTACACAGCATAAAATCAAATAATCCAGCATCGTGCCATTTAGAAATCTCAATTAATAGCAAACCAAAATTAATTCAGAAAACACTAATGATCTGGCATCTGTGGCTCATCTATCAGCATCACAATCAGATGAGTTCTAGTAATGAATTTTTAAAAGCAAATATATCAGGAATTAATCAGTTTGCATATAAGCTGCATTGAGTTTAGGGAAGTCTCAGGGTAAAACTACAAAGCAGCATAGTGTAATGGTTAAGAGCACCAATTCTTTGTGGGTTCAAATACAAGCTCTTCCACTTACTAATTATGTGACCTCTGCTAAAATACTTAACTTCTCTGTGTCTCTGATTCCTTATATGTAAAGTGGAAATAATAATAGTATCTAAGCTGACAGGGTTGCTACGAGAAGTAAATGAGTGTGTGTGTGTATATATACATACACAAACATACAGTGATTAGAACACTGCCTAATACATAGTAACTGCTGTATGTTTGCTATTGTTACAAAAATGAGTTTATAAATTGATCCCTCCTTGTCTCCTACTACTTTGTATAGCACAGTTTACTATTCAAAAACTGTATTGTTTTGTGACTATTTCAAAATATTCCTACTTCAATTAGCTATGCACAATTTGGGTGATCAAGGTACGATTCTTTTTAAAGTGCCTCTGATGACACTTCTTTTTAAAGTGCCTCTGATGACACGATTCTTTTTAAAGTTCCTCTGATGCCAGACATAATATCCTAAAAACAAACAAACAAACGATAAAGCAACCTCAAGAAAGAACAACAAAGCTGGAGGCATCATGCACCTTGATTTCAAACTATATTACAAAGCTATAGTAATTAAAACAGTGTGGTATTCGCATAAAAACAGACACATACATCAATGGAACAAAATAGCCAGAAATAAACCCACACATGTACGGTCAATTAATTTACAACAAAGGAGCCAAGAATATACAATGAGAAAAGGATAGTCTCCTCAATAAATGGTGTTTGGAAAACTGAATAGCCACAAGCAAAAAAATGAAAATGGACCTCTATCTTTACACCATACACAAAAATTAACTCAAAATGAATTAAAGACTTGAACATAAGACCTGAAACCATAAAACTAAAAGACAACACAGGCAGTAAGCTCCCTGACACAGGTCTTGGTGACAATTTTTGAATTTGGCAACAAAAGCAAAAATAAAGAAGCAGGACTATATCAAACTAAAAAGTTTCCGTACAGCAAAGGAAATCATCAATAGAATGAAAAGGCAGCCTACTGAATGGGAGAAAATATTTGCAAATCATATATTTGATAAGGGGCCAATATCCAAAATATATAAAAAACTCAAACAACTCAATAGCAAAACAAATCAAACACTCAGATTACAAAATGGGCAGAGCATCTGAATAGACATTTTTTCAAAGAAGACATACAGATGGCCAACAGGTACATGACAAGATGCTCAACCTATTAATCATCAGGGAAATGCAAATTAAAAACCACAATGAGATATCACCTCAAACCTGTCAGAATGGCTCTCATCAAAAAGACTAGAAATAAGTGTTGGTGAGAATGTGGAGAAATGGAACCCTTGTGTGCTGTTGGTGTGAATGTAAATTGGTGCAGCCACTATGGAAAACAGTATGGAGGTTCCTCAAAAAATTAAAATTAGAACTACCATATGATCTATTCAATTCCACTTCTGGGCATTTATCTGAAGAAAATGAAAACACTAACACTAAAAGATACACTCACTCCCATGTTCACTGCAGCATTTACAATATTCAAGATATGGAAACAACTAAATGTCTATCAATGAATAAATGGATAAAGAAATTGTGGTATATATATTACATATATATGATAGAATATTATTCAGCCATAAAAAATGAAATCTTGCCTTTTGTGACAACATGGATGGACCTGGGGGCATTATGCTAAGTGAGAGAGGTTAGACAGAGAAAGACAAATAGCATATGATATCTCTCATATGTGGAATCTAAATATATATATATGCGTGTGTGTATATATATTTCCAAGCTCACAGATACAGAAAATGAAGCAATCAATATAGATCATATACACCACAACTACAAAGGTTTCTAACCTCCCACAGCAGTCCTTCTCAAACTTGAATATGAAAGAAATCACCTGGGGATCTTGTTAAAATGGAGAGTCTAATTCAGTATCTGGGGCAGAGTCTGAGAGTCTGCATTTCTAACAAGCTTCTTAGGTAGTACCAATGCAGCTGGTTCAAGAACAGCACTATGAGGGATCACGAATGAGCTTTAAGGAGTTCTGGAATCACACATTATCACATACAACATTTTCTGTGACCGTGCATATGTGGATTAGTTTCTAAGGAAAGGACCTACCTACAGTTCTTACCATATTCTCACGAGCGGGGGAGCAAGTAGGGAAAGGGCAGGTAGAGAGTAAGAGAATTTGTGGGAGAGGTAACAAAGACACAAATCAGTTCCACTGCTAAATGAAAAAAAATTGTCATTATAAAAAGGAAAAAGTATTTGTAAAGGCAACTATTTTACATATGTACAACAATTATAAGACTAAGCTGAAGAATGAGACAATTCTATATTATAGACAATTATATTGTAGAAAATTACAACTTAGAAGATCAAATTGAAGAACCTTTAAATTCTAGAATAAAAAGACAAGGATATAAAACTAAAAGAGAAAAAAGATACGGCCAGGATATCTACTATTCACTTAACGGGAGTTTTAAAAGTAGAGAACATAGGATAAAAGGCATTTAAAACACATATACGTAGGTATACATATATATACACACATACACACGATATATATATATACCTATGTACATATATTCACACACATATATGTACATGCACATGTATTTTAGAAAAATACCTTTAGAACATACAACTAGATATGTTCAGATAAAATGTCCACCAAATACCAAACAGTAACAATGACTGAAGATACATACTAAACACACACTGGTGAAAATGGTAAACTCCAAAGATAAAAAGAAATTCATGATAAGCTTCCAAAGGAACAAAGGAATTACAATCAAACTGGGAACTTAAAGTTACAAGATGATAAAGTAACATACACAGAATTCTGAACAGAAAATATTGGAACCTGGAATTCTGTACCCAGCCAAACCATTATTCAAGTGTGATGGCAAAATAAAGAAACAATTTCAACTGTGCACACCTAAGAATATATACAACCACTATGTATTTCTTAAGGGGGGGCGGATAATATACAAGAATGTACTTCAGCAAAATAGAAATATCAATCTAATTAAAGACTTCAAGAAAACTGTCATGGGACAAATAAAATGATAAGGGAGAGGGAGAATAAAACTTAAGGAATCAAAATAATTGCTGAGAATGAGGATGCAAATTTTAATGTAATTAATTTGGGGAAGTATTTTAACATCTTTTTTGTTTTCTATGTCTGTGTGTATATATGTTCTGTAAATAAGTTCACTTGTATCATTTTTTTAGATTCCACATATAAGTCATATCATATTTGTCTTTCTCTGCCTGACTTGCTTCACTTAGTATGATAATCTCTAGGTCCATCCATGTTGCTGTAAATGGCATTATTTCATTCTTTTTTATGGCCAAGTAATATTCCATTATAAATACACACACGCGCGCGCACACACACACCCACATCTTCTTTATCCATTCATCTACTGATGGACATTTAGGCTGTTTCCATGTCGTGTATATTGTAAATAGTGCTGCTATGAATATTGGGGTGCGTGTATCTTTTCAAATTAGAGTTTTTGTCTTTGCTGGAAATATGTCCAGGAGTAGGATTACTGGATCATATGGTAACTCTGTTTTTAGTTTTTTAAGGACCTCCAGGCTGTCCTCCAGTGGCTGCACCAATTTACATTCCCACCAACAGTGTAGCAGGGTTCCCTTTTCTTCACACACTGTCCAGCATTTATTGTTTGTAGACTTTTTGATGATGGCCATTCTGAGTGGAGTAAGGTGACAGATACCTCATTGTAGTTTTGATTTGCATTTCTCTAATAATTAGCAACACTGAGCATCTTTTCATGTGCCTGTTGGCCATCTGTATGTCTTCTTTGGAGAAATGTTTATTTAGGTGCTCTGCCCATATTTTGATTGGGTTGTGGGGTTTTCTTGATACCAAAAATATAATTTATAAAATAAAAAATGGATAAATTGAATTTTATCAATTAAAAAAACTTCTGTTTTGCCAAGGCCACTGTCAAGGGAATAAAAAGACAAGCTATACAGCTGGGTGTGTGTGTGTGTGTGTGTGTGTGTGTGTGTGTGTGTGTGTATTGATATCTATATAGATATTAAAACTCTCAAAATTCAACAGTTAAAAAATAAACAACCAAGCCAAAAATATGCAATGGACTTAAATACTTCATCCAAGGGGATACAAAGATGGCAAAAAAAAGTATATGAAAAGATGTTAAACATCATTAGTCATTTAAAAAAATGCAAATTCACATCAGATGAGATACTGCTATTTACCTAACAGAATGACAAAAACAGAAAATACTGACAACACTAAGTGCAAGCAAGGATGCAGAGCCACTGGAACTTGCACACGTTGCCAGTGAGAATGCAAACTGGTACAGCCACTGTGGAAAATGGTTTGGCAGTTTCTTATAAAGTTAAGCATATATGTATAACTTATAACCCAGCAACCCTACTCCTAATTATTTATCCTAGAGAAATAAAGCATATCTACACAAAAACCTGTATTGGAATGTTCACAGACAATTAATAAAATAGCCAAAAGGTGTTAACAACTCAAATGTCCTTCACCAGGTGAAGTGACCGACTGTGGTGCATCCATACAAAATGGCATATTGATCAGCAGTAATAAACTGTTGTCCTGTGCAACAGTGTGGACGATCGCGAAGACTAAGCTGAGTAAGGGAAGCCAGTCTCAAAAGGTTACACACTGTACACTTCTATTTATTTGAAAAAGACAAAACTATAGTAATGAAAAATAGATGGGTGGTTATCTGATATTATGGGTGGGGAGAGGATGTGACTATAAAAGATAGCAGGAGGGAGTGTTTTTGGGTGATGTATCCTGATTTGAACGGTAGCTACACAAATCTGTAATGTGTTAACATTCATAGACCTGAACACCAAAGGGAAAAAGAATTAATTCTACTGTATATCTTTAAAAATAAAAATTTAAAAATTAACAAACAATCATCTTAAAAGCTAGAAAAACAAAATAAGCCAAAAAAAAATAAGTGCAAAGAAATTAATCAAATAGAAAACAAGAAAATCAGTAGACCATAAAACCAAGAGCTGATTCTTTAAGAAAACCTAAAATAGAGAAAACTGTGATAAGTGTGTTCAAGAAAAGAATGACAGACAGGTATTAGGAATGACAAACGTGATATAATCACATGTAGAAAATATTTTTGAGAGCACATTACTTACAACTTTAAAGCAAATGTGGAAATAGAAATGAAATTACAATATTCTAGGAAAATATGACTTAGTATTTTTAACAAAATTGGCTGAAAGAGGTAGAAATTGAAAAGATAAAGGTATTCCCCAAAAGTACCATGCCCTTATAGTTGCAGGGTAGAGTTCTAAAAAACCTATAAAAAACTGTAACTTATATTATTTTAAATTTTGTTGTGGCAAGCCCCCTACTTAGGTCAGGGAACAAAAGAATAAATTAAAAAAAAATACACAAAATAAAAAGCGGGGATAAATCATGTATCCTAATTCAAATTCTCTGTAACACCCACATACTTCAATCAAATCCAGTGCTCAGTTCCTTACTGTAATGCAGTGGAAGAAGTAATGTGGAGTTGAATCCTATTCATACTGAATTTATGCAATTTTATCTGTGCTCACTCATAGTTTTCATATGGCCCCTAAATACAACCATTTTATCTGGTGCTCAAAAAACTTCTGTACCAACGCTAGAGAGAAAACTGGATGTTTTGTACTTAATGAAAGTATGCTGTTCAGCACTGAATATTGTAAAACATGTATACTGTACTTGAAGATGATTTCAGAGAGTTTTAAAAGAACTATACTTTAGCCTTACTCACTGACATCAGAACCTAAACTGTGTGTAGTGATTCCACTCCAGCTGCACAAATAGGAGGCTCCTCCTCCATCTCCTACGCTCTTAACAGCGTGAATAGTCTTACGTACAAGTAATCATGTCAGTGAAAACACAAGGTCATACCTTACATAGTACTGGGGCCATATTTTGGTTAATGCTATGGCTGCTACCTTTTGAGCAAATAAGTGTGGTCTTAAAGTATAATCATCCCCAACAGACTAGAAGTGCCCATCTGGCAGAACACAGTGGTCCTTCCCCTGGACGTGAGCTCAGTCTTCATTTAGCATCTCCATTTTACTCCACAGATGCCTCCTTCAGACATGAATTCTACTTCTCATACAACCAGTCCATTTCCACTAAGGTATCTTATTTGCTTCTTTGGTTATAAGGCCCATTCATAAGAAGGGATTTACTTCTGACAGGCTCATCTGTATTACCTTGCTTAGTGAAACAAAATTTATCCTCACTAGGAATGAAAATATTTCTCCCGTCAGCAGGACAAGGCTGTTTATCTTTGCTTTCTTATTGTAACTGTAGCTATACAGGTCTCCTTCCCTAACCTGAAAAGGCAAAATAATCACAACTGGAACAGTAAATTTTTTTGCACTGTTCTTGACCACTGAAATCAATTTTAAAAGGTGTATGTATTATAAGTGTGTCTAAAAGAACAGATCAACAGATATGAAAATTGGGAAGAGGAGAGAGGAAGTCAGGTCACAGGAGAGAGAAAGAAAAGGGGTGCAGGGAGTTAGAAAGCTGGCAGTAACTACAGACCGATTTCATAGATACAAACACAAAGCCTTAAGAAAATTAGTCAATGTATTCCAGCAGATTAAAAGATAATATATCGTGGGCTTCCCTGGTGGCGCAGTGGTTGAGAGCCGATGCAGGGGACACTGGTTCGTGCCCCGGTCTGGGAGGATCCCACATGCCGCGGAGCAGCTGGGCCCGTGAGCCATGGCCGCTGAGCCTGTGCATCCAGAGCCTGTGCTCCGCAATGGGAGAGGCCACAACAGTAAGAGGCCCGCGTACCGCAAAAAAAAAAAAAAAAAAAAAAAGAAAAAAAGATAATATATCGTTACCAACTTGTTGTGGTCTATCCCATAAATGCAAAAGTAGTTCAACATAAGGAATCATATGAATGTAATTTACTCCATTTGTGGATAAATGAATTCATTTATTCAACAAATACTGTCTGGCATGATGCTAGGTATGATTCACTCACATAATTCTGGCCCTCATAAATAACTTACGATCATCTTGGAAATGAAAACACTTATGTGTCAAAATTAAATATCTAATCTCAAAAACTAATTTTATATAGGAACTCATGTAATAGCTCCAATTTGATTAAGAATATCAGAAACCTATAGCAAACATCACACTTAAAATTTTGAAAAAAAGGGGATGGGAACCATTAAAACTAAAGGCTTAACAGGTATCGACTGCAGAGTATGGACCTTATCTGGATCCTGATCCAAAGAGTTTCTAAAACTTCATGTTTATATGACAGCCAGGGCAATGTGTATATGGCTAGATATGTAATGATAATTAGGAACTGTTAACTTTTTAAGTGTGATAGTGGTATTGGACTTAAGGTTTGTTTTTTGAAGCCTTCACATCTTAGAGATACATACTGAAATACTATTAGATTAGGTACTTGGGATTTGTTTCAAAATCATTTGCGTTTAGGGAGTGGGTGGAGGAGTGGATAAAACAAGGCTGGCCATATAATGATCACTTGTTGAAGCTGGGTGTTAGGTATATCAGGTTAATTATACTAGTGTCTCTACTTTTGAATATGCTTGAAATTTCCAAAGTACAAAGTTTTAAAATTGTTTTTAATTATCAAACACAATGGCAAAAAATCAAGCAAAAAAGAACAAAAACTAAATGCAAACACTAGAGAGAATCTACGTTATCAGAAAACCTTCTATGGATACTATTATTCAACATTATTCTATTCTTTTTTTTCAAAAGTTATTACTTAAAAACTTTTATTTGAAATATACATACAAAAATGCACTAATTGCAAGTTTATAGTTCCATGAGTTATCACCCCCAAAACCCATATCTGTGTAAACCACGGCTTAGGTCAAGATATAGATTTGACCAGCAGTCCAGAAGCTTCCATGGTACCCATCTCAATCACTACCCCCACCCCCGCCCAACCCCAAGAGGCAACTGCTCTCCTACAATTAGTCTAACTTCTAACACTGTACTCATACGGTAGCTATAATTGTGTGCCTAACATTTTTTGATCAACATGTGAAATTTACCCACCCTACCTGCAGCGGTACTTTGGGGTTTTTTCCTTATTTTTAAAAAATTTGTTCTTTTCCATTACCTTGTAATGAGAGCACCTTGTTCTCAAAACGTGGTCAGTGGGCTCTTGGGAATTCCCAACACCCTTTCAGAGTTTAATAGAATACAGAAAGCTCACTGATTTCAGATTCCACATTGCAACTAAACTTTAAAAAACTACTTGTCAAGTTCTGGTGTAGCATCAAAGAATATTCACATTTATCTGAAAAGGCTACTAAAATTCTTCTCCTTTTACAATTATCTATGTGAAGCCAGATTTCTTTCTTATACTTCAAGCAAAACATGTCACAGCAGACTGACTGCAGAAGCAGACATGAGAAATCAGCTGTCTTCTATTAAGCCAGACATTACAGTGATTTGCAAAAATGTATAGCAACGCCACCCTTCTTACGAAACTCTTTTTTTTGGAAATTTTAGTGGTCATTTTACATATTTTTAAAACGTATGCTACTTAAGGTCACACGTAATGGGGTTGGTTTCTTGTCATTTTAAATGGGTTAATAAATATTTTAACAATCTCTCAACTTTAATTTACCATATTTAAAAACATATATATCTGTCATACAAAAAACATTCTTTGGATCCCCCAAGAACTGTGGAGCCCTATGTCCCAAAAGTTTGAGAACTGCTGCTGTACGGTTTTCCCTTATGTGAATATACCATATACCATAATTTATTCATCTATTCTATCGCTGATGGACATATGGGCTCTTTCTAATCTGGAATTAAAACAAGCAAGGATGCTATGAATATCCTTGTACGTGTCTTCTGACGCACGTGACGTCCCCACTTCTGTTGAGTTTATACCAGGAGCAGAACTGCTGGATCACAGGGCATGTTTACACTCAGCCTTAATAGATACTGTTTTCAAAGTGGCTATTAAGCATTTGAAATGTGGTTAGTCTAACTGAGATGAGCTGTAAGAACAAAACCTACATTGGAGGGCTTCCCTGGTGGCGCAGTGTTTAGGAATCCACCTGCCATTGCAGGGGACACGGGTTTGAGCCCTGGTCCGGGAAGATCCCACATGCCGCAGAGCAACTAAGCCCGTGCGCCACAACTACTGAGCCTGCGCTCCAGAGCCTGCGAGCCACAACTCCTGAAGCCTGGGCGCCTAGAGCCCGTGCTCTGCAACAAGAGAAGCCACCGCAGTGAGAAGCCTGCGCACCGCAACGAAGAGTAGCCCCCACTCACCGCAACTAGAGAAAGCCTGTGCACAGCAACAAAGACCCAAGGCAGCCAAAAAAAAAAAAAAAAAAAAATTTTACACTGGATTTTGAAGACTTAGTATGAAAAACATAATGCAGAATATTTCATTAATAATTTTGTATTGGTTACATGTCAAAATGATAATATCTTAGATATATCAGGTTAAATACATTACTAACATTAATCTCACCTGCTTTTTCAAAATTTTTAATTCGGCTACTACAAAATTTAAAACTATGTATATGACTTACATTTGAGGCTCACAATATGTATCTGTTAGGCAGCGATGCTCCAGGGGGGAATATAGAGAGGTAAAACAGGAAAATACCAAGTGTGCATACTAAGAACAGTCTGAGATGCTTAGGAGACAGGCACCTAGTTTTGAGGAACCAGAAAAGACTTCCCAAAGGAAGTCTTATGTACTTATGTACATAAGACTTATGTACTTAAGTACTTATGTACTTCCCAAAGGAAGTAATATGTAAAGGAAAGCTGAAGGATGGCAGGAGTTAGCCTAGTGAAGAAAGTGGTGGAGGAAGGTAAAACCAGGCAGGGAGAACAGTGTGTGCAAAGGCCAGGAGACAAGAGAAATGTGTTCAGTATGGCACAGACACGGTGGAGGGGAAGGGCATGGTGGAGGGAGTGACAAGAGACAAGAAAGGGAAAAACTAGCTACATCGTGAAGGGCCTAGTGATGCTTCTATTTTAAGAATAGGGAACTATTGGTTTTAAGCAAGAAAGTTACATAATCATATCCTCACTTTAGAAGAGTCACTCTGCTGCTCCTCTGTGTGATGTGAGTGAATCAGGACTAGAGTCAAGTTGGGGCTGTTACAATAACACAAATTAAAAACTAACGAGCCTTTACATGAAGAGAACAGCAGCAGAGAGACGCAAACCTTAGGCAAAATCACTACTCTCAAAGCTTCAGTTTCTTCTAATAATACCTATCTCACAGTTATTTTAAGGATTTAAGAAAAGCATCTTTTTGTAAAGGAGTTCTGTATTCTAACTCTCGGTAAAAGATTTTAGTATCACTAGAACAGGCAATAATAATTCCAAGAAACTGAATTCTATTTCAGAATATGCCAGATAAAAGATTCATGTCTTCTCCAACTTATTCAAACCTATAAGATACTTTAACAATCAATGAAATTAAGTCAGATAATTACATTTGAACGGTAAATTCCAACTATGACACAACCCACTGTGCTCCATTTAACCTCGATATGAAAAGATTAACACCATATCCCATCTCTAAAAACTGAAATTCAAGTGAATTAAAGGTAAGTATGAAGTTACTCTCATTCAATGGTAAAAACATGAATGTAAAACGATTTCACTTCTTCACCAAACTGATACTAGCAGGGCAGGGCAGTGAGTTACAAAGTATTCGAGATAACTAGAAAACTGTTCAGGTGGCTTCATTTACTTTGAAGTTTTGGGACCTTCTAAAGTTATATATTCTGTAAATAAACTGTTCAATCCAGGGAAGAAAGGTAAAAGGTCACTTTATTTTTCCAAAAATGTTTGAAGTTCTCTAATCCGCCAATGCATTCTTTTTTTTTTTTTTTTTGCAGTACGCAGGCCTCTCACTGCTGTGGCCTCTCCCGTTGCAGAGCACAGGCTCTGGATGCGCAGACCCAGCGGCCATGGCTCACGGGTCCAGCCGCTCCGCGGCACGTGGGATCCTCCCGGACCGCGGCATGAACCCGTGTCCCCTGCATCTGCAGGCGGACTCTCAACCACTGCGCCACCAGGGAAACCCCGCCAATGCATTCTTGACTCTTCTAAGACATAGAGCAATCTTTAATTGATCACTTAGTAGAAAGCATTTAACTTGGGCAAAAAGTCCTTGAAATCTAACTTTTATTCCACCCTTTCCCTTTTGCCTTAAATACTCTTAAAACACTGTAGAAAGTTTTGTTCTGTACTTATTTCATCCACAAAAATGAACAGTCCTTAGAACTGAGTTCTCCAGAGAATCCTTCTTAAGCCTCCCCCCTTGTAACTTAAATCCCCACTCCTTAGTGTCATATGCTATACAACTATTCACACACAATTTCCCTTCTTGAACTGAGTGTTCTTAACCTTCTCTTTTCTAGATTAAAATAAACAGAAACTTAACTTCCTAAGGGTCTAAACTGATTTACTGAATTATGAAAACAGAAATCACCCGCAACCTCTCAGCCCTTTTCTTCACTCTCACATGATGATCTCATATCACTTTGAGAATTCTCCATCATCCTACTACAAAACCTACAGACCTAAGTCCACTTGAACTAATATTTTCCTCCTTAACCTCTTGTGACGAGAGAGGAAGCACCCCTTCCTTCCCTATCAAAGGGGCAATCCATACTCTTCTTTCCACCTCCACTGCTGCCACCTCAGTGTCTCTCACCTGCATTACAGCCAAAACCTATCATCCCACTCTCTCTTGCCTACTTCTCAACAATCCACACAGGGGCAAAAGCGACTGTTTCAAAACAAAGATCACACTACAGCATTTAAACTGTGTCAACAATTACACTTAAACCCAAACTCTTTACCATAGTTTCCAAAGCCCTGAGTCCCTGCCTAAGATTCTAGCCTCACCTTGTCACTCTTACGACCACTGTGCTCCGGCTACTGATTTTATTTGTTTACCTGCAACACACCAGCTCTTCCACATCAGCTTTTTCCTAATTCTGGGTCTTTCACATGTTGCTCCCATGTGCAAGGCTCTCTTATCCCAGTCATAACATGGTTAGCTGTCCTTCAGGTCTTTCATTCTCCTCTACAAGGAAGGCTTCCTCTAACTACTCTGTGGCTGGCATTCACTATTGCTGTCTCCTGTTTGTTTTTTGTTAAAGCACTTACTACAAGTTATTCACTAGACTGGAAGCTTCACGAGGGCAGAAACCACCTCCACCAGGCTGTTGTGCCTTACATAGTGCCAGACGTAAGCAAGCGCTCGACAAATATTTGCTAAATGAATGAAAGAGTGAAGAGACAGACAGGATTAGGTTGTGGTCCTGGCTGTACTACTTCCTAGTGCTTTGATCTTAGATAAGTGACAACTTCTCCGAGCTTCAATTTTTCTCTTCCATAAAAAAAAAAGGAATAAATACCTTGTAGGATTTCTAAATAAGACCTAATGAATATTAACAGACTATGAATGAAGACCAACCACAGTATCTGAACTTAATTGAGTAAATGTTAGTTTCCTTCCCTTCCTTCTATAGTTTAGAGAAGTCCCTAAGCTAATTTCATATTGAAACTAGAGATAGATAGACAGACAGACCTATCTATCTATATACACATCTACTGTTGCATCTACTTAAAAGGACTAATGACATGCATCTGAACAGACAAATTGGTAACTTGTATTTGTAGGATCTAATCCAATCCTACACCTTAGAAAATGGAGAATAAGTAGTATACATCTTACTCACCCCTCCCACAAAGGACAGGGTGGAGTGAGGAGAAAATGAAGAGAAACCAAGAAATGGGAGGGAAAGATAACCTGAGAAATTAGAAATCATTAATTCAACCTCAATTCCTAAGTTTAGAACAACCTTCATTTGCCTATAAAGACCTGTAGCAGGAACAGGATTAGTACTCATTCCGAAATTCTGAAATAAAACATTTTCTATTTGCTTAAATCTACATACATCTCACCTATATTAAAGGTATTTACCTCCTTTTTACCTTTCATTCTTTAAACTGTAATTTCATTGATAAGATGTAAAAAAAACACAACAAAAACCCTCCAAATACAAAAACGCCTCACATCAGAAAAACAAAAGTTCTCATTGTTGCCTTAATTTCTTGATAAGCTTTAAATTTTCTAACCACAAAAATTAAGTCCTTTTTCCCCAAACATTTTTTTAAACTGCTGCTCACTTTTCAGCCTGACATCATTTTTATGTTTTCTTCAGAGATTTTACTTTCTAGGAACGTTCTAAATCATTTACCATACATCATTCAGATCTCCTCCACACTCTCTCTCCAAAATTACTTTATTGAGTCCAAACCAGTACACGAAGAAAGGAAGCAGGAGAGAAGGGAGGTGAAATAGGTTAGAAAACATCAGAGTACATCACAGGTAGTACCAGCAAGGATTATTTCATGAATTTTGTTTGGTTCTGTATACTGGGAGTAATATAAAATGTATTTTAGGTATTTTAATCTTCTAAAAAAGATTAGAGGGCTTCCCTGGTGGCGCAGTGGTTGAGAGGCTGCCTGCCGATTCAGGGGACACGGGTTCGTGCCCCGGTCCGGGAAGATCCCACATGCCAAGGAGCGGCTAGGCCCGTGAGCCATGGCCGCTGAGCCTGCGCGTCCGTCCGGAGCCTGTGCTCCGCAACGGGAGAGGCCACAGCAGTGAGAGGCCGGCGTACCGCAAAATAAATAAATAAAAAGATTAGAAAACACTGATTTGGGAGACAAACAGAGTGGAAAAGGATAAAGCAATGAAACTGCCATAATTATCAAATTATGGCTTGGGAGGTGAGCAAGACTAACAGCTTCTATTGACGAGGAGACGGTTTGGAAACCTCCACACATTTTAACAGCCAGATATCCCCGTGTGAGATATGAAGAAGCACCTTCTCCTCTTACAGCAGGCCTAACACATGCCAGCAAGGTCACAGCTGCCCCCACTAACTGTTCTTATCCCTTCAAACTTCCAATGGCAGAGGTCAACCTTTACCTTCTAACTCTCAGGAACATTCGATGCAGTTAAGCTACAGCAGCTCCTGAAAGATAATTGTTGGTCTTTGAACAACTACTCCTAGAAAACATTAACTGTATTCCATATCATAATCTAGAGTTTCAAATAAGGCTTTGGCATTCAGAAAAGTAACTTGGAAGTAAAACAGTCATACTATTCCACTAAAACAGTCACATTTATTAGTCACACAGTCCACTAAAATGGTCATGTGAAGAAACTAAGCACCAAAATAAAAAGATTACTTTTAAGGTATTTGAAATGTTTCAAAGATTCAAGGCACAACCTGGAGCCATTTAATATTACAGTTTGATAGATAAGAAAGAGTCACTCTGTGAAGAGTTGGTATTGGAACTGCCCAAATATCAGCCAATCAACCTGCATTTTTTTCACTGGGTCTAAGTTAAGGGTTACTCTGAATATTCAGTTGCATTAACAGAGGTTTCTCATTATTTTTGAAGCCACTTTGAAAAAAACATACATTTTGCTATATAAGGGACCGTTTCATAAATTACAGTGTATATTTGTTCTAAAGGCTCAGAACAGGTGATGGGTACCTCTCAGGATGCATCCACTCATCACAACTACTGCATATTCAAGTAAAACAACCCCACTATTGTTATGAAAGCACACACGCCCCCGCCACACACACACTATTATTATAGCTGCTTCTTCTCTAATATAAATCCACACAGGACAAAAGAGGACAAAAAGTGCAGCAATAAAGAGAATTTCCCCAAATGCAGAGCGAAGGGTTCCTTTAATCTCTTCTCACAGTTTAGTGTCCTGCCTGGCTCACTACCTCCGTTTTCTTTATACTTTAAAACTTGCTGTGTGGCTTGAGATATCAACCCTTAGCATAATCACTTGCTAGTTTTATAATGTGACCCCACACTGTTGGAAAAAGGAGCTTCAGTCTTTGCCTACTAACAATTCCTCACTAAATACAAATTCCCCAAACATAAATATCTGATAAACATCTACCAGAAAGTCATTTTGTGTACAAGTACAAAAGGATGCACCAAGACAAATTCGGGGGTTCACAGCCTCTTATCCCTAGAGGCAAAAAGAATTTTAGTTCAAACACTAATGACATCGCTCTTAATGAAAGCAGAGCTAAAAGAACCTGTTTATTTATCAATCTGATCACACATCACTAAGACTCAACTCTGATTATAGTAGAGGACAAAGCTGGACACTCTTAATCACCCTAGATTAAAGATGCCTCTAGCTTTCTGCTGTCTCCTGGGCCATTACACCAAACCTAGAGCAGAGCTACACCCACCTTCAGGCTAGAAGAAACATATAATAGCTTATTGATCTCTGGTGCAGACCCAAACCCACAAGTCACCAAGCAAGTAGGGATCACAGCCACTTGATGCAACTAACAACCAGAAGTCATGCACTGGGTTTTCTCTTCAAATAAGCACACCACTGGCAATTACCACATCAAATGTGGACCAACTCCTCCCAAACAAAAATAAAAATATATTAATCAGGTCAGGGAGCAATACATTCTGAACCACACAGAAAAACTACTATTTCTTGGTTGGCAGTAAATGTCAATCTCAGTTCATTAAATTCTTCATTCCGTGTAATTTCTCAGGTTTTAAAAGTTACGGTGACATTCAATTCCATAGATAAATGCTTTCAAAAGAGATAATACTTGCTCGTAAATTACATGTTGACTGAACTCCATCCCCACCACCATTAGTGGAATTAAGTGTTTGTAGCAAATGACTTAAGACTTTTCAGAAGTAAACTTTACCAAAGAATGATAACTTCTAATTATTTTCTTGTGAAGAAATCAAAGCACCACTCCCGAAAGTAAAGGTTAACTGTGTTCTCTGAAACAACTATACAATGTTTTTAACTGATGACTAAAAACAGTCAAGCCAGAAGTGGAACTCAAGTCTCTCAAGCAATGAATGTTCTTTCCAATTAATTCCGTTTAGCTCTTGTTCTGACCCCAGTGTACTACGTAAAGCTTGGTCCTTACTCATAGCCTCAGCCTTCTCTTAACCTCAAAGGAATATATGTAATACAACCCACAGACTGGAATAAAGCAACAGTGACAACATTAGCGGACAATGATGGATGAAATGCCAAACGAACTGGGAGTCAGGGCAGACATGTACGCCCTAAAAGGGAGAGACTGAGGTGGGGCTGGAAACTATTTTCTGGCCTTCTCCCGCGTGCTGCTCCAGAGCAAGGGGCAGGATCCTGCATGCCCGGGATCAGCAGAGCCCCCGAAGTGCAGGGATGGGAAGAAAATAGCGGGCTGCTTTGCCAGGGAGTGGGGAAGGTGAGGGATCGGTGCGGTGTGAATTCCACTGAGGAGTGAACTTCCTGGCCCAGGGTTGGGGGGGTTGGGGGTGGCAGGACGGTCCCGGCCAGCGGCGGCGGGCGACCTCCCTTTCTTTCTCCCACAGTCCTACATCTTTGTGTGTGTGTGTGTGTGTTATTCAAGGGGCTACGAGTTCCCGAGGAACCAGCCGGCCACCGTGGCCCTCCAGCCCAGGTCGGGAAGTCCGTCCGCCACCCTCTAGCTCCCAGGGGGCTCCCCGGGTCCGGGACGCCCGGACACCCTCCAACACCCCGAGGGTCTGGAGACAGACGAATGGACCAAAGCATCTTCGTGTGTGGACACCCCCTCCGCTACATCCAACCCTCGCCGGGTCTTTGTCCCGCCGGCGGCCGTGGTCTCTGCCGGTTCCTCGGGGAGGCCTCGGGGCCCGGGGTCGCCCCAGCTTTGTTCAGTCAGCAGGGCGCGAGGTCCAGGACACTTACCGTACACCCCGGCGAAGAAAAGCAAGACCAGCGCAGACCTCCACCGCGGAGACTCTTTTGTGCTCCAGCGACGGGCCATAACCACGGCAGATGGAGCGAGCGAGAAGGAGATGAAGGAGGCGGAGGTGGAGGCCGAGGAGGAGCTGGGGCCAGACGCCGCCGCCACCGAGCCCCCGGCTGCTCCCTGCGCTCTCCGCGGCGGCGGGAGGGGGAGGGGCCGCCGTCGCCGCCGCCGCCCGCGCGCGCTCCCTCCCTCTTTCTGCCTCCCTCCGGACCCCCCCTCAGCAGCTCGCCGGCTCCCACCCGGGGCGGCGCGAGAGTCCTCCACGGGACGGCTCTCCCGGGAGCCGGGGTAGCCAGCGCCAGTACGAGGTGAGGGGGCGGCGGACGCGCGGCTCCAGCCACGCGCCGCATAGGCTAGTCGGCGCCGCCACCCGCCAGACAGCGCTAGCCGGCACCCGCGCCCATCCGTGCGATCGGCAATCCCCTGGCCCGCCTGCCTTGGTTCCCACCCCGCGCTCCGCTGGACTTTCTAAGTCTCAGGGCCGCTTTCCCCACGACAGAGGCCGGAGGAGCAAGGCAGTGCCAATAGATGGGCGAGCGAGAGAACGCGGGTCGATGGGTTCCCCCGGGCTGGGGAGCGGGGGCCGGCTTCGGCGCTTCGCTGCAGTCAGAGGTCTCGGGGCTGCCCCTGCGGGTTGTATGAGGACGTGTTGGGTGGCGGAGAGTGGCTGCGTGAGCGAGGAGAGTGGGTGTTCGGAGGCTGGGAACTTGAGAGTTACTCTCCCCTACCCCTTCCTCCCTTCCTCCACTTAACCCGCGCGGAGCTCGGAGTGAGTGGGCGCAGGTTAGTGCCGAGACCCTGGCCGCTGGTCGCTGTGAATGCCTGCTGGGGAGCTGGGGCTGCTCAAGGTGCCCGCGATGAGCCGGACAAGGTTGGAGTGCGGAGCACTTCCAGTCTGGCGTGGAGGTGGCTCTGACATCCCCCGGGGGAGCTGGAGCCACCTCGGGGGTCGGGAAGTGAGAGAGGGGTTCACTCAGCGACCCGTGATTTCTCTAAACATCTTTCTCCATCCCAAGAAGTGTGACTCCTCCTTCCCTTACCTCTCCGTAGCACTTCCTAAATACAATTGTAGTGACACTGGCACGTCAGATCTTCCGCCTTGTATTTGTAAAGTGTTTGTCGACACTTCTCATCTCCCCTACTAGATTATCATTGACCTTTACATGCACTCTCCAGGCTATTCAAGGAAGACTTACAATGCGCTATGCTGTCCAATTGACATAGGCTATCTCTTTTTCATCTCTAACAACCTTGTGAGATAAATATTATTATCCATATTTTATAGATAAGAAAACGAGGCAAGTTAAATTACCCAAGATAGTGTAACAAATGAATGGTTTGAAACAATTTTTCTTATTCCAAATTCAAGGCTGTTTCCTCTCTACTGCAGTGTACTCTAGCACAATGCTTAGTGCGTAGTAGGTAAATATTAAAATTTAAGATGAATTTCTTTGAAGGTACATTTAGTCTTTCCGTCTATCCGCTACCGATTTGTCCCCTTTTAGATTTTTTCCCCAGGAAATGGTATTACAAACGGTGAAAAAATTATTAACAAACAATGCAAAACCCAATAATAACAAATCTTGTATCATTTGGCAAAACAAACAAAATCGAGAGCTCCAAAAATGTTTTGTACCCTCGCTGGAGAAAAAGGAGGAGCTTCAGTGTACTTCATTTAACAATCAGCAGTTGTCTGTACTAATTTTAGGATTTGAGATTCTACTTGCTTGATTCTTGAGATCTGTTTCCAGAAATTGCGCTGCCATGACCACTGTGTTTAGAACAGGTCACAAACAAAATGAAGAGAGACTGCACGGCATCTTCCTCTCTCCACTTTTAGTACCAGTCAAGGAACCCCCATCCCAAGACAAGAGGCACATTGCTGTCCTCTGTCCCTTGACTCTTGTATTCACAACCCTCTCACCCTTGCACTTGCTCATCCACCCAGACCTGTCTTCTGAGACTTATCGAGTTCTCAAACCTTTTGGTCTCAGGGGCCCTTTAAAAACACTTAAAATTTGGTGAGGACTCCAAAGAGCTTTTGTTTATGTGAATCATAGCTACTGATATTTATCATTTAGAAATTAAAACAATTTTAAAATATGTGTAAATTTACTTAAAATAAAAAAAATGCATTACAGGTTATCTCTATTTTCCAAAACAAAAAAAAAAAATAGTGAAACGTGTGGCATTGTTTTCGTCTTTGTAAATCTTAATGTCTGGCTTAATAGAAGACAGTTGGATTCTCATATCTGCTTCTGCATCCAGTCGGTTACAATATGTGGTGTTGGTTGAAGTATATGAAGAAAATCCAGATTCACAAAGATATGTATTGATAATTGGCAAAGAGAGGATGTCATGTACCTCCCCAGGGCCCTCAGATAAAATTTTGAGAGCTGTTCATCTAGGTGTCTATCTTAACACCTTCAAAAATCTAAGTGTTTTGTTTCTTGTTGGAAAAAAATCTGATAAATATTCATTCTAAGGTATTAGAAGCTGAGCACTTCAGTGTTCACCAACCAAGGGTATTTATGTTTCATGAGGGAACATTTTATTTATACAAAATCTAATCCTAATAGAATATCAGACATTGGTAAGCAGCAGGGCACAGATTAGGTATTCAGTATTACCCTTTTTATTACCTAATCTATTGAGCTGAGTACCTAGATGTCTACTATTAGGCTAATATATCAAATAACTCATATATGAGAAAGCATTTAGAAGTTTATAAAACTGTATAAAGTGGTCAGTATCTTTAACAGTTCTATTGCAGTAGGAGTGCTGATTTAACTTGGCCAACGTTCTGATCTATACCCTATAAAGCATAAAGCATTCTCCTGAGGCTCATGTGGTTCCTAATCTCGGGGTCCCTGGATCTACAGATGTGTTTCAAGGATCCTGAAATTGTATGAAATTTTGTGCTCACGCATTTTTATAGGCAGAAGATTTGTTATTTCCAGCAGATTCTTGAAGGGCTGTGTCAATCATTTAAAAAGAATGTTTAAGAAAAATTGAATGAGGTAACTACTTGAGTTGCTTCTTAATCCTTTTCCAAATGGTTCTCAAACTCCTCAGGTACATGCATTTGGGAGAGGAGAAGTTCATGGACTATTTCTTTTCCCCTTGACATATTCGGAAAAGAGCCACCCACGCCCCTCCACTTTATGGAGATGTGCCCTTAAATAATCCTTTTGTTTTGATTTTACACTTCTCTTTCCTCCCTATTTGGCTATCACCATATATGGTGGTTTAATTTTCACTCTTGTTACTCATAAAAATTCCTTCCTTCCTGGTGTAGACCCTGCTCCATTTAGTAGCCTTTGAGAACCTCGTCCACACCCAGTGAGGTTAGAACGGGAATTTAAGTCTACCACTGAGCATCATCTTTTATTGGAAAGAAAATTGATGGTAGTGGTTTTTCTACTTGGCATGCTGCTAGGCAAAGCTGACTCTTTTAACTCCCCCTCAAAGGAATATTATTTTAAAAGAGAAAAACAAACTTGATAAACACATATAAATAACTAAGAGGGAAAGAAATTTTTTTTAAAGACTGAAGTTAAATAAATGAGAGATCTTTACAAGCAAATTGTAATTTCCATTGGAGGTGAATAATAGAGGGTAGCAAATGAGATCCATCAATCTAGGCAACTTCTATACCAGTTTCCTAGCACATTTATTGTGGTTATTATTTATTATGTTCTGTGCTCTGACAGCATACCCCAGCATTGTACCAAGTAGTCAAAAACATAATCCTGGCTATAAATTAAATATCCCCCGTCCATACAGATTGACCTTCATGAACTCAACTTCTTAACTGCAAAACCTGATCGTACAGCATGCATGGATATACAGGGCTAACAACATCTCTCTCTTGTAGCCATATGAATCAGTTGCACCTACCAAGAAAAAAGGAGGGAAAGGGGAATTAACTACAGACATTGGCTTTTATAAAGAGATACACTGAGTGTTTTGTTGTTCAACTGCTAGGTTTCAAAATGTACATAACTGTTTTTTAAGTTCTTCCCGTGACTGATTGAGATTATGAACTGGAAATGCTTGTGGGATGGAATCTTCTTCTCTACGAGTCCATCAGAAGTGAATTTAGCAACTGTGATGGCAACCCAAGGACTCTTATATTGCTAATTTCAGGCATATACAACTTAACCGTTTGTACTCTATCCAAGTGCAAAAAGGATTTGAGGTGCCCAGTGTTATTTGGCAATATAGTATATTGTAGTTATTAAACGTATAGGCCTTGAGAATTCAACAGAGCTGAGCCTGACCCAGGTGGTTAACCCTGGTCAAGTAACCTAACCTTATGTGCTTCATATTGCCACCAAAAAATGGGAAAATATGGGCACCTCATTAAATTATCTGCATGCCTTAAATGAGATAATAATAATTGCTAACATATATTGAGTACTTACAGTATGCTACACCTTTAGTTCTCAAACAATCCTATGATGTCGATGTAATTATTATCTCCATGTTCCAACTGAACAGACAGAGAAAGGTTCAGTAGGTTTCTCAAGAACACACAAATAGTAAATGGTCAGCATTTAAACTCAGGCAGTGTGATGCCAAACATGCACTTTTAATCATTCTACCACATTTCATGTAAAGTACTTAATACAATGCCAGGCACTTAGTAGGTGCTCAATAAATGGCAGCTACTGTTATTAAACATATAAATAACATAAGCAAAAGAGTCCTTATTCTCTAATCTCATACAATTTAAAATGCAGTGTAAGTAGTACTTTTCTGTCTTCCTTTTTCCTAGAAGTAGCTGATACTCCCCTAATTTTGGTTTAAGTTAGACATAAGCCTCTTTTAGATTTCTTTTTAAAAAGAAAAGTCAATCTTTAAAGTTTTATTTCCTTGAGTTTTAGAAAACATGTAGCAAGCATCAGATGAAATATAAGTCTGGTTTTTTTGCTGCTTGTACTAAAATTTTTTTTCCGTGACCTTGTAGTCATTATTTGTAGTTTCCTTTGAAGATCGGAGAATCTTAGGTTGCTTATTGCCCTAATCTTCAGAGAAGATCTATGACAGATTTTTCTGATCCCGAAGAGTACATCAAATCATATGAAACTGCTCAGTTATCAGGCCATGAAAACAGGTCATTTCTACTAAAGAATAGATTATTCCAGCGTCATCATGAAAAGAATATTCTCCTTGGAAATACCCAGGCAGGTTTGCATTTTGAATATGTACCAGCTGTGATGGAAAAGAACAGTCTAATCCTTTCGATGTCTGTCGTCTACTGCTTCACTTGCACAGCAGGGGATGTGAAAGAAATGGTATCAAAAAGCATTTCAATACAAAAATTTTATTCTCATACTCCATAAAATGAATTAAGTGACTGAAGAAAAAAGTTAAACACTTCAGAACATTATGTCAGTTGGTTCTGGTCACCAGGGCAGTTAACTCTAGTCACCACAACTTTTTTTCCACATTATGACTAGCTCTGCTTAAGTATAGACCCTCCTGAGATGGAAACCCCAGTTTATAAATATTCACATATATAAAATTGTATAAACTACTTTAGCTCTTTAAATGTATGACTTAAGGGCAATTAATGGCAATTGGCAGGTAGAGACCAAGTTATATGGCAGCTGCTTTAGCTGGCCCGTGAATGAGAAAAAGGACACAGTCCCAGAGCAGCTGTGCTGACTGTGCTCTCTCTGCATCAGATTCCCAGCAGTAATAACCTTCAGTACTCCAGGGACCAGGATATGTGGGAGGATGCTGTATTCCAAGAAGTCTGTTCTCAGTGTTATCCATCCTCATCAGAACCATTGACCTATTCCCTCAGGAGATTCCTAGTACAGGTTTCAGACCTGTTCTGGCAAATCACTTAATGGGTACCACTCGTTAACTCAGAATTGAGACCTGGGACAGCCTCTGAAGATGGGAGAATTTACTAATCCCATCTATGGCCCCTGGACTGGCACATTTGCTAATCTGAAGAGTAGAACCAGCATATTCAGATTCTCTCATCTTCACTGAGGGAGGTGGATAAAGGAAACGAGAGAAAGCTCCAGTGAGACAGGGTCATTTATCTGTTGTGTTCACTGTATCTTCAACACCTCGAAGGGGGCCTGTCTCCCAGTAGATGCTCAGGAAACATTTGTTGAGTGAATGAATAGGGAGTTCAGAAATGAAATAGATCTCTGGGCGAAAAGGAGAAGCAAAGCTCTTGTTCAGTGTCATATTGAGGAGAAAGGACCCATGCTTGTCCTGTCATTAGTGCCCAGGTGGCCTGCAGAGAAGGCAGCTTGCTTTGGAGCTCAGGCAAAAATGGAGTGAACCATCAATTCTTGCTCTTTTAGGAAGAGCCAATAAACCTCACTTGCAGGATAAGATCCATATAACCTTGTGTGCTGAGACTCAAAGATATTGCTTAATGAGGTTTAAAAAACCTTAATGAGGAGGTTAAAAAATATATTCTGGTGTTGAAGCCAGTTTTCTATAATTTTATTGCCAATGTTTAATATTTCCAGTATACTATAGGTTAACTGGACTTTTATGGCCTCAGCTGGCCTTATATGATCTGTAAGTTGGGCACTAATTTTATTGACTATTAAAATAAAGAGGCCCTTTGTTCTCTAACCTAGCAGAAACCCTTAGAAAAGAAGACTTTTTAAAACGTTCTTCTTCGGAGAGCTGTGAACTAATGCCTTGCTTCAGGTGTGCAGAGAAATTCCAATTCCATTGTCTATGAAGTTAAACTGTTTCTTAATATCAGTCTACGAGGTGATGAAATCAGTGTCCAGTATGAAGTCAGGATCAGAGGGCAGAGAAGGAAACCCAGGTGGCCAGTATGAATTCAAGTATGAATTCAAGATTTGTTTAATGTATTTTGAATTTCTGGGTCATCAGTCAGTCCCATAATATAATGTAAGTACAAAGAGTACTTTCCAAATTCCAAAGTGAATTATCTTTTTTTTTTATCACTTGCTATTATCAATATTGTCTTCTGTCCATTTATATGTACTTGCTAAAGTTGGTTGTTCAGCAAAATAAAATAAATACTCTCAAAATTAGCTAGAATGTTGTTGGGATTTTAGTAATAATTCACTTTATGTTTTTGAATACTTGAAATGTGCTAAAGATTGTAAAGTGTAGAAATTCACATAACCTGACTCCATCACTTAAAGGTGGAGGTCTTACTCTGTCAGACCAGTTATTACAGATACAAGGGAGCTAATAATCTAGTAGGGAAACAGATATACCAATAAGTATAAGCAATATTCATTCATTCAACAAATATTTATTGAGTGCCTACTATGTGCCAGTCATTTTTCCAGATGCTGGGGCTGCTCAGTGAACAAACATGGCAACTGCCATGGCACAGGTACATGCACATAAGACACACCAGAACCACAGGGGAGAATCAGAGAGGGCCTCACAGAGGAAAAATATCTGATTTGAGAAACAAAGCCTAAGTAGGAGATTGACAATAAAAAAGGAGGCAGGCAAGGGGTGATGGAAAAGCATTCCAGGCAAAAGAAATCAAGTGGAAATAGGAAAGGAGAATAGGTTGTGTTCTGGGAACGTAAAGTAGTTTGTATTGCTGGTTTAAAAGTGGTGTGTGTCGCATGTGTGTGACATATAATCATAAATTACATAATAGATGACATGCGTAAATGTGTGTAGAATTTATTCTGTAAGATGCAGGAGAACCTTGAAAGAATTGTGAGGCAAGGAGTCCTGTTCCATCTATGATGGAGCCTGGAATGGGAGGGGAAGGGATTTGAAGTCCTGTCAGGAAGATATTGCAGTAGCAAGGAATGGGATGCACTTAGGGGTGCCTAGTGGCAATAGGAATGGAGAGTAGGTAACGCCATCAATAGTTGATCAGAAGGTAAGAATCCATGACCCCCAGATTTCAGTTGAGCAATTGAATGGTAATACCTTTCCTTATGATATGGAATATGGGAAAGGGAGTGAAGTGGGAGGAAAGGTGTGTATAACTTCGAGGAGCACATTCAGATAGAGAAGTCCAATACCATATATCCCAGAGGAGAAAAATGGGCTCAAGATAGAAAACTACTGGTATTGATAAAACTACTTTTGGAGAGGATGAATTTTCCCTTAGAGAATATGAAAGGCATCAGTAGTTCATAGAGTAGCGGTGGTAGAGGAACCAGCAATAGGAGAATGAAAAGAAATGGACAATGGGTAGGAAGAAATGCAGAAAAGCCTGGTGTCACAGAAACCAAGCACAGAGAACTTTACAAAGAAAGGAGAGGTAAAAGGCCGAAAGGAGAGGTAAAAAGTGTCAGTGCCGAGGAAAGCTCAAGTAACAAAGGGCCAAGATGTGAAGAGGAACTAATATAACTGGCTACAAGAAAGTCTAGTGTACTTATCTAAAGATTTCTACAGGGATCTGTTTAGCCTTTCATTTAGATCAAAGCTGAATTGTTGGTGATCTATATATTCTGTTTCTGTATCTTCAAGAATTTTATCGTTATTTCCTCAGTCTGTTCTATCCAATCATTATCCATTTAGAATTCAAACTTAAGAATTTCTAAGTTCACATGGACCCTAGACACAAGACACTGAAGTTTATAAAGCTAGTCTTCACCACCCAATACTCCTTTTCTTAATTTCCCTTCTCCCCTCCCGAGCCCTTGCTTATATTCTCTTTTCCCAACTTCAGACTCCTGACATGTTCGTGTTTTCTGACTCTCAGCTTTCCTCCATCAAAAGTGATTCTCAGGGCTTGCCTGGTGGCGCAGTGGTTGAGAGTCCGCCTGCCAAAGCAGGGGACACGGGTTCGTGCCCCGGTCCGGGAAGATCCCACATGCCGCGGAGCGGCTGGGCCCGTGAGCCATGGCCGCTGAGCCTGCACGTCCGGAGCTTGTGCTCCGCAACGGGAGAGACCACAACAGTGAGAGAGGCCCGCGTACCGCAAAAAAAAAAAAAAAAAAAAAAGTGATTCTCAGGAAAGAACTTTTTAAGCAAATAAGTCTTGAAGCCAGATATGGTATCTCTCCCAGGAGGGCAGGGAGAAAATGTTAAAACAGCTTTGATGGATGTTTTGGGCTGGAATGTCAGTGGATGAGGGAGAGATCTGGGGCCAGGGAGGTTTTCCTGATTCCCCTCTAAGGTGACCTCTTACTGCGAAGCAACCCCTGCTTAAAGGAGAAGATACGGCAGTGCAAGCATGCCTAATTTTTCCTCCTAGAACCATACTAAACCTTTAGAAGATTGAAAGGTCACAAACATTTATTATATCAGTGATGTTCTTTTTGGAAATTATATTTTTGGCTGATAGTATTTCAAGGTACTTAGTTGCTAACATAATAGCCAAGGCACACATATCCTTCATCTTGTTTAATGCCAATTACTCTGTCACTATTTTGCTTGGAGCTATTGGAATAACTTCAAATGTGGCTGGGGACAGACAAGTTCAAGTCTGCAGAGGACATATTTCCATGTCCACTGAATCAGCTGTTTCCTATTGAATTTTTTTACAACAATATTAATGACTGACTTCTGTACAGCCCAGTACAGTAGCTTGATCATGTTTTTAATTTAATTCAGTTGTTTAGGAAAGGGAAAAACCCCATTAATCATTTTTTAAGATTCAGTTTATGCATATGATATAGATACCATGTTTCCTGAAAGTGTCTTTGCTGAATTTTTTGATTAGAAATAAAAAAGAGTAGCTCAGTGAGTGAAAACTTTGTTATGAACTTCGTTTCTAAAAGTAAAGATAAGTGACAAGAGGATTTGCCTGTTCTGATAGGTAATGGAAAACTATATTAACTTTTGCTCAGTATATCATTAAAATGTGTTATGCTTCCATGGATATGTTTGTATCTTATGTCAATTAATTAAAAGCTCCTAATCCTCTACTTATATTTAAGCCTCGGGTAACAAGGTTCCTAATAAATGCACTGTGTGAAAATATTCTCTTACAAAGAGAAAGGAGGAAGTGGACAAGTCCAAACATTTCCTCACCAGCAAAGGCCCAGTACCAGAGGCACGTATGGGTCCCAGCCAGAAAGCTTACCAACAAGTTCTTGAGGGACAGGAAGCAGTAGATTAGCAGTGCTTTCCATTTAAGTTCAATTTATGTTTCATAAGAAACGCAGATGGAAGATCTTTAACACATCCCTTAATGGTCTGATAATAGCTAGAGTATTTAAGGAAAAATACTCTCTAAGAAATAGAAACATTACTCCAAAGAAATGGTGAGAAATTGATCATGAGAAAAAGAAAGAACTAGACATAGATATGTAGGAATAGAAATAATCTACTTAGAGCCTGGTGTGATTTTATTTTCTCTGAGGTGCTGTCAAGGACCATTAAATCAAAGCAGCGAGGCTTCCCTCGTGGCGGAGTGGTTAAGAATCCATCTGCCAATGCAGGGGACACGGGTTCAAGCCCTGGTCCTGGAAGATCCCACATGCCACAGAGCAACTAAGCCCGTGTGCCACAACTACTGAGCCTGCGTGCCACAACTACTGAAGCCCATGCACCTAGAGCCTGTGCTCTGCAACAAGGGAAGCCACCACAATGAGAAGCCTGTGCACCGCAACGAAGAGTAGCCCCCGCTCGCTGCAGCTAGAGAAAGCCCGCGTGCAGCAACGAAGACCCAACACAGCCAAAATTAAAAACAAATAAATAAATAAACTTATAAAAATCAAAGAGGCATTTATAGAATCATAAGACTGTCAGAGCTGAAAGGGTCATCTCTAGTATAATCTCCTAGTTTTACAGGTGAGAAAACCCAGGCTCATTTATACAAGGGTGACAATACTCTGTGAATTCTGCTAGAGGACAGGCAACCTGAGAATAATGAGGATCTAGATGTAGACCGACAAACTTGGGTGGAGCTGGGGGAGGAAAGAGGGATTGGCTTCTGGAAAGGAAGCCCAATCTCATGGGAAGGACGTGGTATATGAAGGGTACAGCAACAGAGGCAATGTATCTTGGAAAAGTAGCTTCAGCTGGAAGGGCTGAGGCAGAAAGAATATTTCTATAGATGGATAGCACATAGCTGGTACTGGAGGCCAGCCGTTGGGACTGAAAAATTTGAGGAGGTAGTGAATCCTGAGCAGGTAACTCGCACCTTAGCTATTTATCTTCAATCCAGAGGCGGGTGTCCCATCCCTGGAAAGAAAAGAAGCTTCACTAGAGCAAGACAGTGCTTCGATCCCAGGAAGATATCTAACTGGAATGCCAATTAGGCTAAAATATATAATCAGCATTGAATTAACAGGATGTTTAAGATGTGTATTTGCGGCTTTAGAGCAAGAGAAATTCTCAGTACCAGGGCACAGGGTGAGACCTAATAGAAGCAAAGTAGACAAATGGTGTGCTCCAAGATGCTAGGATACAACTCCCTAAATTCTTCTTAAGAAAGGATTTTTCTAAGAAACTCTAGTTTGTAGAAATCCAGTGGTTCCAGCTGTGAGGGGAAGAGGGCTTCAAGCCCCATGAAAATACACTTAGTCACTTCTAACATTGCAGACCCAATGTCATGTAGAACACTTTTCTGCATTATCAGGTAACTTTTCACATTTAGTAAATGAACCTAATCTAGAGATTTCACTTGAGCAGTTCTCAAATATAACTTATATTGTCATTATAGGGATGGAGAATTAGAAGAAAATGTGTCCTTTCCTTCCTCGTTAATACTACTGATTACTCTCAGGCATGAGTCTAATAATAGAACTTTGAATTGTAGCTCTTGCTTTTGTTTCCAGCAAAAAGAGAAAAGTAAAGAACGATGTAATTGGAATATCTTGCAAAACTTCAGATGAGTGGGATAATCTGTGTTGTTGAAAATGAATATTTTTCAGGTCAGCGTTTACTGAGACCCTACCATGTGAAGGGTCTTTGAACTGAAGGTTAACATGGTATGACGGTTCACGTTACGTGTCAACGTGGCTGGGTGATGGTGCCAAATTTGGGGTTTGTTTGGTCAAACACCAGCCCAGATTTTGCTGTGAAGGTATTTTTGGTATGTAATTAACAATTATATCAGTAGACTTTGCATAAAGCAGATTATCCTCCCTAATATGAGTGGGCATTGTCCAATAAGTTAAAGGCCTTAAGAGCAAAGACCGAGGTTTCCTGAAGAAGGAATTCTCCTCAAGACTGCAACATAGAAATTCTGCCTGAGTTTTCATCCTCTTACCCTGTGCAATTTGGACTGTGACCTCAACTCTTGCCTGAATTTCTAGGCTGCAGGCTGCCTACTTTACAGATTTTGGATTTATCAGCCCCCCCAGCTCCCGACAATCATATAAGACAATTCTTTAAAATATTTATCTATCTACCTATCTATCCATCCTATTGGTTTTGTTTCTCTGGAGAACCCTGACTAATATACATAGCTTATTCTCACACTGAGAATCAAATTCAGAAAAGTCTTCAGTATCTCAGGTAGCTTGATCTGGTTAGATAGGTAGCATTTGGAATTTTTAAAAGTGTTATCAGGAAAACAATACATCTGAAAACATTGTCCTTCAGTTTTTCATGCCAAGACTTGATTAGTTTCGTCCAAATATGAGTCACAGTAAATTCTGCATCTGCTGAATCTCTGCCATTTTTTCCTTTCCGGAGTTCTTCAAGCCAAGTTTCAGTGGGCACATGTGAAAATATCTGTGAGGCCCTGGCAAATCGGGGAATCTGAGAATGTGAAGGGCACTTTGATGAGCAGCCTAGATCATTGTGAATTAACTGTTGCCAAGTACTTATTTAAAAATAGTGTCAAGTTAAGCAATTGATTTATTGTTTGTTGTCGATCACAAAACATTTAATTCAAGTCAGGATTAAAAAAAATCCTTTTCCACTCATATTTTTATGATTTCTTAAAAGTTGAGGGACTTCCCTGGTGGCTCAGTGGTTAAGAATCCGCCTGCCAGTGCAGGGGACACAGGTTCGAGGCCTGGTCTGGGAAGATCCCACGTGCCACGGAGCAACTAAGACCGTGTGCCACAACTACTGACCTTGCTCTCTAGAGCCCGCGAGCCACAACTACTGAAGCCCCCGTGCCTAGAGCCCGTGCTCCACAACAAGAGAAGCATCTGCAATGAGAAGCCCGCGCACTGCAAAGAAGAGTAGCCCCTGCTCGCCGCAAATAAAGCCCGCGTGCAGCAGCGAAAACCCAATGCAGCCAAAAGTTAATTAATTAATTAATTATTTTAAAAAGTTGATGCAACCTAAAATGACCTCTGATCTAACTTACTGGTTTTGCGCATGAGGTACAGAAAAATTAAATGACTTTGAACAGCGATTTATTTTCAACCAGCAGCCAGAGTGAATTTTTTAAAACATGTCAGATCATGTTACACCTACATCCAAAATGTCCAAGGACTTTCCGACTCACTCTAAGTAAAAGCTAAAGTTCTTTAAGCTATACAACGTGCTTCTTGATCTGCATCTTCCCTCTCTGCCCCTTGGTTACCACTTTGACCTCATCTCCGTCCATTGTCTTCCTGGCTCAGTCTGCTCCAGCCAGCCCCACTGGCCACCTGGTTGTTCCCTGAACAAACCAGTAACTCTCCGACCTCAGGACAGAAATGAGTACCATTAACAAAATGTCCAGAAGAGCCCATTCATGCAGAAAAGATTGCAACTGATAAAATCCAGATGGCGGGCCACTAAGTACTGGAGGTGGAGGCGCATGTTCAGGATCAGAGAAGTCTATCAACAGATTTTTTTTTTTTTTTGCGGTACGCGGGCCTCTCACTGCTGTGGCCTCTCCCGTTGCGGAGCACAGGCTCCGGACGCGCAGGCTCAGCGGCCATGGCTCATGGGCCCAGCCGCTCCGCGGCATGTGGGATCTTCCCGGACCGGGGCACGAACCCGCGTCCCCGGCATCGGCAGGCGGACTCTCAACCACTGCGCCACCGGGGAAGTCCTATCAACAGATTTTGAAAACCCTAATCTGTAGGAAGACTAAGCAAGGAATTTCAGTTCCTCCATTTTGGGGAAAGTGGGAAACAAAACTAGGCGAGACCATTCATTCAGCAAACATACTGAGCACTTATAATGGGTCAAATACTTTAGGGTCTGGACATAAAACAATAGACACAGGGGACTCGATCCCTGTTCTTACAGAATGTAGATTTTAGTGGAAGAGGATACACAATAAAACAAGTAAATGTGGTATATGAGATCATGATAAATGTTACGAAGAATAATAAAGTAGGAAAGAAGGGTGGGATAAGGATTGTCAGAGTCTGGGAAGGGTGGAGAGGGGAAGGTTCAATTTTATATAGTAAAAGCCCTGCCGAATAGGCAGCTAAAATGAAAAGAAGTGAGAGAATGAGCCATGTGTATATACAAGGCCAGAGTGTAGAGGGCTGGAGTTGTAAATCTGTGGGTCAGGGGACTGAATGACATCACCAAGGAAGTGAGGATCGGTAAGGAAAAGAGGGGTCCTTGTCCTTGGCACCTTCTTATTTTGGAGGAGAAGAGGAATCAGCAAAAGAAAACTGAAAAGGAGGAGCCAGTGAAAGAAGCCCAGGAGAATGTCCGTATCCTGGAAACGAAGAGGAAGTGTTTCAAGTTGGAGAGAACAATTAACTGTGACAAACGATTCTAGTAAGTCAATTAAAATGAAGACTGAGGGGCTTCCCTGGTGGCGCAGTGGTTGAGAGTCTGCCTGCCGATGCAGGGGACACGGGTTCGTGCCCCGTCCGGGAAGATCCCACATGCCGCGGAGCGGCTAGGCCCGTAAGCCATGGCCGCTGAGCCTGCGTGTCCGGAGCCTGTGCTCCGCAACAGGAGAGGCCACAACAGTGAGAGGCCCGCGTACCGCAAAAAAAAAAAAAAAAAAAAAAAAATGAAGACTGAGTCTTGACCGTTAGATTTACAACATGGAGGCCTTCAGTGACCTTGAAAGGATTAGATTCAGTGGAGCGGTGGGGTGAAAACCAGAAGGGAGTGATCACAGAAGAACAGAAAGAAAGGAGTTGGAGACACCAAGTACAGACAACTCTTTGGAGGAGCTGTGTTGTAAAGGAGAATAAAGAACTGAAATGTTTAGCTGAAAGGGGATGTAAGCGTTAAAGAGTTTTTTTAAAAAACTTTTTATTTCTGAAAGCGGGAGAAATGACAGCGTACTTTATGGTGTCGCTATTGAGCCAAAGGAGATGGGGGAACTTGATGAGGCAAGAGAGAGGGGGAGAATTTTTGGAGCAGGTGAGGAGCATGGGTTCAGTGGATAAGTCGAGGGGCTGATCCCAGGCAGGAGAACACTGGGAGGAGGGCAGAATATATGGACAGTAGCATACACTATTGGGTGGGTAGTATCTGGTGGTAGGAGCTTGAGAAAGTTCTTTTCTATTTGCTTCTACTTTCTCAGCCAAATGGGAAGCTGAGGGAAGATGGGGGAGAACACAATTTGTTGGAGTTTCTAACTTATCTTGTGACTGGGGAGTGAGAGAGAGACCATCTACTGAGGAAGGAAATGCATTATTGAGATAAATGCAAATAGGTATCTGAATTGGTTAGTTGGTTTCAAACAAAACTAAATGTGACTTAGTCATGTGCTCCAAGCTGGGCACAAGTTCTCCAGAAAAGCAGATAATATTTATGAAATTTTACCAATAGGAAGAGAGAGAGAAGGTGGTGGGGAGAGATTATATTTTAAGGAATTGGCTCATGCTTATGTGACTGTGGGGCTGGCTGAAAGCCTGAGATCCACAGGGCAGGCTGGACACCCAGGAAGACTGGGAATGCAGCTTGAGTCCAAAGGGAGTCCAGAGGCAGAATTCCCTTTTCCTGGAGAAACCTCATCATTTCTCTTAAGGCCTTCAACTTATTGGTTGAGGCCCACCCACATTATGGAGGGTAATCTGCTTTACTTAACATCTGTGGATTTAAATGTTAATCTTATCTGAAAAATACCTTCACAGCAACATCTAGACTGGTTGAGCAAATCTCTGGGTACCATAGCCTAGCCAAGTTGACACATCACAGTGGTATAGTCTGAATTAACCAAACTGACCATCATTGAGTAACCATATTTATCAAATGAACCATCACAGTGGTATAGTCTGAAGAAATGAGACTCAGAGTTAGAGGAAAATGAAATGGAAGAGAGAGGAAGAATGTTGTGGAAGCCACAGTGGGGAGCGAGGAAGACATCCACCCCATATTCAGTTTGACTTAATGCTGGGTCAATTAGCTACTTAACTAGAGAGTCTTATTGTCCTGATATATAGGAATGAAGACTGGGTTTAGAATCAGGAACAAAAGTAGCCTAGCAGATAGGTATAACATGGTCTTTAATTGTTAAGCACGTGGCCATTGACCTTCTAGCCATGTATGTTGAATATATTTGTCTAATAGTTATAGCAGTTTGCCTCATGTTTCCTTATACTACATATATACATTAAACAAGGTGTATATCACATGTAATAGAACAAACGAATCCTCTATGCTTCTTTTCATTGAATAGGTATATTTTTGTATTTTCCCTAGTTCCTGTTTTTAAAATATAAAAACAATTTTAGGAAAATGTCATGTGGTAATGAATACTGGGTGTTTGAGTTTAATTATAGCAACAATGGAAATGACTATGAACAATTTCCTATGTCACCATAAATTCCATCATGGACAGACAGATGTGTCATTGCTAAAGTGAGATCCTACTTCTACCAACTTTACTACAGCAAATAGGACTGGATGTCTCACTATATAACCCCTACCCTAGCCTAGCATGTCAGACCAGTCCGAAAGAAGTTACCACCCTGACTTTTTGGAATTACATTATGCTACATATATACTTCCCTTTTTAGCTTTGGATAGTAAATGTGTTTGTTATGGTTATGGTGAGGGCCACTCATTGACTAAGTCTGATTTTCTTAGAAAGAACTATACGTATAACTTACCAGTTGCTATTTGGCAAACCTACCAAGCAGAAGGTTGTGCTTGTGAGACCAATGAACTTTTCATTTTGTAAATTTTGCTGCCATAGTCTTTATTTTGTTATGGTCACAGATTTGTTCCATTTCATTGTTGTTGTTTTTCCTGTTTCTTTAGAATAGGCTTTCTTCTTACTCTTGCTGCTAAGGTATGAGATATGGTCTTCATGTATCTCTGAATACTATTCTCTTATAAGTACTATTTGAGTAACGATTTCTTTTTTGCAAGTTAGTTTTTCATAATACTCATAATAACCACTGTTTCTTAAATACTCATGCTGCCCTTTATGCCTACTACTGTTAATATTTATAATTTTGAATCTTGCCATTAAGGCTTAGAGTGGTGGAGTAACTTATGTAAGATGTCACAGCCCATAAATGGAAGAGCATGATTTGAACCCAAGTTTGTTGAACTCTGAAGTCCTTCCTCTTTCAACTCTGTCATGCTGCATACACTAATTCATTTTATCTTTTCAACAATAACCAGAACTGACATTTTTTAAAACAATTGCCGTGTACCAATTTCATATATCTGGCATGTAACATCTCATTTAATCCTTAAACAGCTTTATGAGATAGGTAATATTATTACCCTTAATTTTTTGTAAAAGATGAAATGGAAGCTCAGCGAGGTTAAGTAATGCACCCAAATCAAACAACCAGTTTCTGGTGGAGGTTGCATAAGGAAGGAAGATGTCATTATGATTCACATTTTACAGAGGAAGAAACTGAGATTCAGAGAGAGCTGTGATTTGTTCATGTTTACAAAGCTGGTAAGTGACAAAATTGGGTCTTGTAGGTTCAAGTTTCATGGTTTTAACAAGAGTAGTAAAAATTATTTTTTAAAGGCTCTTGAAAGATATGAGAGCTGTGTAGTGAGAACTCTAAGTATTTACTGTATATAAAATTTAAAGGAAGTGAATGCAAGTGAGGGATGCAGAGGAAACCCATTAAGAGCGCTGAAGAACCATTTCATACCATGAAAGATAACTGTGGACCGTTGAGAAACTAATAAAAGACAGTCCAACCAAGCGTGTAGAAATCAGAAATTGGGTTGCTCTTTGAAAACAAATGTCACTAGCAATTGCAAAGATATTTTTTAATCTGTGAAATAAGTGTAGCCTTTTTTTTTTTTTAAACATCTTTATTGGGGTATAATTGCTTTACAATGGTGTGTTAGTTTCTGCTTTATAACAAAGTGAATCAGTTATATATATACATATGTTCCCATATGTCTTCCCTCTTGCGTCTCCCTCCCTCCCACTCTCCCTATCCCACCCCTCCAGGCTGTCAAGTGTAACCTTTTAAGTCTACATCTTTCTTGTTCTCTTTTCTCCATGTTCAATAGACTAAACATTTTGGTCCGCTTTTTCAACATTTGAAATGCAAGCAATCATGACTTCATTAATATAATGCTATGAAGTTTGTAATCCAGAGTTGCAAGTTTGTAAGAACATAAAAAGAGTCCATTTCTGAACTCCAAGTTCTTCCTAGCTCTTTTCTTTTTAGGAGTGAGTGTAACTATTTACTATCAACAGTATGTTTTAGCAATGAAAGAATTATTGTTTAGGCACTTGATTTGAGTCCTGGTTATTTGGGTAATGTGCTATTTCCAGTAGCTGGGGTCCAGGCTGGTAGAAACTCTACCCTCATTCATGCACATGTCACACAGAACAAGAGCAAAATTTGAGACCGACAAAAAAAAAAATAATAATAATAACAAAGAAATGTGTACTCTTAAGGAGTTCAGATTTCAATCTTCAGAATGTCCAAATATTATAACCAATTTTTTAAAAAGGACTATGTTTGGTAAAATATTAATGCAGTTACTCATCTGAAGGATTCTGTGTTGCTAAATTTATAATTGAGAATTATTGAGTGACAATATATAGGACACAGAGTGTGTTAACATTGCTGATCTTTTCGTTTCTGTGTCAATAGAATCAATTTTGTGAAGTTCAAAACACAAACATAAGAAAACTGAACACAGTTTCCCTTGTTGATCTCTTCTAAACTTCTTCGAAATGTGTGTACGTGTCTTTGTGTCAGTATAACAAAATTTTAAAGGCTGATTTGGTTCCTTATGTCGTTCTTATGACAGGACAATTATTTTCAGTAAGATTATCCATCTTGTAAATGTATCTCTTTGTTTTATCAAATATGCTAATAAAATATATTTTATGTGTGATATTGGGTGTCTGTTTATAGGAAACAAACGTGCTACAGTTCATCGGCATGTTAGTAGAAAAAGTGTTGGAATTGATCCATTCCGGATATGTAGCCATTTAAGAAAAAATATTTAAAAACTTTACTAAGCCTCTAACAAGATATAACTCAACTCTTCAGAGTGTGAGGAGGATCAGTGTTGGAATTCCAAGAGTTAAAGTTCAAAGTGGAGGAAGAGAGGCCCATTGAGGTTGAGAATGTGTATCCAGAGAGAGTCTGGGAACTTATCATCAAAACAAAGCAAAATGGAGTCACCAGAGAATGAGGACCATATTTTAAAATCACAGTGACATTGTTTAAATATATTGGAGAAAGGCGAGTATACCAGAAAATTCTCTACACAGAGAAAGATTCACAGTGGAATTTCCTAGGAAAAAGTGACTAATCTATTAACATCTTTAAAAAATTGTAAGGAAAGTGAACATGATGAAATTTTAGGGTTTAAAGAGTATGAAACGCTTCTTCAGGTGGCAAAATGCTGAACAAATTGAAGTAAATCTCCAGGAAAAAAGTGGCTGATGACCTTGTGCGGTCAAATGTGTGATAATAATAGCAGTATGAACAGTAACCACGTGGTATGTGCCGGATGCTAAGCAAGGTGTTTGATGTACCTTGGCTTTGATTTTCACCAACACCCTTGCAGCTTCAGGGTATTCGCCCCATAAGCAAAGGCTTGGGAGTCCAACAGTGGGGCTCCTGTAATGACTCCACACCTGCCTGTTCTTGGGAGTTAGGCCAGTTCCTGTAATGTTCTGCCTGGTTCTGATAGATCTACTCTACATTTTTCTACTTCTGAAGCGCTTCCCAGCGAATTTCCCCCTTGGATCATGTTATCTTTGATTTCTCAAGGAACTGTAGCTGAGATTAGACTGTGTCTGCAAGTAGCTCCTTGGTTTTTTTTTCTTCCAGTTTTATTGAGATGTGACTGACATACAGCACTGTGTAAGTTTAAGATGTACAGCATAATGATTTGACTTACATGCACCATGAAATGATTACCTCGATATGATTAGGGAACATCCATCATCTCAAACAGATACAAAATAAAAGAAAAATAAAAAAACCTTTTTCCTTATGATGAGAACTCAGGATTTGCTCTCGTAACTTTTACGTATAACGTACAGCAGTGTTTATTATATTAATCATTTGTACATTACATCCCTAGTGCTGATTCCTCCTATGACTGGAAGCTTGTACCTTTTGACCACCCTCATCTAATTCCCCCTCTTCCCATCCCCTGCCTCTGGTAACCATGATCCTGATCTCTTTTCTATGAGTTTGTTCATTTGTTGAAGTATAATTGACCTGTAACACTATGTTAGTTCCTGGTGCACAACCTTGTGATTTGATATTTCTATACTTTGCAAAATGGTCACCACTGCAAGTAGCTCCTTGTAAATCTTGGTCTCTGATCTCTGCAACTGGGCACCCCCATTTCTGGCTCTTTTTTTTAATATTCTTCCCAAATGTCAATGAATTCTCTCTTACTTAGCTGCTCTCTCCCTTTGCTTATAGAACGTGGTACATGTCCTCCTGGAATTAACCCTGAGAATGCACTAAAAGTCAGAGCAAGCAATGGGTTGGATTCAGGTAGTCAAACTAGATTGAGGAAGGAAGAGAAAGTTAAGTAAGGCAAGGTCATGAGTGCTGGATAACATTTTCAGTAGGATCCTGGTGTGAGCTTGACTCCAGACCAGGGATGCCTTGAAAAGCACAGAGTGCCCATGTAAAATAATGTTGCCCCTGCTCTCTGCTGTCTGCACTTTATCCACCAGCAGCACTTGGGTGGCTCAGGGCCCGCAGTTGTGTAACTGTAGCCGGAGGAAGCACTCGAAGGTCGGCAAGGGCACAGTGTTCCTACGTGGGGCAGCAGCAGAGGGGCTGCAGTTACTGGAAGGGCCTTACTGGATTGTACAGCATATCTCCAGGCAATCATAAAAATCCACGCTTGCCATCTGCCTTGGAAAACATTATTCAATGAGCATTTAATATTTCATTATTGTTACAGTTAGGATTGTATTATAGTTTAGAGGCAGAATCAAATGTTGAGGTAAGGATGTGTGTTGATGAGTGTATTTTTAATGTGTTACATTATTGCCAGTTTTAGACCAGAAGGGCTGTCTTTGGCGAGAGGTTTATTCTCCTGACACTGTAAGGGCTGTTCACTCATTTGGCAAGCTTATGTTGTTGTCAGTGTGTTTGTGCTGGGAGTAGAAGGACGAATACATTCTGGTTCTGACATCAAGGGACCTAAAGTAGGTTCTGGCATCAAAGAACTTAGAATCCTGTAGAATTATTTTACGGCGCAATGAAGTATTCAGAGTGGCATGGCAGATGTCGGCAAAGGATGCGATGGAGGCATAGGGATGAGTGATCGATTTTATGGGGTTGGGAGGGTTAGGAAATCTCCACGGAAAAAGTCATCCTTGAAATGTGCCTGAAAAGTGAGTAAATGCTCTGTGAGTAAACAAGAGCTAAGACACTCCAGGCCAAGGCATGCGGGTGAGCAGACACAGAAGTATAAAGAAGCAGGGCTTAGAGGAACTGCAGTTTGAGAAAAAACATTCTGACCATAACACGGTAGAGGGATAAAAGGGACGTTAGACTGGAGGCAGGGAGAACCTTAGAGAACTGTTTCTAAGGGACTGAATAAGGCAGTAGCCACAAGGATAGAAAGAAGGAGTCAGATTGGAAAAATGATTTTGAAAAGGTAGAATCAACAGGAGTTGGCTGTGGCTTGGAATAAAGGACAGGGAGGAATCGAAACTGATTCCTAGATTCCTGGCTTGAACAACCTGATAGAGGGTCAGCTATTCACTAATAATGGGGAAAGTTCAGTAGAAAAACAAATATAGAATATAGCTTTGAGATGATTTTGAGATGTCTGTGAGTAATCTAGGCAGTAAAATTGGTATTTCTGGACAACAGGAGGGAGGTCTGATATAGAGGCATTGGATTTGGGTGTTACCGGCAGGTAGGTGTCAAGCTCTTGTAGCTCCAGGAACTGATAAGATCACATAGGAGGATGTTAATATTGGAAAGCCATAGAGAAGTCATCCCTGGCAATTACCACCATTAGAGGACTAGAGAGGAAAGAGATATGGCAAATAAATCAAGGGGAGTGGCAAGATTAGTAGCATGGGACTCAAGAGAGCTATTTCCAGTTGACCAAAGGAAGAGTTGTTCCATGCAGGAAGATGTCAAGTGATGCACAGAGGCCAAGATTTCCAATAAAAAGAGATCAGTGTGTTAGGATGTCAAAGATGACCTCTACCAGAGCAGAGTTAGCAGAGTAGGAAGGGCAGAATCTTGACTAGAGTTCACTGAAGGATCAATACGGGAAGAAAAACTATTCTTTGGGGAAGCTTGCTGAGAAGGGACAAAGATTACTGGTGGAGTGAAAAGCCAAGGAGTGAATATTTTCAAATGGAAACTTGAGCTTGTTTAGCCTTCTGAAAGGAACCTATGGAGAGAACAAGATGTTGAAATACAGGAGAAAGAGGAAATACCTTCACAGCAAGTTCCTGGAGATGAGAGGAAATGGACTCAGGAACCCAGGCAGAGAGGTTAACCCAAACCAAGAAGGATACTTCTTTCTTTGAGACTTTGGGAGAGAAGTGACATTAGGCACAACCACAGTTCTTCCAAGAATCCTTTAAAGCATCCTGCAAAGCATTCTAGTCAGCATTTTCCTGATTGTTTTATTTGGATATACTGAATCACTGGAGTGTTTTCTTCAGGTTTTTGTTTTTCTTCAGCTATTTAATCAAATATTTGTGCTTGTTTATTCGCTATGATTTCATGTTTTTGATTTTTGATTTTTGTGAAGATGCAGTCTTTCTGGCACAAGCATTTTCAAATTAAGTGTTATTAAATCCACAAGAGCTGAAGAACCCTGATTGCCAGCCTTAATGATCAGCCTTAATTCTCTCAGTTGTGTGAGCGTTAGTGTCATAAGGCAAATCCCAAATGTCTGCTTACAGAAATTCTTCTGTTATAGTCTTTAAGAATTATAAAAGCAGAAGCTACTCTCCTTATGTAATTTTATGTGAAGTTTTCCTGAAAATCAAACCCAATCAAACCCTTCATCTCTGGTTACCTATAGTCTGTCTCTCCTTTCTTTCCTCCCTCTGGCTCCTTTTCTCTCTCTCCTTACCTCCTGCTTTCCTTCTTCCCTCCCTCCTTCCCTCCCTTCCTTCCTTCCTTCCTTTCCAAATCACAGATTTATCTCTTTTTGTAAATAATTTTAGAATCAGTAGACCATTGCCAATTCCTTCTTTCAGACCTTTCGTGTTTCATGCTTTAATTGTGGGAACAGTCTCCCAAATGGTACTGCTGCCACAAGTCTTACTCCTCTCTAATCAACCTTCTATATGTCCATCAGCATTATATTTTTTAACACTTTTAAAAACACTTATCTGCCACATGGAAACTGCTTGTGGCCTTGACGGTGATAGTTTAGTGAAGTGAGGGCAGTGAAAGCTAGAAGGGCTGGGCTAATGACTTGTCTTACTCTCTTACTTTAGAGCCGAATATGACTCTCATTGACAAGAATATAGAGACCAAATGCATTTAAGGATTTTCATAATCAATCTCCAACTTATTTTTTAAGACTTGATCCTCTATGATATATCTTATCTTCTCCATATGTGTTTATAACTGACATTTTACACGTTTGCTGTCCTGGAGTAGTTTTTTTTCCCAGAACATTCCATGTCCTCTCTCATCCTCATGTTCCATTTTCCCAAAATGCCTCCCATTCTTTTCCACATTAAAAAACAAAACAAAACAAAAATCCTCCTACTTATTCTTTGAAGCCCAACTTAAATATCATCTCATCTGTAGTCTATTGTCATACTTTGCGTCCTATTGTATTGTCCTTATAGGAGGTGGCAGTAGTTATTTCGAAGAAAACTAAATATGGTTAGGAGAGGGATCCCCGTGGTTTCCACCTTGCCTTATTCTCAAGATAAAAAACTTCTGCTGACTCCACTGAAAGGAAGTGAGCTCTTATCTCAGAGTTCCATTGTAGTTGTTTACTTGTCTACTTCTCTTGCTAATTAATTTTTGTATTCCAGCACTTAGCTCATAGGAGACAAAAATAAATGTAGAAGAAATAACATTTAACTGCACAAATAGGTGGTCCCTAAGAATTAGCTTTGTTCCTGGATGGCAAGAGATGATAAGGAGAAGTCTAGAAGATCAGCTGTCTCTAATAAGCAATATCGCATAGTTAGAGTTTGAAAGTTATTGCAAGATGTTTAGTAGTATGTAGAAGTGAGTGGTTTCTCACACTAGACAAACTTCACCATTAACCTAATTTTTATTAAAGTGCACATGTGGTTTCAGGGCTTATGGGGCAAATACAGCTCGTTTTTGTTTTTCGGTCTATAAAATTCCCAGCTTGGATTAAAGTATTTCTAAGGCCTTTTTCTAGCCTGCATTTCCATGATTCTTGCCATTTCCTAACCAGACCATTTCTTTGTTCGTGTACCTCTCTCTCTGTTTGGAAGCCTTTTTCTCCTCTTGTCTGCCTTGGAGACCTCCTAATAACCCCTTAAGGCAGAGCTCAGATATCTGCTGCTCCCACTTCTCCCCTAAAGCTGGCAGGACTCCTCACTCTTCTTCCCAGAATGCACTGCAAGCATCACTCTTATAGGATGTACCACATTGTACATAATCGCTTATGTGTTTCCTATCGGCGTCCTTCCCCAACTCTTCACCCTCAAATAGGATGACAGCTCCCCAAAGCAGGCATGACATTTTCATGTTTTAAATCTCTTTGTATCCCTACTCCTGAGTGCAGTTCCAGCATCAATTGACTTAATTCTTTTCCCTTTTCTCCCGTGTTACATATGAGCTTTTTAGAATACAAGGTAAGAAGGGAAGAGTGATTATATCATGGCAAGTCAGTAGCAACTGGGTAGCAGCAGTGCACTGCGATCAGACAGCTTATACAACTGTTCTGGTCAGCTATGTAAGTTCAGTCCAAATGGTTAGTTTGTGTAAATATGATTCTTAATATCTTATCATCAGTAGATGGACTTGGCTGGGGTTGCTCAGAGCAGGGAAGGGATGCATAGCTAACTTCTTAGAAGGAAGTAACAGGTATTAACCTTTTTGAGCTACCTGGATCCATTTAGTAACTTCCTTTTAGTAAATTGCTTAAATAGAAACTTAGTGACCCAGAAAGTTAGCACATCTGCCTAAAAGTAAGCAATTTACCCTCTTCTCAGTTATAGGATGAGTCTTTAATGGCCTCTTTAAATCTTAATGTCTTCCTCAGTGTGGGGAACGGCGTAGTCTTTTATGGTATTCTAACTTAAGCATTTCAAATCAAATCTATTTATTGAGCTCTGTGCAAAGCATGGTGCTTAGCTGTAGGGCGTACAAAGATGAATAAGATATAGTTGCTCTCATTAAGGAGGGTATTATCTTATTTGGTACACAAGACAGTTGTGTGATAAATTAAATAATAATACATGATTTAAATAATGACTTGAGAGACTCATTGAAAAGATTTCACAAGGCAGTAAGTGCTTAATTGGCAGATTAATTATTCAGACTACATATAGTAGGCATTCCAGAGAGTGGGGAGAACCCTTTAGGTTATGTAAGACTTTCCGAAGAAGGAAGTATTTCAGTTAGGGCTTCAAAAATGCCTCATAAGGGAGAAGGAATTTGTATTATCTGGGGACATGAGCAGGAATGGCCTATTACCTGGTAGGACAGGTAACACTCTCAGGAAGTAGTAGGTAGTGGGTTGTCTTAGGTTGTGCTGTTAAAACAAAATGCCACATACTAGGTAGCTTATAAACAACAGAAATTTATTTCTTACAGTTTGAGAGGCTGAAAATTCTGAGATCGGGGTGCCAGCATGGTCGGGTGAGGGTCCTCTTCTGGCTGCAGACTTCTCATTGTACCCTCATATGTTGGAAAGGGTGAGTGAGCTCTCTCTTGGGCCTCTTGTATAAGGGTATTCATCTCACTCATGAGAGCTACACCTTCATGACCTAATCACCTCCCAAACACCCCACCTCCAATACCATCACATTAGGCTTTAGGATTTCGACATATGAATTTTGAGGGACAAACATTCAGACCATAGTATAGATCAAACGCCAGGATCAGACATGGAAATTGCTGGGAGAGAGTTCAGTCTGTAATATAGCATCTAGAGGGAAACAGCCAACAACATGTGACATAGTCTTGGCAAGAAGTCAGTATCAAGGGATCTAGCATAACGAAGATGTCGGGGCTTCCCTGGTGGTGCAGTGGTTGAGAGTCCGCCTGCCGATGCAGGGGATACGGGTTCGTGGCCCGGTCCGAGAAGATCCCACATGCCGCGGAGCGGCTGGGCCCGTGAGCCATGGCCGCTGAGCCTGCGCGTCCGGAGCCTGTGCTCCACAGCGGGAGAGGCCACAACAGTGAGAGGCCCGCGTACCGCAAAAAAAAAAAAAAAAAAAAAAAAAGAAGTTGTCAAGATAACTGACTGTACATAGATAATAGTTAATTATAGCAACAATGACAATTAAACAACAATGGCAGCAGCAGGAATCGATAATTTTGAGGTGTTTGCTAAGTGCCAGGCACATATACATGATCTATTTTCCTGTATTAGTTCTTCTAATCCTCACTAATTTATAGATTAGCTACTAATATAATTCCCATTTTACAGAAGAAGATTTTGAGACACCAATCTACACGCAGATGTTACTTACCAGTCAAATGGCATAAAGAAACTCTGCCCACAAACAGTACCAGTACCTGGGCAAAGATTATCTTGGCAAACATCTAGCCCTACAAGGATCTGAGACTTTTAAGTAGGTTGTTAGGAGATGATTTAATACACAAGGGTCATTACTCTGGCCTGAGTCATCCATTCACCATGTATTCGTCAGCCCATGAATTTAAGTCACAACCACCCAGTGGTGCCTGTGCCATCTGACTAGACTTCTCGGTACTTAGACTCTGTTTCTGCCAGTTCTATCCTTCTAGCTCTGAGACTCTGCCTTGATTCCTGACTCCAGCTTCTGTGCTGGTTTTGGATTTACTCTCTCCAGTCTTCAAACTCAGTATTTACCAGTAGATATTGACTTGACTATTGTCTTGATTGTTGGCCTGTTGGCCTGTCTCTAGCAGGAAGTTCTAGTTTCCATTCCAAACTCAGTCTTGTGGGACCCAACACTCTCCTTACCCCGTATTCCACACAGGCCAACCCTACAGCTCCTTCCTCACTATTCTCCTAAGTGGAGATAGGGTAGATGGGAATATGAGTGGGTTCAGACATAAAAAATATTGATCTGTGTTTGGGAATCAGTGAATTCGCCTGGAGCAGAGCTCTTCGAGGGAACGGAGGGAGACAAGTCCGATATTGTCCATGGAGATTGAGATGGGGAGGGACCTAACTTGAAATACTTGAAATGTTACATTTCTAGCAATAAGATTTAATGTGAAAAGAATCACAAAACTAACACAGCAATGTGTTTTAAATGCTCCACCTCTGGGTTATCTTTGCAAAATTAAAGTCACACGTGGGATCTATTTTAGGCAGATTTTTCTTTCCAGTTTCGAGGAACATATACAACTTCAGGATAGATTAATGTTTCTTAAGGGGCGATTCATTGAAATATCAGGCTCAGATACATAAAATGAAGATTCCTAGGTCATGCCCCCGGGCTGCTAGATCAGAAACTTTTGGGGGTTGGTGGTAGTAGATTTTGAATTCCCACCTCAGGTGGTTATTGAGTACAAGAAATTTGTAATGAAGGGAAGACCAATAAACACTGCAGCCTCATGATCAGGCGTTACAGAAATGGTAAGAACTTTTGTGAGTCATTGTGATTCTAGTGATAGTTTTTGTCTCCTTAGCAGTATTGTTACTTAATATTTCACCACTATGACTCTGCTTTTTTATTCTCAGTCACAACCTCTGTAGCCCTTACAGCTAGTATTCTCTTTTCTCCTACTTGCTACCTACTGATTTTTGCTTACTTATGGTTTCTACTACCTAATAGCTTGTACTGTCTCGTACCTGTGCTTCCTGCCTTTTCTCTCGAGTTCTGTCTGCTCTGCCCTTCCTCTCCACTGATATTTTTGTCATTGTCCGGGAGAAAGTTGCACAAAGCCTTAAATCAGAGATTAGGAGATCTCTGCATGAGATAATGCTCATAGTTTTTATCCATTTTTATTTTCCATCCTCATGAATAATTTTAATATTTGCAGGATTATAGAGGAAATACAACTGTGATTTACAGTTCCCAAGTTATGTAACTAAAATCACATAGTCTGTCGTGTTTTCCCCATCTCCCTCGAACGATACACATGCCCTGCATTTAAACTCTACAATACAGATAACCTGATTTATTTAGTTGGTGACTTTCCCAGGTATAGCAGCTCTGTTAGCAGAGGTCTCATGCCTTTCACATGTCCCTTGCCAGCTTTGCATCTGGTACCCATCCTTGTTGCAATTCACTGTAGCCAGAGTAGTTAGGTCACAAGGTCAGCTTTCCGTAAAAAAAGAAACCATGGACCAGTCAAGAACTTAGAACATAAACATCCCTCTCTGATCCATAGCCGCATTAGTTGAGTATTTGGGGATAGCCCATTTAGTGTGTGTGTGTGTGTGTGTGTGTGTGTGTGTGTGTGTGTGTGTGTGTGTGTTGTATTTGTGAAAATATAGTCTAATACATCATTGCCTGCCTCAAGTATTTGGATTCACTTGAGGATGGCTCTGGACACAGAAGAAGTTCACGGTTGGCTACCTCCCTGGGTATTTGTCACCGTGGCTTTACAGTAGAAATGCAAAGATAGGGCTGAGCATATTCCAAAAGTCACACACTACTACTTCTCTATTCCATAGAGGCTGGATGCACATTAAAGATTCATGAACCTTTATTCAAGCTAAAAACAAGACAATAAAGTTGGTTGAATGATTACATAGATATCAAAAAATCACAGGCCTATAGCTTCTTAATCACTTACATGCTATGTTCCTTGAGAAACCATGCATTATTATTTATAGCAGGCTCGTCAATTGATTATTATGGACTGTACTTCAAAAAAATAGGAAGCCTTGATTTATAGGCATCTGTTTTCTCACAGTGGATGTGAAATGCTCGGGTCCACTGTGTTCATGAGAAAAGAAAAATTATTCAACACATGTCATGATGGCCATATTACGGGAAAATCTAAATGGACAATTATTTTCCTGAACACTGGCTATTAAACGCATTACATGGAGCGTGAAACTTTTATTCAAAAAGGACCGAGAAGTTTATATTCTGTAAAATCTTTTCTACCGGCATTACTGTGCGTATTTACTAAATACAGGAAGTTCCCGACTGTTCACTCAACAAATATTTATCAAGAGTCTATTATGTTCCAGACATTATGTGCCAGACAGTAGCAAGGTAAAGTCCCTCTTTCATGGAGCTTACCTCCCAGTGGAGGAGAGCCGGAAAAAATAAGGTGATTTCAGATAGTGGGAAGTGGCAGGAAGAAAATAAGTTAGAGTAATGGACAAAAGAGTAAGGGGCATGGGGGTGTGTGGAGTACTTTAACTAGACAGCTACTTTAACTAGAAAGGCCAAGAATGGATGCTCAAAGGAGATAAAATCTGAGCTGAGACCTGGATGGAGAGCAACTGGAACATTTATTTAATGCTGGTGAAAATACATATTAATACGACACTTGGGCATCAACGATGGGAAGTTGAAGACACACGCGCCCTATGACTTAGAAATTCCTCGTCCAGGTATAACTCAACAGAAATGCTAGCAAGTTTGTGACAAGAATTATGTACAAGGACTGCCTGTCTACTTATATACTTAGTAATGATGTTCACATTTGTGCTAGCCTCATTAGAGCTCAACACTGAGGGTCTGCCGTTGGGAAGTGTACAACATTTCTGACTGTTATTGATTTACTGAAAAATATATTGCTCCAAACACCTACAGTGTTTCACAGTCTCAAACTGTGAACAGCTCAAATGTCCATCCACACTAGAATGTATATATAAATTGTGTTACTTCATATGATGGAATACTTTACAGCAATGAGAATGAATGAATTATATCTACATACTCATCATAGATGCAACGCACAGTGATAAGTGAAGGAAGCCAGACACAAAAGAACACATGGTGTGTAATTCCATTTATATAAAGTTCGAAAAGGAGGCAAAGCTATACCCTAGGGTTTAGGGGATGCAAGCTCGGGTGGTCATCTGAAAACAGGCAGAGTGGTGATGCCTGTATAGGTCAGGATAGCAGTTATCTCTAGAAGACTGGGGTTAGTGCTCAGAAGTGGATGGGTAGGAAGCTTTGGGGTGCTGGCAATGTCTGTTGACTTGCAGAATAATCCCCCTATCTTGACAGTCTCCATTGACCTGGGTTATAGTTATATAGCTCTTCCCTTTGTGATGCTTCATTGAACTCCACATTATTATTTTGTGCATACAGGTATTGTATTTCACGGAAGAAAAAAATTTGTAAAAGCACAACCTATGCATAATTGAGTACTAATTGTACAGTAGCATGAAAACAAAATCAAGGCTTACTACTCAAAATATTTTTAAAAAATTATCGATGAGATTTTAATCTTGCATTTAAGATGTTTCAATTATTAAATACAAATATGATTTTTATCTACAATAGAAAAATCTTATACTTTATTAATTTTTAATTTTCTACCTCATTGCTGTTTACCTGTGAAAGATGATGATGAGTGATTTATTCTTACCTTAAGCCATACCAGAAGGTATTCTGTTAGATGAGCGACAAGAACAGAAGGTAACATTTTATATAATACCCTTTATGCTAAGAATGCCTCAAGGCACTTTACAGAGTAAACATTGGTAGTGAATAACCTTGAACAAATTTTGCCTTTGTAACGCATTTAAAACTCTATACGTATCAAATAAGGAAATGTTGGCCAGAATGCAAGGCTTCTGTTATTATTAATATTTATTTCCAAGCCTACTAGGGGTGTATATATAATAAAACACCATGCTGAAATAACAAAGGTCAACAATCATAAAAAAAGGTTTACCTGTCTACTTATCTACTTGGTAAGGATGTTCATATCTGTGATGTCATCACGATGCTTATTACTAAGTGTCAGGGCTTGGGATATGTTATACAAATGACAACTATTGATTCCTCTATAACTTAATGCCCAATGCACTGTGATGCATGGGACTACCAAGGTGTACAGCAATCTCATTACAGAGGAAAACCCTGCATGTTTTTCCTTTGTTCTGTAATTTTTTTTCCTGTGTGTGTGTTTGTGTGTGTGTACATGCACACGTGTCTCCACAAAAAATGTACTGTATTAATTAGAGATTATCACCTAAAGAGATAAAATTTATTAGAAGCCCTTAGCCACCCTTGGTCTCTTTCCAGCATCTCAAACTTGGAGCTCAAAGTTTGCTAAGACAGGGGTGAACTAAATTGCATTAGGAACCCAGGTTCCCTCTAGGACAGAAAGGATTGAGATGTCACAAAAAAGTGTTATAAAAACCTACTGAGCCAGAGTTGTTGGTCCTGAGTAAGGCCTAGTGCTAGAGTAGGTATAGAAACTTCACTGATAAAATTATGAGATAAAATTACTGGAGAAGGTAAAAAGACTTAAAACTAGAGGACTGGCTTGGGTAACGAGATAGATGGTTAAAGCACAATGATTTTTCTGGGGCCAGTGAGGCAGTAGACACCAGAACCTATGTATACCTGCATCCAGTTGGCAGATTTGAGTGCTGGGGAAATGTCTTGAGTAGCAGATTCTAAAACTGCAAGGCAAGGAACCCAGGCCAGAGAAGGCTCTTCCTCTCTCACTCTAAGAAGCACTAGTGCAATCCTGTCAGGAGTCTCTGCCACAGTGGTAGCTCACTCAGCTGCCTGCTTTGGGGTGAACCAGCCAGGATTTATGCCCTTGGAGAAGCAACATCAGAAACAAATGGAAAATTGCTTCAGACAGTCTTGGGAAGGGGCTTGTCTGAGGCTGCTGTTCTGGGGAGGTGTGGTCCCTGGAACAGCAACGTTAGAATTACCTAGGAGCTTGTTAGAAATGCATGTTCTAAGGTCCTCCTCCAGACCTACCAAATCAGCATCTCTGAGGGTGGGGAATCAGCATTTTGTATTTTAATAAGTCCTCCAGGTCACTCTGATCAAAGGTAAAGGTTGAGAACCACTAACTTAGAGCAACCAGCTTATGGTAGAGGTGGTAGAATCCTCTAGCTTCAAGGGTCTAACAACAGGGTAAAAAACCACCAGGAGTGGCCCTTTAAGTCTCTATAGGTGGTGACTATGAGCTCTTGTAGTGGTGACAGCATCAGCAATTAGTGATAACATCAGGGGCCAACGTGCTGTCTAGGTGGTGGTGGCACAAACAGCATTGTGTTAACTTCGGGAGAAACCCAAACTTCACGCTGAGCTTCCATCAGCCCGAAGGGAGCTTGGCTTCGATGTGACTTAAGGTTAGATCAGATGGAACTTTGGATTCTAGAAAGCAGTCTGGGGGGCTTTTTGAACATTCAGGAGAGGGGGATCCGGGGGGAGGAGAGACTGAACTCTTTCTAATCTGTGACGAAGGGGTCCTGGTGCTGCATGGTGCAGCACTGAGGACTTTTGTACCTAAACCTGTAAGGGGAGATAGCCTAATTATGCAAGGAGGTATTTTCATTTCTCAATTTACATTTGTAGTCAGTTTTGTTTAAAATGTTCAAACTTGAAACATTTGTATTGATTAATTCAAGGATCAGCTTCCCGATTTACGGTATTCCTGACTCCACATTGGCATTTCGAAGATGGCCTTCTGTCTAGTAGATGTCAGCAAGGAAGGAGTTGGTTCTCCTCTCTGGAGGTAGCCACCCAGGCAGAGCACTCAGTGGAAACATGCTGCCTTTACTTTGTCAGGAAAATAGAACTGAAGTCAACATCACCTTCAGGAAGAAAACTTAATACTCACTACAAGAAAGATGACAGGACCTTTGTCATGCTTATCTATGGCTTATGTTATAAGAGTTAACATTTTTAAAAATGTGAAACAGGGCTCCCCTGGTGGCGCAGTGGTTAAGAATCCGCCTGCCAATGCAGGGGACATGGGTTCGAGCCCTGGCCCGGGAAGATCCCACATGCCGCGGAGCAACTAAGCCGGCGTGCCACAACTGCTGAGCCTGCACTCTAGAGCCCGTGAGCCACAACTACTGAGCCAGCGTGCCACAACTACTGAAGCCCGCACGCCTAGAGCCCGTGCTCCGCAACAGGGGAAGCCACCACAATGAGAAGCCCGTGCACCACAACGAAGAGTGGCTCCTGCTCGCCGCAACTAGAGAAAGTCCGCGCACAGCAACGAAGACCCAACGCAGCCAAATATAAATAAATAAATAAAATTTATAAAAAAAAAAAAAAAAAATGTGAAACAGCATGAGGACATTATTAAGATCTAGTATAAAACAGTGCAAAGCTGAGACTAGAGAAGTTTGAGGAAACTGAAGGTATTTACGGAAGGTCTCCTCTGCCTTGAGTTTTAAATACTTCGTGCAATTTATTTCTCCTCTAAGGAAGACTGAAGGAAAAAATGAATGCTCATACCTTAACTATAAAACTACTTCCGGGGCTTCCCTGGTGGCGCAGTGGTTGAGAGTCCGCCTACCGATGCGGGGGGCGCCGGTTTGTGCCCCGGTCCGGGAGGATCCCACGTGTCGCGGAGCGGCTGGGCCCGTGAGCCATGGCCGCTGAGCCTGCGCGTCCAGAGCCTGTGGTCTGCAACGGGAGAGGCCACAGCGGTGAGAGGCCCGTGTACCGAAAAAAAAAAGAAATAGCCTCCTGGCTCGTCTCTCCCATCCCCCACTGTACCCTCTTTCAATTTCCCACATAATAAACTGAATGACCATTTTGAAAGGTAGTATAGCGGATCATATAATATACTACTCAAAAATCTTCCAGTGGTTTCCATCATACTCAACATAAACTCCAAAATCCTTACCATGGTCTGTGATGCCCTACGGTCTGCTCTGTGCCTCAGTCTGGCCTCATCTCCCGCCACACTTCTCATTCGCTCTCCTTTAGCCTGATGGGCCTTCTTGCTGTTCTTGGAATATGTCAAATTTTTTCCTGTTTCAGAGACTTTATCCTTACCGTTCCTTCTGCATGGAAGGCCATTCCCCCCAGATATTCAAGTTCAATTCAAGTCTCTCTTTAAATGCTCTCTCTCAGAGGCGTCCTCCCTGACTGTCCTATCTGAATTAGTCTCCCCAGGCTTCTAACATGCTGGTGGTCTAGTTCTTGACCTGAGTAGTGGACAGAGAGGTCTTTACTTATGAATAGATGTCATATTATAAATTTATGGTTTTTATTTGATATTATATTTCACAGTAAAAAGGATTTTAAAATGGAGGGAGACAACTGTCAAAGAAATAATTTTAAAGATTTCCCCAGAGCTGAAGGCCATGAGTTTCCAGATTGGAAGAACTCAGCCTGATGGGTGAAAAAAGACACAAACTAAGACACATGGTCCAGGCTGCAGGGTGGAGAAGGGAAAGGAGTGGCTGTGGGAGATGAGGTTGGAGGTTTTGAGGGATGTAGGGACATGACATGGGAGTGGTTCAGAGAGAGATGGCAGGAGCTTGGACCAAGTTTTTCAGGCTGGAGGTGCTTTCCAGAGCTTTTCTGTTCTTTAGTGATCTCTTGATTCCTAACTTGCTGACTCTTATCAGCTTTTCCATGACAGTCTTTTTAAAGCTGACCTTTCACCACAGGTTCCTCAGGTCTCTTTCCAGTTTTCAGGTCTCTGGGACAAGACCTTCTCCTGCAGTGAGAAAGCCGGGGTCAGCAGACATGTGCACGCTCAGTTCTCTCTCTTCACTTTAAGATTTCTCTAGTCCTACTCTTTCTTTGTTGTTTCTGGTATAAACTTTCTTGCTTTTATTTGCCAAGAAATCTTTTCATTCTTGTTTCCATTAATCCCCCACCACTCCTTGAATACCGTCCCTGCTTAATTTTTCCTTAGAGCAGTTATCACAATCTCCCACTTGAAAGACTGTAAGCTTTAGAGTCTTTGCCTCCTCATTGCTTGTCCCAGCTCCTAGAACAGTGGCTGGCACATAATAGGTGTTCAATAAATAATTGCTAAATGGACAAATGAATCTTAGGATCTCTGCACAATTATGTTCAAATGTTTCACAAGATAGAGAAGTGAGCATAATTTAATAATTATTATTTCTCAAGGAACTTTCACTTTCGATTTTATACATACAGTGTTTTATGTTTTTTCTTTAGGTGTGTTAATGTTTATAATGAAAAATAAAGACACTTCCATTTAAAATAAATAAGATATTATGGTTCACTACTCTTTACCTGCTTAGAATGCTTATTTTTCTTTTATAGCACATCATTGTCTAAAATTATATCATATATTTATTTGTTTATTGTTCATCTCCCTGTCTTGAATGTCAGCTCTAGAAGAGCAGAGACTTTCTCTTGTTCATGGCTCTATCCCGTCTGCCTCGAACATTGCTTGGCACTTAGCAGGCACTTAAATAAATTTTAATTCTCATCTCAAACGTACTGCTGAATCAGAATCTTTGTGATGATGCCCAGGAATCTGCATTTTTAACTAAGTTCCACAGATGATTCTTATGAGCTTTAAAATTTGAGAGCCATTTATCAAAATAATCATTACTAGATCAATAAATATAGGGCTACCAAATACTGGTGAATTTAGGAATGGTCTCTGATTCTATTCTTTGAAACCAAGTTACCTTACTTGAAGAACAGATTGAGAAATTGGACAATCTATAAAAGGGTAAGAATGGAAGTGCTTTCTTCTTATTGCCCAATTGTACTGTCAAAATCAGGTAGAAGGAGCAGCTCCCTTCAGCCTTTAACTTAACACTTACAACTAGTGTGTTCACTTTTTTCCTGTTCTATTCAGAATTAAAAACAAACAAACAAACAGAACTATTGGGTGTTTAGATATTGTAAATTACATGAGTTTAACCTACTTGTAAGCTTTGTGAATTTTAAATATTCTTCATTTTATAGGGTAGATGTGTAAAGTGTATCACATCTGGACAGAAATAAATCTTGTTAACAGAAAATTCTGTTAGGAAAGCTTCTTACCTCATTTTGTTCACTTTGGGATCCAGGTATCTATATACATAACAGCTAGAGGTGTTCTTTATCACCTTTGTGAAGGTGATAAGAGGAATTTTTGGAGGATTACTCAACCCACAGTCTATAATGACAAGTATTTACAACCTGTTATACATCTATCTATCTCAAAGTAAAAAGATTATGCTGTCAGTCTTTAGCTTCTTCTCACTTTGGAAATTGAATTAGCCCTTCTCCCATGCTGAGGGAGCAGTTCCGGATTCTCTTCTTACAGCCCCTTATGTGTTTGCTTCTTGAGAGGGACCCTTAGGACCTGGTCTCAGGTTTTGCTTACGTCTTTATCTTTCAATCAAGTCTCTTAAGACTTGAACCTCTATCGGAGGGCATATATGGGAAGTTTTGCTCCCTTTCAATGTATTCTAGAAATTGTTGGTTATGGTTATATTTTTTCACTTCCTGCCTGGTGCACCAAAACGAAAATGGATATCTCTCGCATTGGTCAAACACATGAAATGATTGTGACGATTTTAAAACACGTCTGTAAATTCTTTGACACTTTTCCTGTCAAGAAGTGAACATTTATTCCCTTGCCCTGTGGAGTGGCCGTAGAGACCCACTTTTAAAGAATACCATGTGGCAGAAGTGACTCTCTGTGAGATCTAGTCTAGGTTGGAAAAGGCTTGACTTTCTCTCTTGGGACACTCACTTTGGAATCCAGCACCATGTTCTGAGGAAGCCTGGGCCACATAGAGAGGCCTAGTTGACAGCTCCTATCAAGATCCCAACCTCGCTGCCTTCCTTCTGAGAACAGAGCTGTGGTCAGCTGGCTGGGGTGGGACTGGGGGTGACATACCCTTTGAGCACACTGCAAAACCCATGGTGGGGCTTCATGAGTGCTCTCAAGTGCATACGATCACATTCTAGTATGGGGCTGATTCTCTAAGGCCTGTTCTTGCTTGCTGATTTATAACTCAAGATTTATGTCTAGGCCGGTATTCAACTTGGATGGAGGTGCAATAAGAAGGGAGAGGACATGGCAGTCGGAGGATGTTGTGCGTTCCGTGGACAAAGTACCACAAACTCAAGTTGGGCATTCATAGCAGGAAAGGGCCAATGGCATGGGTGTCAGGGACCCCAGTAACAGCATGTGTCTATTCCAGAAAAAAAAAAAAAGATCCCAACCAAAAAGTCAGTAACAACCATCAGACATGTGGGTAAGGAGGCCTTGGACGTGCCTCTACTCCAGCCACCATTTGACTGCAACAGCGTGAAGACTGGAACTACATTGACTAGCTGAATGCAGTCAACCCTCAGAACTGTGAGAGATAATAATGATTGTTGTAGTCCGACACCACGAAATTTGGCTTGTTTCATGCACTAGCTATAGATAACTGAAACAGCCATGATACTCCCTTGGTGAAACTTAAGTTCGTGCTGGGCATCTTTTACTTTGTGAAGCCTGTGCGTTTTTCCTCTCTGGAGTTTATTATGCAAAATGCTGACTCATGTTGAGTAATGTTTTTTAGAGAAAGTGGGCCTGAAAGAGAATTAGGGACCAAAGGAGACAATAGAGTGGCACCATTTTTCTTCCACGTAAAAAGAAGCAACTTGGCAGCTGCAGAGAATTCAGAAGAACGGAGAACTCGGGGGAAAACAGTGATGGAAGGAAAGCCGATTACTGGGCTGAGGGCATGGCCCTAACAGGTGGTCTCCACCTCCTTCTCACCTCACTCCAATCCAGTGTCCTCACTGTGGCCCAAATAATCTTTCTAAAGCATCAAGCCCATCACTCACCTATTTAAAAGTCTTAAATTCTCCCTGTTGCATTCTTTTCAGGTTAAAAGCCAAGTTCCTTTGCATGGCACACCAGGATCCTAGAAGCCCGGCCTGTACTGGCGCCTGTCTCTGTAGCCTCAGGACTCCTCCTCCCTCCTCCCACACTCTGTGTTTCAGTTATGTTCATCATGACTGCTGCACCTTCCCCAAACATAATTTTGCCCTTGCTCTTCCTTCTTCTTGGCATGCCTTTCCCCTCCTTTTTTCCATAGTCAATTCCTATTCAACCTTAAAGTCCAGCTTCAGTGTTGGCTTCTTCAATGTTGGTGGTGTTACGTGCTCATTCTGTGTATTCTCTAGGCCCCTGTGGTCACCTCTGCCCTAGGATTTCCTGCCTGCAATTGTCCTTGCCCATCTCCTTACCTGGCTGTGAGCTCCTTGAACCTGGTGGCTTTGTCTGTCAGAATCCCCAGAGTCCATCAGTCCAGCAAGTGGCTCATGGTAAACACTCAGGTATCCTCCACGATAAATGACCTAGAGTGGACAGACAGTCGGGGGAGAATAGAGAAGGGTCAGCCATTGTTCCCAGTAACTAGGAAGAGAGCGTTATTGTGATAGTTAACACTTGCAATCGGACTACTTTAAAGTGTAGAATAAAGTGAAACACATGGGGTCTCAGCTGTGAAATTGCTTTGGGGCAGACACTAGATGGAAATAGGATGGAGAAATCAAATGATTACAAGTAAACTTTATCACAGTAAACTGACAGAATAAGCTACAAGTTATTTTTCTTTTTTCATCTTCTATGTTATATCGCAAGAACATTGTCTTTCACAAGTGAATTAAATTTATTTTGTATCTTATGCAATTGTGTGTGTGTGCGTGGGCACGCGTGAAAGAAGGGTAATTTTACAGAGTGACAGCCAGCGGTGTGCTAGAGATGCTCCTATGGGCTTGTAAGAGCCAATTGTTACATTTTCAGGAGTCTTGCAAGTCGGTTATTAAACACAGCTTGAAATTAGCCAGGGTGGGAGCATTTACATCCCGGAAACTAGCAAGTGCTACAAGTCACAGCTCTCCTCCCCCTGTACCCAGCTCTGGCTGTTTAACATTTACTAGTTTATCACTGGATGCAGTCCTGTTGAACTCAGTATTTCTATGCTCAAAGACTGCACAAACTGTTACATCTTTTGTAATCTCATGAGAGATGAAAAATGACCTAGCAGAACCTATCACGTGTGTGAGCTGATGACAGGGAAAATGAAACTGTCCCTTCATTGTATGACCAAAATTCGAAACTTTCATGGTTTTGTGTCACAAACGTATTCTCTATATAGTGTCAATTTGCGGGGGGGGGGGGGGTACATTCTACTGAGAGGACTGAAAAGGAGAAAGAGCTATGTTTTTCTGAAGTGAAACTTTTGACACTACGACAGTACAAGTAATGTATTCTTTACCTTTAAAAAAACTACAATAAAATGCTAAATGATTCAGATGTCAACTTATTCTTGAAAAACTTATCCGTTCCATAAATATTCATCGAGTGCCTACGATGTGTAGAAGAGGCTGTAGTCGTAAACAGGATGAACACAGGTCTGCCCTTATGGAGTTCACAGTAAAACTGGGGAGACAGTAGGCAAATAATTACCTAAATGGTGTCACATGTTAGGATAAAATTCAGAGGAAAAAGGAGGAAATACATGTAAAATGAAGCTTAAGCTTTAGGATGCAGTTGGCGTTCCCCATGTACGTGTAAAGATGCTCAGGGGAAGTAGATTTTGACATGTTTTAAAAGCAAATGGGAGGCCAAGGTGCCTAGACTATTAGATGAGAAGGAAACTGGTACAATGTGAGGCTGGAGACTTGGGTAGGAACAAGGTCATGGAGGGCCCTTGAGAATGGTTTAAAAATTTTGGACTTTTTCCTGAATATAATGGGAGGCCCATAAAGGGTTTTAAACTGAGGAGTGACATGCTTGAAAAGATTGCTGGGAACTGCTGTGTGGAGAACGGATGGTACGGGGGGCAAGGCACAAAAACCATAATGAAAGATGGTGCTGCTGTGAATTGGGACAGCAGGAAGTTGTCTAGGGGAAAGTTAGTGGGATAATTATTATGAGGCCACTTACACTGGCTGTCCTCTTTAATGACCTGGAGGAAGTGATAAAAATAATTTGATTACTCTTGCAAGCAGTAATAGGGAATTACCCATAAGAGTGGAAAAAGACATAATATTTAAAGCTCTAGAAAAATTATAACTAGTTAAGAAATAAAACCATATTAATAGTGAAGGTCTGTGTGCACGTACATAAACCGTCTAATAATTCGTTGGCTCTCATGGAAAAATGCCTTGTGAACAGCAGCACACCTTGTCCAGTGTTGTATTGATTCTGAGAGCTCTCTATTTGGTTCCAGCTAGTTCCTAGTGCTTTTACGTTCTACCTCTGCCAGAATGGCTACTGACGATCTGTTTAGTGAGCTCGCAGGAGGATGGCCATTCATGTTAAAAATTGGGAACAGCCTCACTTCTGCCATGAAAGGATCAAAAGAATCCCCTAAGGTATCCAGTCAGCAAGAAGCTGTATAAACAAGATGCCACCAAGAGTCTGCACAGAACAGAAATTACAAATAATTATTGAATAACCCAACTGGCCTAGAAAGCTTTATATAACGTCTGCTGCTTCTTATAACGTTGAAGCATGGAAGAGTGATGAAATGCAACAATCCAACGTTCAAATCCCCAAAGAGTGAATATTCAGCCTTCATTATGTCCATTGGAGACAAATGAAAACTACGACTTGAATTGCTATGGGAAAAGCATTAATTTAAGTTAATTCATTGAAGAGAATATTCTGTTCCGTCCTTCCAAATGAAAGATCATTTACCTTCTGTTACATAAGTTTAAGTCACACCGACTATAAACTGGCCGCTTCTTGTCTTAATTCCACTTAAACGGAGCAGATGGTCGCCTTGATGCAACCCATTTCATTCAGAGTCACCAACAGATAAACAATACGGTTAATTTGGCGTATAGGGAAATTAATGTGCTGCTGACTAGTCATTAGGTTTGCAACTACAGTTTATTAATTTTGATTTTTATGACGATTACCTCTGTTACCAGGAGAGTAGGGTAAATGCCAGACTGAGCCGTGTCCATTTCACCCTCACCCAAACTAAAAATATTATTAGTGCTGCTACATTTTCTTTCCCTCAAGTTGAGAGATACATTTAAAAAATTAGGTTATGTCCGAAGATAAATAATCTAAACAATTTGTGATGCTGATGGTGTATACGGGATATGATGAGATTAGATGCTTGATTACAAACGTGGCTAATCCTGCACAGTCACGTGGTTTACAAACAAATTGAGTTGGGTGAAAGATTTTTCAAATGCTGTAGTGAATTAGCCTCTTTGGAAAATAGTTTCATTCAGACTTTGTAGGTGGGAGGCCATGAAATTACTGAATTGTGTCCTTTGGTGAGTTTGTTGGTCAGGACCCTATTGGGGATCTGGTACCTTATAGTGTAACCCAGCGAGCAAGGTGGGGTCCTGGGTTTGCTACCGTGAGGGGTACTTTCCAGGTAGTGCTCCTCAGTTTAAATTCTTTACAGCCCTTGAAAAAGCTGTGGGAAGGAACAAGGGAGGGAGAAATGGAGGGAGAGGGAGGAAAGAGGAGGCCGGGGAGAGAATTCCTAGATAAAAGACAGCAGCAGACATCTTTGGAGATTGAGTATCGGAGAAGCGTGAAGGCATTTTAAATCCCATAATGTCTAGGTCTGAGTAGTAGCAGATGGAAAGATACATAGATAAAGCTCTGAAAATAATATTGGAGATAGTAAACTGAAATGCATACAGGAGCCAAGCAAATAACATAAATGTAAACAGGGACCAGGAGGGTCCTATAAAAGTGTGAAGCAGGCTGCAAGTAAGATATTGGTGTCTTTATTGCCACCAAGCACAACACCCATCAAGTTATGACGCCTTTTAAGACACAATTTGAGCTGAGAAAAAATAACCCTATAAAACACACTGATTTGTGACCTCTAAGATTATGTGCTTAGAGTTTGAACTTGAGCAATTGCATACAGTAAGAATTTTCTACAATGACTGAAAAAGCCCTGAAGCCAGGAATTGTTCTTTCTCATGGAAGCAAGCAAGATAAAAAAAGACTATTTCAGAATCATATTTTAAAGGCCTGTGTGGCTAAGAGTTTTTTGTTGTTGTTTTTCAGTAAGTTCCCAAATGTGGGGGGATTAGAGTTAATACCAAGAGTTCATTTTATGTTATTTATTCTCTGTGTGTATGTAGTATATATTTGCCTAAGTTACTGCTTCAGTACACTTTCACAATTCATTTCTCAGCAAGGAATTAGTCATTATCAACTCAGCCCTTTTCCGTGTAGTGTTACATTTCCAAGTTTAGTTTATTCCCCCATTGTCTCTGATTTGAATTCTTGAAATTTTGCTCTCACTGGTTTTTTGTTTGTTTTGCCTCCAGTTTCTATTTCCCCTATCTCATCATGTATAGCCACTTCCTTAGAGAGGACCTGGGACTGAGCCAGTTGGGATTTCCATCAACGGGACAGTGGTGGGAATTGAGTATGAGAAGGCAAGACCAGCACAAACTCTCCAGCAAAAGGTGGTCTAGAAATGAAGGGAGTAACTAGGCACGTTGAAATATGAGTCCACTGGGGAATGTGGAGAGTTAGATGTTGGAGAGTCCAAATACCAAGGCCAAAGTGCCAAAGATAGGGTTCAAAGTTGGGGGATGAGTGAAGAATTTAGAGTTGAGTAGAACTAGGTCAGGGGGTGATCATGTGAGGAACATACAAGGACGATCTGTGGTTCATGTCTATTGGTCAATGGCTGTGTGCATGGTGGTTGGAATGTCAGGCTGGGACTGAGACAGGATATACATTATCCTCTTCGCTATTGTTAAAGAGGACTTTCTAAAACATGAATTGCATCATGTAATTCCCTTTCTACAAACATACTTAGAATTCTGCTCGGAGCTATACTAATTGCCGTAAGGCTGTCTGATGTGGAGTCAACATCCTGGTGTGTTGCGATCAACTATGTGCGTGCAGTCACATTTAGGTGTGTCTCATGTAATTTATTGCTCATCATGAAGTGCAGGAGTTTGTGAAGCATTTTTTTTTCAATATGAATCAGAGCAGATTGAATCTCCATAGTTTGTCCGTCTCTCTTGCATCTGAGGTGGTTTCTTGAGCAGAAATGAAAGGTACAGTGTTACGAGTAAGTCTTGGGGAATTGCACGTAACCTGAGGCCTATCTTAGGTAGGCTGCAACCTTCTGCAAGCAACTACCTTTCCTAATGTGCTGATAGTTAGATATTAGAAAAGGTGATTGTGAATTATTATCGTGTTGGGCTTCTTCGAACTGTGGTATGCCCATAGGAGTGTGTCGTGAACGAGAATGTTATGTCAAGTCTCTTTTGGAGAAAAACACATTGAGATCTGCTAGCAAAATCTAAGCTTGGTAATTTGAGCTGTCTGGTACAGCTTCATTTTTCTCTTCTCTCTACAGGTGTTTCAGACTCATCACTCTGCTTAGAGTCACCTCTCCTTGATTTCACTTGCCTTTCCTTTTGCCTGGAGTGGTTAATCCTGGGCTGCTGTATTGTCTAACTCTAGAGAGCACCATTTCCATTGTATTCTTGAGTTATCCTTTGGGAAGTGGGAGGGGGGATCGCATTCACACAGATGGACATTGTTCCGGAAGTTGTATTCGGGGGTGATTTTCATTATGCTTCCTTTCTCTCATAGATCTGTTTATATACATATACATACATACATACATATATATATATATATATGTATTTCCTTTAAAAAATGTGTTATTAAAGTCCTCCTCCAAAATTATCATATTAATTATATGTGATCACCTAGCTTTTGAAATAAATCAAAGGTTTCTACATTTTAGAAAAAGAATCTACATGATTGAAAATTTCAGTGATATTACTATCACTTTTGAGCACTGAAGATAAATGCCATAATTTTATCTGCTATCAAGTGCTTAATCAGATTATTTCTAGAGAACGTTCCAATTCTTTAGTTCTAGAGAAATTAGATAGACAATAGGGTATGATTCGGTTTGTGCCATAGTGTCATTGCATGGGGAAGATTGAAAGGGAGCCATGATAATATGAGTAGCATGATATGGTCTAATATAGATAGATTTTGGAGCCAGGCAGACATAGATTTGAATTCCCGATAAATGACCTGGGAAATTTACTTAAGCGATCAGCTTGTCAGTTTTGTCAGTTTGTAAAGTGGGAATAACAGTACCTACACCACTGTTAAAGACCAAGTGAAATACCATATGGTTAAATCTCCTGTTGCGCTTGATGCATAGAATTTTAATTTCTGTTTTAAAGTTCTATGAAAGTGACTTAGTTATAAATAAACCTATGATGCTTTTGTGTATATGACTCCCTCATTCAAACCTGAATGAAACTTTCTGTTACATGTTTTGCACATAAGGTTCTACCCCTTCCCCCCAAAAGGTTTATTTTTAAGTAGTTACCTGAGTTTAGATTTATTTGAGCAAAACAAGTGGCAGTGATGGGAAATTGAAGTTTACCAAAGACTGATTTGGAAAAAGATGCATAACTCTGGCTCAGGTTGAAAACATAACCGTTTAAAATGCAAACGCTAAAACCATCGGAAAGAAAGCTGAGGTATTTGTAACGCACAATGTTGAAATGGTATATGCTATATTGATTTCACTACTGAGTGGAGGTTTTGCTTTTTGCTTTGCTCTGTGTTTTTAAAGGTTTGGTAATGTGAATTACAGATGATACCAAAGTATTTGCTAAGTCCCAAATAGCATTTCTTTCTTTCCGTTTGATTTTTATTTTTGTTGGAAATGCATGTTTGATGATGCTAAAACCATACATCTTTTTCGATAGTGGTCTGTTAGTTTTACATAGTAGTAGCCAGGGCTGGCTTTTTTTTTTTACAGTCGTTGAATGTTAAACAACACTGAAAAATGTTAAGTTGTCAGATAACTGACTAGTTTTGTCGGAGCTCCTTTGGGAGGCTGAGAATTAGCCAGGCTTCTCACTCTCCTTTTCACACTCCATAGGGAATACGTTAATTCACTATTTACAGCAATGGTTTAATATTCCATTTCTTCTAATTCACGATTCACTTGGGAACTTGCGCACAAGCCCTGTGTAAGCCGATTTTATCCCATCAGGAATACACACCCAGAGGCACTTGCCCTGATGTGGTGAGAGTGAATTCCAACCCTCCCAACTTCAGAGCCCTTCATGATACCGGACACATAATAATAATAATAATAGTAAAATGATAATGATAATAATAATTATAATAATAGCTGGCTCAACAGATGTTTGTGGAATCAATGAAAACTAACCCCCATAATGGAATCAATGAAAACTAACTCCCATAATGCTTTGCTACGATGCTTCTGCTCACAAAACATACAAACTAATTTAATTCAAAGGAGATGGAGAGCAATGTTGTGTATGGGAAATCATGAATCCAGACTCGTTAGTTTTTCTAGTAAGGCTCCTTAATGTTTCTTTCAGGAACAAGTCCTGTGAGATTCTATGACTCAGGAACATGGTGCTTTCCCTGAATGGCAAGGCAGCATCAAGATCCTTCTGGGGCTTGCACTCTTTTTTCCTGGAGCCTTGATGTCACTATTTTTTATTCTCCTCATTCTTTCCTGACCCACTCTGTTTTTCTTTTTCTTATTTGGCCTTCCTGTTCTTATATTTCTGTTATTATAAAGATTTCAGATTTTTAAACTTCTATGAGAAAAGTCCCACATGGGTACATTAAAAAAAACCATATCATAGCTCTGAGTTTCTCCCATGTTATCCAAAGCCACACAAATTTGTCGTTTTCTTTCAGGTGGATGGGAAGCATATGCTCTGTAGATGGCTACCATTGTTGATCAACTTACTCTGGCCTAGGTATTTTGTACACATTTCTCTTTTTGTCCTCACCACAAGTCCATGGAACAACTCTGAGACATTATTACTTCCATTTACGGATGAGAATACAGAGGCTTATAGATGTAAAAGTCCTTTTCACTTGAGGACAATACTTTGGTTTGTAACAGAGATGGAAGGAAATAGAAGCAGATAGACAGAATGCTATGTCCAGACAAAATACTTCAGGACTGGACACATCATTATAGCTAACTTTCCATCTGTGATATAAGATGTTTCATTATGAATGTATTTAAATGCATTAATTTTGCAATCCTATAAATATCTCTGAGCCATTCCAGGGGCTTTTGTAGTGGTTCTTATGTAATTCGTTTTTTTAATGTTCACTTCCCTTTCTTCCTGTATCACCACACACTTTCTAAAGTACTGAGGTCTCATCTCAGATGTTATTCCTCAGATCTGCTTTCTCAGATGGCTCTAGACGCCCCCCTCATCATTCTCTATTCCAATGTCCTATTTCACTTCCTTCGTAACTTTGGTATTCAAAATCATATTTTTTTTTTTTTTTTTTTTTTTGCGGTACGCGGCCTCTCACTGCTGTGGCCTCTCCCGTTGCGGAGCACAGGCTCCGGACGCGCAGGCCCAGCAGCCATGGCTCACGGGCCCAGCCGCTCCGCGGCATGTGGGATCTTCCCGGACCGGGGCACGAACCCGTGTCCCCTGCATCGGCAGGCGGACTCTCAACCACTGCGCCACCAGGGAAGCCCAAAATCATATTTTTTAGTCGTTTGTATCTCTAACTGAAATGCGAGCTGCTTAGGTCTTTATTTGTCTTATTCATCTTTGCATCCCCAGTCCCTAGAACAGTGCCTGAATGTATTATTGCATATTCTTCAAGATGCAGACTAAGATAAATAGCATGACTCTGATCCTTAAATAGTGAAAGATCAGCAAGGCCAAGGCCCCAGGGGCCCCAGTCACAGACAGTGGAAGATTCATAGCAGCATTCCCTTTTTGCCAGCTGCTGTGTTGTCCTTCCAGCTCAGCCTGCTAAGGTGGGTGTAATTAGCTTTTAGCATCTGTCTAAACAAGTGTCCAAGTCCCAACATGAAATGATCATTATCTAAGTCCCTACAGGCTTCACTGGTTTGTAAGACGCCAGAGCAGCCTCAGTAGTTACTCATAACTCCTGGGACATTAAATCAACCTGAACTAATTCTGGGGATTTCTGTTTCAATGTAGGATATTTGTAGATTGCTTTAAAAAATGATCTAACTCCTGTATCTCTGTAGATGACTACATATACTGGTCCAGATAAAACCCAACCGGCCGAGAGTCTGCCGGCAGATCCAGGGCACACGGGTTCGTGCCCCGGTCCGGGAAGATCCCACATGCCGCGGAGCGGCTGGGCGCGTGAGCCATGGACGCTGAGCCTGTGCGTCCGGAGCCTGTGCTCCGCAACGGGAGAGGCCACAACAGTGAGAGCCCCGTGTACCGCAAAAAAAACAAACAAACCCTACTATTCACCAGGCACTAGGCTAATTGTTTTAATACCATTTAATTTCATCTTCAAACACATCTAAAAAGAGATACTATTATTATCCTCACTTTTCAGATGAGAAAACTGAAGCTCGGAGAGAATAAGTGACTTGCTTAGGTCTCACAGCTATTAGAGAAGGGATGCAAACCCGGGCTGAATGTTCCCAACGTTGATTCTTACTAATTGGCAAAGATGTGATGCTCCATTCTGATGTGGCCTCTAACCTTTAGGAAAATTGTATTTATGTGCTAGGAATGAGTGCTCAGTCTGAGGATGGGCCTAAGGGACGTTTGCTTAAAAGTTAAGAAAGAAGTCAAGTTTTAAATCATCATATTTAAGTCCTAAAAAATGAAAGTCTTATGCAAATCAATTTTTGAAAAGAATTCATCTTTCCTGATTTGAATTATATATGTACTTTGGAGACAGATGGACTTGGGTTCAAAGCCTACCAGCCATTTAATAGCTTTGTAACCTTCAGTAGTTTTTTCTTTTATCCTCTTAAGACTTAATGTGGCTTCCAATACCAATCTTGCAAAATTTTTGCAAGGAGAGCAGCTAATTCAGTGCCTGGCACATAGGATAAGGCACAAAAGATGATTTCCTTTATTAAAAAATTGCTTTTACTGAGGTAAAATTGGTATATAACATTATATTAGTTTCAGGTGTACAACACAGTCATTGAATATTTGTATACACTACAAAGCAATCATCGCAATAAGTCTACTTACCATCGGTCACCGTACAATTGATTCCCTTCATCCATTTCAACCACTGCCCTACTCCTTCCCCTCTGACGACCGCCAATCTGTTCTCTGTATCTATGAGTTTTGTTCTGTTTGTTCATTTGTTTTGTTGATTATATTCCACATATGAATGAAATCATATGGTATTTATCTTTGAGTTCCTTTTCTTTAAGTATTGTAGTTGGGAATTTCTTGATTGTGAAATTTTGTTTTTCCCTAAAGTTAATGTTCTCCCAGTATTTATGTTAAAATTTTATTCCTATTCTTTTTATTTCTTGTCTCAGGTACTGTTTAAGAAATTAATGAATTTCCTAAGATTTATGTATCACTTCTCTGGAAAGTCTCTCGGCCCTCATAGTAGCTGATAAAGTTCACTTTTTCTCTTCATTAAATCTTCTCAGACCTCTCCCTGACTATAGTCTTGGTTTAATGGCTTACATTTCACACTGCTGACCATGCATGAATCGATGCCACAACTTCTGACACTGTCCTAAAAGAGTCCCTCTCAAACCATACTTCTGAAAAGATGGGGCCTAAGACCTTGAGAGAATGTTCTTATTACTTTAGGAAGTTTGGATTGCTTTTGAATCATTTTTATAGTCTTTGTATAGAAACATTTGTGGTAAGAAGTGAAAATACAAACATGCAGTGGCTTAGTCATGGCCTATATCAGTAATGGAAACAAGGGCCCTTAACTTGGTTGGAACATATGAATCTGGAGTGAATTCAGATAAAAACAGCTGACTCTGTGAGCCCAAGCAAGGCAGAAGCTACCTCCAATATGACAGAGGCAATAAAATGTGAATTGTCTGTAATATCTCTCTTGGAGTAAGAGCACATTCTTCATACTTGACAGGCTACATCTAATGAAATTATCCACAGTTTTTGTTCTGTTCTTAAGGAAAAACAAACTATATAGCTTGCATATTTCTCACAGCTATTTCAGGACCCAGGTAAAAAATTATAATAAACTTTATCTTCTTTTTCAAACTTCTGTTTTTCCCTTGTTTGGGAAACCTTGGGTTCCAGGACATTTTTGTACTGCCCAAATCAATCCTAAATTATCAGGGGTGCAAAAGGCTGCCATGGGTGCTAGAACCCAAGTACTACAATCCTTCTAACCCCACACCACCTAATGACTGCCAATCAGCATTCTGCATTTTTATCTCTGCTGCTATTACGAATAGAATTGGCTCTGAGGCAAGCCCTTGCATCTGTGCAGGAACAGAACTACTAAAAAATACTTAGGATCTCCTTTTATTGGTGGTGGGTAAGCACTATCATTCCCATATTACAGATGAGGAAATTGAAGCCCAGAGATGTGGAGGAATTTGAAGCCCAGAGATGTTGAGTAAATTACTCAGAGATGCCGAGTAAATAGGTCACACTGTTCGTTAATTGCAAACTAACCGCACCCAAGCTCAGAATGACCAACTGCCCCAGTTTTCTTGGGCCTGAGGGGTTTCCTGGGATGCAAGACTTTCAGTGCTGAAACTGAGACAGCCCTAGCAAACCTGGGTAGTTCGTCACTCTAGATGTCTGCTTTGAGAGACTCTATACTCTTCATCTGTTTGCTTTCAATTCTAAAATATTTAGCTCCCCCTAAAATATTTAGCTTGCCATATACTTCTGTATCCTCACCCACCCACTACCCTACCTTCTTCTACTTGTTGACAGTGGACTGCGCTCACCGTTGCATTCACTGCGAGATTCCTACTGCAAATTGCATCCCATATACCCTCCTTTCTGGGCCACAGAAAATCGACAGGCTGACAACTTATGTCCCTGTGGTTTTCTGGGCCTCTAACCCTATTGGATTTCCAGGCAGAAAATTGTTATTCTTCCTCCTTGGTGACAACTGTGTTGAGAACCTCAACAATTGCCCTCATTTCAAAAATACAAGGTCTGTGAAGAGAAAGGAAACTAAAGATCTCTGGGAATTAAAATCCCTCCATCCAGATACCCTATGTCATGTTCTTTGGTTTGTTTGTTTTTGCGGTACGCGGGCCTCTCACTGTTGTGGCCTCTCCCATTGCGGAGCACAGGCTCCGGACGCGCAGGCTCAGCGGCCATGGCTCACGGGCCCAGCCGCTCCGCGGCATGTGGGATCTTCCCGGACTGGGGCACGAACCCGTGTCCCCTGCATCGGCAGGCAGACTCGCAACCACTGCGCCACCAGGGAAGCCCACCCTGTGTCATGTTTTAAGGATGGTTCCTGTTAACCTCAAATCGTCTGTTAGGGTTGGCTCAGCTGCTCTTGGCAAAGGAGGATCCAGATGGTGAAAGCTCCTGGCACCAACTCTTATTGATCAAGGTCTTCTTAGTAAGGACTCCTCCCTTAAGGCTCCTCTCTTTAGTAGATCCTATTATTTGTAACAGCTTTGGGAGATAACATTTGCTTATGGTGGAACATTTGCTTATGGTGGCTTCTTTGGTTGATGGTAACAACCCTCCTAACAGCAGCTTTTCTAAGATTTTGCTGGAGTCTTTTCCTTTTTCAGAAAACTTCATGCTTCCTCTATAGCTGATAAGTGAGTATGATGCTTAGTAGGTGCTAGAGCTCATATTAGATCCTCTAGTGAAAACCATGGTGCTCCATTATGCTCTAAGGTAGGGTTTTTCACTGTGGGTCCCTTACTCATTAGTGGGTAATAAATCGATGTAGTGGATCAAGACTAGTCATTTGGAAAAAGAAATTTAAAAACAATAGACTATAATAGAATAGAAAAATAAGAATATGTTCGTTGTATGTAGTAAGGATTGGTATTACTTTAAAAGATTTTTATTCATTATTTTACATATATATATTTGTGTATGCCTGTGAGTTCTCTCTCACACAAACATATGAAAGTATATATTTGCAATAAAACTATATTTCTTACTGACTTACATAATAATTATTTAAAAGCTTCTGGAAATATTTTTGTAGAAAGATGTTCTTCAAATAGTAAAACATTGCAAACAATCCAAATGTTCACCAAGAGATTATAAGCTCCATGTATACCATATCTACAACGTTCACTGCTGTATCCCTCCAGAGTTTACCATCAGTGCCCTGTACATAGTATGTGCTCAATAAATATTGTTGACTATTACTGTTGCTGAGAGATTAAATGCATTGTGAAATAGTCACATGATAGAATTTAATGCAATTATTAAAATTATATTTCCAATAATTTTGTAAATGTATGGGAAATATTCATAATATAATGTTAAGAGACCATACGTTATATAAACATATATACAGTTGTATGTATGCATCTGTGTAAAAGACTGCAAGGAAAACCACCAAAATATTAAGTATGCTATTTCTGGTTTAGTAAGATTATGGGTAGTTAAAAATTCATGATTCTTATTTATTTATTTATTTTTTACACTGAATAGGTTCAGAGGTAGTTCAGCTTCAGGCACACCCTGATCAGATAGACCAAATGATGCTGCCAGGAAGCCGTCCCTCCGTCTCTTTCTGTTCTTTTCCTCTGTGTTAACATCATCTCAAGGCAAGCTCTCCCCAAGGGATGGAGGAGATAAGACTGAATAACAGCTTCAGGCTCATGGTCTTCCAGCTTAGAGGCTAGAAGTGGATGATCTTTCCTGATAACAGAAGCCCCTGGACTGACTTTTATTGGCACAGATTGGAGTCTGCAGGTGTGCTCACCCAGAAAAGGGAGGTATTATGCCACCTGGTCGCCAGATGAGATTGGATGCTGACCAGGCAAAAACAAAAACAAACAACCCTCCCTCCAAAAACAAAACCAAAGAAGAATGCTCACTACGTTAGTAACTCAATTAGTTTACTTGAAATAAACATAAAATTTAGAATAATGACTTTTGCGAAGGCACTTTTTTCTTCCATTTGTGATTTTATTCAATGACAAATCTTCAGTGTTGATGCTATGCCATTTATCACCACACTGAACCTCCCTCCTTGACTGCAGACCCAACATCCCCCCACTTGCTTGACGTCTTTAGCTGAATTTCACACCTTCAACTCACTCAGAAATAAATCTCTTTCTTAAACACATGCATAAACAGACACACAGAACTTTTAAGTGTGTGTGTGTGTGTGTGTGTGTGAAGTAGAGAGATAGAGATGATCTGTGTGAATACTTGGTATTTTTAAATACCTTGTTGACATATAGCTACTTAAATGAAGCAACAATTCCACATCAACTGATTCACTGGTTAAAAAAAAAAACTAACAAGCCAATGTGTGGGCCCATCAATGTGACCCTTTCCCCCCAAAATAATTAAAGGCATCATTATGTTTTGAGGCTAACAAGCAATGGGAAATAATATGATTTTCTGCTGTGTCTTCATAAGAAAATCTGTTAACCTATTTCTGGACGTCTGTTCAAAGTGACGGTGCTGACGATTCCATGGAGAGAAAGGTTACGTGATGTCACCTTGGCCCAAGCGCTGGCATGCGAACCTACTGGCAAACCACAGCGTGTCAGGTCCCAGAAATGAGTCAGTTGAGATGGAAATGCCAATTAGAACAGATGTATACTCCTATTTTTATTCATCAACTTACGGAGCTATTCTGATTGTCACAGGGTATGTATTTAGGTTGGTGAGTTTTAAGTTTTAAATATGAAAATGTCTTGTTTCCTGTGACTCTTCAAGAGTGTGGTTGTGATGAGGGAAATACCAAGCTGTAGATCTTAAGAACAAGCGATAAAATGGAAATTTTGTCACAAGAGTCCTCTACAAAAAATCGCAATTTTGAACGGAATTATTTTGTAGTACTCTTGTTTCTTTAATTTCTTAAAATGCAAACTAAAAACATAAAAGCATTTTAATTTTTATTCTGCATTTTGTTAAACTCTTATCTAAAATGAAATAGAAGATGAGGAAAGACAATTTATCAAGATATGAGTATTTTCCTTCCTTCAAAACCAGCATTGCCTGAGGCCAAACTCATCATCTCCTGCCAAGACCAGCTCTTTTCCCTTGGTTTCTTCTTTCCATTCCAAGTTTGATGATTTTTCAAATGTCATTTGCCTCTGTCTCAGCATACCGGTCTAATGTTGATCATGCTTTTCTTTATGAGTATGTGATGTGAGAATTAATCATGTTTGTGCTTAAAATGGAAAGACATTCACTTCTTAGCATTTGAGTTCTTCCACTCATAATTTTCATTTGTCACTGGCAAGTTACCTAGTAATGGTATGACTTCGAGGCCCTTTGAGCTTCTAAAGATGATGGGGGATACAGGCAATGAGGAAAATCGTTGATTATATTCCTGGTTTGAGTTTGGGGAGGAAAAGTTTTTCATCAAGAACAAGTTGAGTCCACAGGAAGAACTTTAGAGAGTGAAAATAGCATAGCTTTAAAAAAATGTTTCTACTGCTTTTGTTTCAAAAGGTGCTTCCAAGAATCAGGTGAAGAACAATTTCTATTCATCTGTATAAATAGATAGTCCTAATAGTATTGTGGTAAGAGGGTAGTTTCCCTTCTGTAATGGTTTTTAATATCGGTCTATTACATTCTCTAAGCACTTGCTTTGCAATAGTCTTGTGTATCCCTTAGCTCTTCGGGCCATCAAAGGTTCCTGCTCCGGCTATAAAGCATGGTACTTAAACGTGCACCAAGCCCTCACTATAGTTTCTCACCTACATTCTCCATGTGTGGTCAAGTCTCAACCTCTCTCTTATTTATAAGCCTTTTGGCTTAGTATTACTGTTGCCACTGGAAGTCACTATTGTTAGACCAAGAAAAGACATAGTTTGAATTTTTGACAGCTCAGATAAATGTCATATCAAAGCAATGTGATTATACCTAAAGTGTTTCCTGAAAATGTGGGTTACATCAAGGGACACAGCTTTAAGTTCGAGGAAGTTCACTTACTTATGAAGGGTCCGACAGCCTTGGCCCCAAACAAGATTATGGGACATTAAGGAGGTGGTGGAAAAAGAGGTAAGCGCCCTCCCCTCAGTAAGCTGGGTAACTCGAACGATATTATTCCCAGCCTGAAGGATGTCCTCACACCTGTTCATAGCATTTCTCAGGGTCACTTGGTAGTGTCTGGTGGCCCATTTCACTACAGTGCTTTGGTGGCTTGGCGTGGTTTTTATTATTGTTGTGGTTTTGCTCAGTCTCTCATTATGTCACAGCTGCACAAATGCAAGTTTTCTAAATGGTCTCCTTGCCTTCTAACTGACCCTAATCAAACTATGTTTTGCATGGCTCACCAAGTTATCTTTCAAAAAAGCCCCATCAATTTATTAATCCAACCACTCAGGATCCACTTAACTTTTATGGAGCACCTATGATGGGAAGGCCCTTGTGACAAGTCTAGTGAGGGAGATAGACTTGTACCCTGAAAATTACAAGACAATGTGCTAGGTATTTTATCTGATTAAAATTTTTTCATATTTCTTTACTGTTATTAAGAGCAAGGGTTTAAATTCGTCTCCTAAGATAAAAGATCCTTCACAATATAAATCGACTCTACCCCACAGCCTTGTCTCCAGCCCTTCCCCCGTGTGCACCCCATGCGTCAACTACATAAAATGTGCTGATGTTCCTGGGACCTGCACCAGGAACAACTGGCGAATTCTTCAACATTTAGCTCAAGTGTCCTTTTTGACTCTGAGTTCATAACTCCGAAGCAGACTTAGTCATTCACTCCTTTGGGCTCTTGTGGAAAATTTTATATATCCTTTTTTTCTCATGGGTCATAAAATACTTTATTTCATTATAATGTCCACTAAATTGCGAGAGGCTTGAAGGCAGAGAGGGGAGTGCATATCATGCCTTTTATTTTCCCGATGTTCAGTTCAATGGCTGGTACGCACAGAATGCACAATGCATTTTTCTGAGTGAATAAATAAATGAATGAATTATGAAGCCAGCTTTTGGATTTACCATTGGATTTGTTTTACACTCAGCACCTTGAAATACTCTGTACCGTTAGGTGATTATCTTTTGGTGGAACACCTGGTAGAAATCTATAACTGTTGGCCAACAGCTCAAAGTGATTAGTGCAACCGATTTACTGCAATTAGGAGGAGGACCACATTCCATAGAATTTAAAAGGTGCATTGATTACACACCTGTGCAACATAAACGAGACTATGGGGGCTTCCCTGGCGGCGCAGTGGTTGAGAGTCCGCCTGCCGATGCAGGGGACACGGGTTCGTGCCCCGGTCCGGGAGGGTCCTGCATGCCGCAGAGCGGCTGGACCCGTGAGCCGTGGCCGCTGAGCCTGCGCGTCCGGAGCCTCTGCTCCGCAACAGGAGAGGCCACAGCAGTGAGAGGCCCGCGTACCGCAAAAAAAAAAAAAAAAAAAAGAGACTATGAGAACTGCAATAATCATGAAAGTATGTCACTCTTTCACTAATTAGTTAAATAGACCACCAGCATAGGTATTTCATAGAAATAAAGCCAGATAAAAGCAAAAGGTGAAAAGCAGGCTACAAGAAGAATTTAGAAGAATCATCAAACAAAGAATTTTTACAAGAAGATGATATAATTCCACACACATGTCCATTCACACCAGTATAATCATTTTCAGGTCGTGTAGGGCATTTTTAGAGTTACCAGAGGCAGCTGGATTAGAGAACATGAAATTCCACGGAAAGCAGCGTGCATACAACTTCATTTTGGAGTAGAATCATCAACAGTGTATGCAGGGGTTTAGAGCCTGGCCCCTGGAAGCAGACGGCCTGGGTACAAGTCCCAGCGTCACCCCCTTCTAGCTATATAATATTAAGAACGTTACACAAACTCTCTATTTTTCAGTTGCCTTGTCTATAAAATGAAGATAATAAGACATATCTCATAGGATTGTTGAGAAGATAGAAAGGGGTAAGCTCTCAAAAAATACGAGTTTTATTACTATTCATCGATTTCCTCTTTGGGTTGTTATCATATCCTATCTTTACCATTTCTTTTAGCATGTATTCTCACCGGAACTTGGTTCTTCCATAAGTTTTCCATATTGTATGTCTTTCATATATTCCTGTAAAGTTGCTACATCCAAGACATTGGCATTTTCTTTTATCCAGGAAATGGTAATGATCATTGGTGAATGCAAGAGAAACACGAAATCCATTAGTAAACAAGGTCACAAGATGATTGCATTCTTTTACTCTTATTGTTTGCTGTATATTGGCTCAGAAATCCTTTATGTTGCCTACAAAGGCTGTGAATCAGCTATTATCACTGAGTTTAGGGCTAGATTAAGCACATTTAATTGTAACCGCATTAACAAAAAGCTAAGCGCTCAGAAAAAATATTAAAAGTTTCTATGTAGTGATGATTGTATTCCTGGGCCTCATAATTAGGATGGGATACGATAATTATTGTACTGGTTAGAACTATATCCCGCTTTGATTTGACAATCAGAGTCAAACACATAGCAATCTTCCCTGAAATATATGAAAGGCCTGTTCTGCTGAATGGCTCACTGCAATATTTCAAATAATTTCTTTTATGATCAAACTTGAAAAGTAAATAACTATTCAGATGATGAAGAGTTGATAAAAATAAAATCCAGGCAAACAAATGCCAACAAAGCCAGGCATTGTACATGGCAGGAAACATAAATTAAGATTTTGGATCTTAATACTTACTATTTTGAATGGAAACATTGAACTGTGAACTATATACTGCTAGTATGTTAGAAAGATTTACTCTGCTTTTTGATGAGCTAGTTTATATCCAATTTTAAATGGTTGTTAGTGCAAAATTAGCAAAGAAGTTCATCAGTAGAACTGATTTTAATGTAACTAGCCACATTTCAAACTTATTTTTCTATACTAACCGATGACCAATGATGCTAAAATCTTCCAATTTAAGAATATCATAGAAGATATGACTGGAGGGTAAAATAAGGAAAGACACATAGTGTATTCTGTTTGCAGGAATCAAGGATAAAAATTTGCTTCACATGGAATATTAAGTATCATCATGGTGACCACTTCTTCGACTAATAAGGATGATCTTAAACCAAAAGCTGTGTCAGCTGTGCCCTGGACAAAGTTATTGTTTTATAAAAATCAAGCAAATGAATGAAAAAAATAAATGGATAAATTTTAAGAACTAAGTTTTTTTTTTTTTAATTTATTTTTTGGGGGCTTCCCTGGTGGCACAGTGGTTAAGAATCGCCTGCTAATGCAGGGGACACGGGTTCAAGCCCTGGTCCGGGAAGATCCCACGATGCCGTGGAGCAACTAAGCCCGTGCGCCACAACTACTGAGCCTGCGCTCTAGAGCCCCTGAGCCATAACTATTGAAGCCCACGCGCCTAGAGCCTGTGCTCTGCAAGAAGAGAAGCCACCGCAATGAGAAGCCCGTGCACCACAACGAAGAGCAGCCCCCGCTCGCCACAACTAGAGAAAGCCCGTGCGCAGCAACGAACACCCAACACAGCCAAAAATAAATAAAATAAATTTATTAAAAAACTTTTTTTCTTTATTGAAGTATAGTTGATTTACAATGTTTCAGGTGTACAGCAAAGTGATTCAGTATATACATCTTATATACTCTTCTTCAGATTCTTTTTCATTTTAGGTTATTGCAAGATATCGAATATAGTTCCCTGTGCTATACAGTAGGTCCTGGTTTTTTATTTATTTTATAGATAGTACTGTGTATCTGTTAATTCCAAATTCCAAATTTATTCCTCCCCACCTTTCCCCTTTGGTAACTACAGGTTTGTGTTCTATGTCTTTGAGTCTCTAAGAACTAAGTTTTGATGTGATATCTATGCATAGCTCTACGGTTCCCTATAGAACAGGTCTCATACTGAGAAAATAATCAACAGTTCCAGGTAAAGATAGGGGGTTGAACCTATACATTTACATTCAATCCCTACATTCCTACTCAATAATAGTAAATTGATTTTTTTAAAGGTTGTATGAATTAGCTTTTGCTACATAACAATGTACCTCCAAATGTAGCAGCTTAAAACAACAACTACTTATTGGGCTGGCCAAAAAGCTCATTCGGGTTTTTTCCGTAACAGGAAAAACTCAAACGAACTTTTTGGCCAGCCCAATATTTAGCTCATTGATTCTGTGGCTCAGCAGTGTGAGCAGGGCTCAGATGGGTGATTTATCTGGTCACAGCTGGGTTCCTTCAGTATCTTCAGCCAACTGCAGGTGAAGTGCAGCTTTGCTGACCTTGGCTGGGCTCTCATATCTCTGGGGCCTCTACTGGGACCACTGGCCTGACTCATGCTCCCATCTTCCATCGGGCCAGATGGACCTTGTTCACACAGAGAAGGAAGAGAATTCCAAGAATGTGAGTGAAAGTGTGTAAGGTCTCCTGAGCTCTTACCGTCAGATCTGACATATTGTCACTTCTGCCTCATTCTACTGACCCGTGTAAGCCACAAGCCCTGTCTAGATTTAAGGGATGGCAAAATTGGCCCCATCTCTTAATTGGAGGAGCTGCATATTTACATTACAAGGCACATGAATATGAGGAAGGGAATAACTAGAAATACTTCTGTAATCAATCTACCACAAGGACAAAGAGAACAGAAGAGAAGAGAACAGTAACTGGAAAGAAAACACAAGTTTTCTTAAAGAAAACTTAAAGACACCTGAGAAAGTTAAATCCTAAGCTCGTAGTGGAGAAAGTCAAGAAGGAACTCAATGTACTGGTATAATCTACGGAATCTTCTAAAGCCTCAGGAATTGGCATATCTGGCATATAAACCAGGTATTGTACTTATAGAAGTGTGAGGGTGAAGGTAGAAATAAAAACAGGAAGATTTGTTGAAATTCTTTTTTCAGAAGTACTGTAGTTGGACCCTTAAAACCTATTCCTCAGTCTTCCTAGTTGTTAACTGCCACCACCTTTACATCCCATCGTAGAGAAAACAGGAGATTTAGTTTATGAGGATGTTAAAACCAAGGGTCTCTGGACTTGACACCGTAGGCACAGTTGAAGACTCAGGTGCTGTGGTAGGCAAAATACTGGCCTTCGGAGAGAACCACATCCTAATTTCCAGAACCAAGAATACATTAATGGCAAAAGGGAATTAAGATTGTAGGTGGAATGGAGGTTGCTAATTAGCTGACCTTCAGTTGGAACATTGTCTTGGATTATCTGGGTGGGCCCGATGTAATCACAAGAGTCCTTATAAGCCCAAGAGGGAGACAGAAAAGGGAGGATCAGAGAGACGGCAGCATAAGGACTTGACTGCTATTCCTGGCTCTGAAGATGGAGAAAGAGATCACAAGCCAAGGAGTGTGGGTTCCTCCAGGCGCTGGAAAGGGTGGAGGAATAGAAAGGAACACAGCCCTGCTCACATGTTGGCTTTATTCCAGTAAAACCCTTTCAGATTCTGAACTATGTAACTGTAAGATGATACACTTGTATTCTTTCAAGCCACTAAGTATGTGGTAATTTGTCGGACTAGCAATAGGAGACTATACAGGTACTTACTGAAAACAGGAGGAGCCAATGAATATTTACATACTAAGTGCTGCAATACCCATTAGTCTTGGTCTAATGGTTTCCAGACTGGCAGCCAGGTGTTTCCCCTTTAGGCGGGAGCCTGGAAGAGTCTTCTCTGGGGAAGCTGATCAGTCCAGACAGATTACGGAAAGATGCTGACATCTGGGATTGACCAATAAAATGGATCAGTCAGGTCACTTTATGGGAAAGCCCACAGTTGAGAAGCACCACAGTGTACTCAGGTTTACTAAAGCTTTTGAGTTGTCTCATGCCTAAAGCTCAACAGACATTTCAGGAAAGCATGTACAAAGAAATTCACAGGCCAAGACGGAGTCTGAGGGACTCCAGAAGAAGATTCTTGAGGAAATGGTATGAAGCAATGATGAAGCAGAGTAGTAAATAGGCAAAGGTCGGTGACAGGGGGTGGGAAGAAGGACATCCCAGTCGGAAAGAAGCGCGTAGTTAATCCCTGAGGAGAGCTGCATCCTGGTCCGGCGTAGGAGCTGACAGTCGGCCATTATGACTAAAGCTTAGAGAGCTAGAGAGCAGGGAGGAAAGAGAAGGAAAAAAGCCAAGGAATAGTGTGAAGGAATAAAGTATTCGAGGCCTGAATTAGGGGCTTCTAGCAGTCCACAATCCAATCGGAGAAAGAAAACATTTATATACATACATACCCATACACATATGTTATATATACATAGTACATATATACACACAAAAATACGTTATACTTACAGATGTATATATATTTTTATACATAAATCTCAACTGCTACCTGGTATTTGACATTATTTTTTTTCTGATGGAAGGATAGGAGAAGATAATGCAGGAAATATTTGTTCCTTTGTATCAATATATAATTGAGGCAAAGAGAGGCCAGGCCTTTACGAGACGTAGCGGCAGAATTGAGAAATGAGATATGGTCAGAGTAACATTTCTGGTGACTGTTCCCTGGGTCCCACATCTGTCAGGGTGTTGAAAGACCTGTGATAGGTCTATTGAATATTATATCTTTCCTCCTAATGTCACAGCTTTGTCATACTCATTTATTCCCAGGATGGCTAAGAAGGAAAAATTCAGTCTCATGGCATTTCTGGAGCTGGATGGTCTGGGATGTTTAGGTTTCTGGTTTGAATTGACTTTGCTACTTTTTCCCTGAAAGTTTTTGCAACGTTGGGAGCCTCCTATCTGGAGAGAAGGGAAAGCACTCCCTCTTTGGCAACGCATATGACACTGAATTAAAAAACAAAACAAAACAAAACTGGCTTTGGCCCAATGGAAAAAGAGTGTTTCAACTCCCAGAAAGGGAATGACATAGGGAAAACAAAACAAAACTAGACCATGCTCTTAACCGTCCAACTGTGCCGTTAAGTGCATCAGAGTTTTAAGCGGTCTGCAAAGCGGTTCCTGAATAATCTAGTTAACCTAAGGCAGTGGTTCCACATTAATTGTGACTCTTCAAATGGAGTAACTCTCCGTGCCCTTCTCTGGAGAACACACTGGAGAAAAAAACGTGGCCCTTCTGACTCACCAGCTTGTTCTTAAAACAGCAACAAGAGCAACAGCAAAATACTGGGTTTAGCTGTTGGATTTCTTGATGCAAGAGCTGCTGAAGGAGGCTGGGATCTGCAGCCAGCTTGAAGCTGTCAGCTTCATCCCCCACATCCTGACAGCAAATAGTGGTCACATTTTAGTCTGCCTACTCCTTATTTCTGCAGCAGTCTGACTTTTCTTTATGAGCACCCATCTTTTTGGAGATGTAGCGGTAATTTCACTGAACCTATATTGTGGGTGTCTAGTACAATGATTTGTATAGAGTAAGCCCCTCAGTAAACATTGGTTGAAGTGAATTGAATAAGATTGAAAAACTGAAAGGGTGGACTAGAAAAATCTTCTATAGACAATATGCTGTAAGCCTCCTTTAATTGTAGGCATCGTTATTACGTCAAAGCGTTATATGATTGTATATTGATTCAATCGAACAAATACTTACTGAGCCTTCCTGGCCACACTTCACCAAGAGCTTGGAAAGGTAGAAGAGAGAGTAGTACAAATGATATTGGACAGATCCCTGGCTCTCATGGACTTTATAATCCAGCAGGACAGATGGACTAGAATGATGGTCTGTTTTTTAAAAATTGGGTAATAGAGACAGTTGGAATGTCCTTAAAGCAAAATCTTACTTTACTTACCCATAAAGTACGAGGTAAATGAAGGGGAAACAAGAGCCTAGTCTAAGATTGAGAAAAAAAAGAGACAAAAAATCCAAACCCAGGGTGCATAGTGTTTTCTGAGGGTAAATGAAATGCTCCTGGAGCCATGTCACCAAAAGCAAGGGCTTCTTGTTTCAGAGTGAAGACCTGACTCACAGGCTGGTTCCCTTCCTTTCCAATGTCTCCCTGACTCCCTACCCATTCCCTCATCACTTCATGAGTAACTCCCTGGGGCTTTGGCATAAACTCTACACAAGGGAGTTACCCGGCAACCATGGTGCCCCTCCCCCAATCCTCCACGCCTCATAGACGCCCTCTATTGGTGTGGCTCGCTCATGAACTGTAGTATTCAGGGATCCGTTTCAAAAGTTTGAGAGTTGTGAAAGGCTCTTGAACAAGAAAACACTTACATTGGCCTTGGAGGAACTTGTCTTCCTGGGTGCTCAGTATTTCTTGAAACTGTGCCAGCTTTGTGAAGGCATCTGCCAGGCATTAAATGGAGCCCCCAAACCAGACACTGGTGGGGTGACCCATGGAGGAGCCTACTTGTTTTACACTTTCTAGGGAGACAGGAAGCTACCATAATCTGCTCTTATCTCTTAAGCTGCTTCCAGGGACTTCCCTGGTGGTGCAGTGGATAAGACTCCGTGCTCCCAATGCAAGGGGCCCGGGTTCAATCCCTGGTCAGGGAACTAGATCCCACATGCATGCTGCAACTAAGAGTTTGCATGCCACAACTAAGGAGTCCTGGAGCCACAAATAAGAAACCCGCCTGCCACAACTAAGGAGCCCCATGTGCTGCAACTAAGGAGCCCGCCTGACACAACTAAGACACAGTGTAACCAAATAAATAAATAAATATTTAAAAAAACATTTTAAACTGCTTCCAAATGGTTTGGAATCATGCTGCTTTGAGAACAGTAGTGAGCAACGCTAGTTTGTCTGTCCAGAGCCTTCTGGAAACAATCCCACTCTCTCTTGGGAACTGCTTTTCCTTCCACTCTAGCTATGCGGTTCTAGAGGGAACTGCCATGTTCTTACCTGGCATCACCTATCTCACCACAGCTGATGGTTCAGGTGTGCACTGATTATCCAAACTGGGCAACTCAAAATAATTCCTGGGATTTTCCTAACTGGAATTGAGGAAAGAGAGTGAGTTTCTCTCAGGCTGTGGGAGGCTTGGGGTAGGAAGCTTGCCAACTCTTGGCAGTTATGTTTTCTATTATATGGGATCAGATGGTCTGCAGTGGGATAAGATACATGTGATACACGGAGAAAAGCAAAGATAAGAGATACACTACAAGAATCCTAGTGGCTTTGAGTCCCCAGTTCCTATTGTTCGGGAGGCACAGCTTAACTCTGCATGGACTGGTTATTTAATCCTTTCTTCGGTTACTAGAAATACATCAGTATGCTTCCAAATAATCTTTCACTCTTTGTGTATCCTACTTCACATCGAGTTTTTATCACTTGCAACCTTTAAAAGAACTCTTATTAATAAAAGGATTTGCTCTGATGCTGGCTCCTGTCTCCACTTCTATATTCTTTCCTTTGCTTTTATAAGCCACCAGCAATTTTCATCCTTTTGTGTATAACTTTTTTAGTTTATTTCCTCTCCACTTCTCTCTGGCCTTATATTCTTTCCTTTCCCTCTCTCTTTTCCCTCCCTTCCTTCCTTCCTCCCCCCCCCTCGTCTGCCCAGATGCCCACTGTTCTTCCTTCCTGCTGGGTAATTATCATTCATTTTATGTAAACAACCAAAGACATTTTCAATTGCATCCTGAAGGCCTCTGGAAGTGATTGTTCGGCAGCTATTATCTGGGATTCTGTTAAAGGTAAAGATTCAGAAAATAGAAAGAAATGTGTTGCTCCTGTTGATTATGATTCTTTTTTTTTCTGCTTTCTCATATTTGTTTTGCTTTTATTAAAAATCATTAAAATAGTTTGTCATTGATCACATGAATTTGTTGCATAAATACCTGTTTCTCATTTGTCCTTGTTGGTAAACTATGTAACATTAAAAGATCTATCTGAAGATGACTTTGTCAAAAAGTATCCCCTAAGAGAGTCCAGAGACTTACAGCTTAATTCTCCTTGGGAAGTACGAATGGATAAATGAATAAGTAAGTGAATGGGTAGGTAAATGAATGTACTTCCCCTAAACGAAAAGCAGATACCATCTTGGCAAAGCCTGATTCAGTATAAGACCCTCAGATAATTTACCAGGCTGTCAATTTCTTTCAGCAGGTATGGCTGTGCTATTTGACCAAAGATAAATATTCAGTAAATTCTCTGAGCTAAACCTGGCAATGGTATATTTGACAGCTTTAGATAGAGAAGGAAAGCTATACTTCTGGATTCATCTCAGCCAGGAAAGGAAAGGAAGATGCTCAATACAAATATTTTAGCAAGTTACAAAAACAGTGAGAGAGAGAGTTCAGACTAAAAATAATCCTTTCTCAAATGAAACATCTGGCCACGGAGAGTCACAGATGTGGTATCCTGGGTCTAAAGGGACCTATAACCCATATGACCTTAGACGGAGTTGCCGCATGGATGGCAGATTAGGGGAAAAATAAGCCAGTTAAGGAGAAACTGAGGTAAAGAGAAAGATAGTATTCAGGATATGGAGAAATTGGTACATCGTATAGCTAGAGTACCCATTGAAATGTACATCAGAGCCACATTTGTGCAAAATACTCAGGTCACATGTCGTATGTCTTCTAACCAAACAAATCCACTTGAAAGAATGTGTACTAAGGAAAGTTTCAGGAGACTGTACAGACATCTGGATATAAGGATGTTGACTGGAGTGTTATTGTTAATAACAAGGAAACAATGGAAACAACTTAAATATCAACAAGAAGTTGCCGTTTGCATTATGGCGTATCCATAAAGTGAATATTATGCACCAGTTAACAATGATATTTATTGATTTATATTCATGAGCACGGATATATATTCAACATACTCACATATAATTTTAAATGAAAAAGCAGATTTTTTTTTTTTTTTGCAGTACGCGGGCCTCTCACTGTTGTGGCCTCTCCCGTTGCGGAGGACAGGCTCCGGACGCGCAGGCTCAGAGGCCATGGCGCACGGGCCCAGCCGCTCCGCGGCACGTGGGATCCTCCCGCACCGGGGCACGAACCCGTGTCTCCTGCACCGGCAGGAGGACTCTCAACCACTGCGCCACCAGGGAAGCCCGAAAAAGCAGATTTTCAAGTGGTGTGTAGAAAGGGGTCTTGCTTTTGTTTATAAAAACATTAACATGTATATGAATTCATACACAGAAATATAGAATTTTTAGAATTCTGAAAAGTAGTACCAGAATGTTTACAGTAGTTCTATCTGGGATTAGATGGATTTAAAAATATGTTTGCTTACCTTAGTTTTCTGTTTTTATATAAGGAATGCAAGTTATTAGCATAATAATATAAGGTTTTAAAGGGGAGATAGGGACCCTGATAAGTCAATCACTTCCTGCCTTCTCACATTCCATTCATAGGGACCCTACTCTCCCCACCAACTTCTCCTTACCCTCAGTCCCCAGACGAGGTAGGTGGAACCCCCCCACCCCCACATTCTGGAAATTTCCCCAGGGCCCTGGAACTGAGACACTGAAAGGCAGAGCCACGTGGTGAGTGTCTAAGTCGAAAAGCCGTGCAGAGCAGAATCCAGAGTTAGCCCTGGACCGGCCAAAGTCACACACAAGCTGAACTGTGGCAGAGCGGACAGCCCCACAATAAGGCCTGAGAGGCAGCCTGCACAGAGGGAAGGGGTGGAAGGCAGATGCCAGAGGGCAGCAGAGCTGAGAGACCTAGAGACCCACTGGGCAATGGAAGACATAGCTTTACTATCACCCCCCTCCTGTTCCTTCGTGTCCTGACGCTATGTCGTTTCTGGCTTTTTTTAGAACATCTGTGAAATTGTTTTATTTTTTTTAAAAATAAGAATCCCTCTTACCCTAGAATTGGAGAGAGCTTATATTAATTGGGATAACCTTAATAAAGACAGAAAAGTATACTCAGAAACAAGCAGCAGGGCAGGGCGGCAGAATAGACTCTGCATGGGCTGCCATCAACACACCACTGTCATCTTCAGCCTCTGTGCGAGGCTCACCAGCGTGTCCAGCACCGAGCTGGGCTTTTACTTTTTCATCCTTGGCCACAGCAACTGGGAAACTGGGGCGGCAGTTCTCTTTCAAGGACCAGCTGGAAAAAAACGAGAAGTAAAATCTTGATCAACGTTTCTCCTGAGGCAGCTGCAATTCCTGAGTCATATCTACCCCAAAATGTGGTTTTGTGGGTTTCCTTAAAGACTTTTGAAGGTGAGGAATTTTACAGGGCAGCTCTCCTTTTCAACATTCTGAATTCTGTTGTGCAGAACTTAGCCTGATATGCTTGACAGTCTTGGTGAAAAAAAAAGTACTGTATAACTGCATCATCGATATAATAATATAAATTGAATTAGGACGTTCATTGTGTTCTGCCGAGTTTCTTCCCTGAGCTGATTATGTCTGAAACGGCTTTTGTTAGAAGCTTTCTCATTGTGAGGAACTCACTGTCGTGTTCCAGCCCTCCATCAAGTACCACCTGTTTGGCATGTTCTACTCTTATTTTTTTAAGTCACCCACCGTGAGGATTTGAAGCACAGAGTTATGGCATTAGAATTACAGCCTGCTGTTTCTCCTGATTACGTTTTTCTGTTAGTAAGTTAAGGTTGCATTTTGAAGAGTAAAGGATGACAGTTTGGATACTTGATTGTTGACGAGGTCAAGTCGTTGCCCAACAAATGATGATCTTAACGTTTTCTCTCACAATCCTCTCCTCGTTGCATAATTCATCTTTTATCCTTATACAGAAGTATTTACAGTGTCCTGACTCACTCGTCACTCAAGTGAACTGGATAAGTGTCTAAATTATGTATTGCTAGGGATGGGTCTTTTAAAAAAATATAGAGAGACTTTATTTTTTAGGACAGTTTTGGAATTACAGAAAAATTGAGGAGCTAGTTCAAGCAGGGAGTTCTCATATGCCTCTCCCCAGCACCTCCAAACCAAGTTTCCCCTATTATTAACACTTTCATGAATATTGTACATTTGTTACAATAATGGACCGATATTGATGCATTATTAACTAAAGTCCATAGCTTATTTGGATTTACTTCGTTTTTACCAAATGCCTTTTTTCTGTTCCAGGATCGCATCCAGGATACCATAGTATATTTAGTTGTCATGTCTCCATAGGCCACACTTGGCTGTAACGAAACCCAAAACAAATAAGAGCCCCAAAGAACAAATTCTAGGATGAGGGACACAGGTCCTGAGATTTCCCTTCTCCCTGTAACTCTCACACTGGGCGTGTATCTCTCTTCCCTTACATTGGTCTGTCCCTCACCATTGGTAAGATAGGCTGTAATTTTCACACATGAAGATTAAAAAGCGAGGAATAAGAGAATTTTAAAATATATGGAAAAAACAGACAACTCAATAATAATAAATTCTCTGAATTATAGCTTTGTTACCTCCTATCCCAATAGAAGTAATCAACATGCTTCACTCAACTCCCAGAGATCTTCATTCCAATGTAAGGTTGGTACCAAGGTATGGCTTTCCTCCCTCCTGGTGTCCTAGGTGGCTTGGTTTGGTATTGTCTGGTTTTGTCTGTGTTCCTGGCCCTCAGAAGGTCCTTTTATGCTCAGACAAATGCCAAAGTCCTTTCTGCATTAAAACTCATTAAAACTTTTCTGAGTTTGAAGGTCTTAGATGATTTCTTCCTACTTAGTTTTAGTTTCTAGTTTGAGAAACTTTCTGTGGAGGACAGCCCAAGCTTCAGGGTGCCTGCAAAGTCTAAGGTCATCTTTCAGAGGCCACGTTCCTTCGTTGTTGAAGAAAGCTGCTAGGCATTTCATCAGGCAAATATGTTCCCGTTGGCACCATGTGACCTTGGTTTGTCTTCTTGGCCGAGGCTGACTAGACCAGACGTGGCCATTGTGTCAAAGACAGTCTATAAGCTATGAGGTTGTGGAGCAAGAATTTTGTTCAACCAGAACAATGGAGACTACATTGAACAAATCAGAATTTCTGAAAAGAAACCTAGAGAATGAAGGCAAATTCATAGGGCAGAAGGGCCATGAAAGATGGTGAATAACAGAAATGGTAGGTAAGCAGGAGTCCCGAGTCAACCAAAGTGATAGTAAGTGGAGACCAGATGCCACAGGTAGTTGTTTGTCACAGTGGGAATGGTTCAAGGAGAGATGGTAAAAAGCTGACTCATTATACTAGTAGAATTCTATGAACTTCAGGGGCTGAGGGGGTACAAGGTAATCGGGATCCAGAATTGCCTGAGATCCCAAGCCAATCTCCCAGCTCATTTTTCCTTTTCTGGGAGGCCTAATCGTTCAGGTATCTTCAGGTTGTCCTCATTTCCACGTGCATCCTTACATTATACTGGTCTTGTTCCTCAAGGAAACATAAGGGGGGTTAAAAGGTACACACGCCTTGTCTCCATTCAGGTTGGCAGGAGCTGTGTCAGCACTGCAACTGATCCAACTCCTCTCCAGCTCAGCTTCTTTGCCCTGCACATCTCAGAGACATTCCAGATTGTTCCATAGAGGTTTGACCTTCATCCCCAACATAGGGAAGTAGGCTTATAAAAGCCCAGTCCATGCAACAACACTAATGTATGTCACAGGCAAAAAAGGTTGTACCCCAAGATTTTCCACCCCCTCGCATTAGGTCCTTTGTTAACTGACTTAACCACAATCAAGTCAGTTATTCATTATTTGGTTTCAGACTGCTTATAGGTCTTCCCTTCACCTGCCCTCTGATAATGGTCACTAATATTTACATATGTAAAGTAGTATCCTCAGAAATGTACATGTGTTAATTCATTTAATCATCTCATCAACCCTCTAAGGAAGGTATATTCATTATTCTTTTTGTAGGTAAGGACGTTAAGCCTTAGAGAGTTTATGTAATTGGCCAGAATTCACACATATAATAAATGGGAATTGACATGTAATCTGGTACTGGAGCCTTAGTTCTAAACCAGGGGCCATGTGCTCTGAGGCCCATAGCCCAGTGACGCAGTCCTTCTTACATTGTGGTAGTTGGTACTGAGGCTAACCTTCACTCGACTGCTTGCCTGGATCTCCCTGAGGTCTAGACTCCTCATTGGCGTGCTCAGCCTGACTGTAGACAAATCCCTGATAAACACACCTAAAGGGTGAATATTGTGGAAATAAACTAGAGGAGCACTTCACTCTAGAGTCATAGGAATTCAACCCCAATGTCTGCTTCCTCAAAATAACCTGTCTGAACCAGGCTGCCTCAATGTCCAGTCATTTCTGCCGTGGGATGATTCCACAAAGCAATATTTTCTCCTAGGGATTGGTATATTTCTTCCATTTCATCTGTTCTTTTTCCCTGGACATCAGGGCTTACAAGGCAATGGGGCAGTGAAGGGTGTAGTCAGAAGGGATCCCACAGATCATGCCCTGTCCTCCAGTGGTGGTGAATTCCTGCTGAGTCCCTCTCCTCTGGGGTCCTGCTGCCCTGCATGGCTGTCTGTGTGACGGGCTCTGGTGGGTGCTGTGATGGAAGTGGTCTGCTCTGTTTCCAGGAGCCTCCATTACAAAAGTCCCCATTTCCTAAGGGGTTCTGCTCCTCCTATTATGGTGATC